>NW_024037062.1:9141402-9741402 GCF_015706575.1 Patiria miniata
GGGGGAATAGTATTTTTATGTAGCAAAATATTGTTATGCTGACTTGTTTGAGGTTCTGTTTTCTTAAATACTGGAAACACCAAGAAAAACAATCAAGAAAAACAGTCTGGTTCCCTGACCCCACTTAAATTGAAATGGAACAATTAATTGACATCAAGTTGTTTCATAATAATTGGGTAATTTTGATTGTTGATGTTTGCAAATGTTGTATATTCCCTTTAATATGATTTCCACACACCCTAGAAAGGCATATAGGATCATTTGCATTTATCCCACAAGAAACCTACCAAATTATTATCAAAAAGCTTACTTGGATTTAAAGATGGTACTGGTATTAAAACCATGTGGTATTATTCCGTCTGGCTTGCTGTCATTTAGAAGAAATCGAGTAACATACATGTAGGTGATTTCCAACGATCAGACAATTGACTGATTGATTTTTGGAAATAAAGAGTGCTTAAAATGACAAAATTGTTTTTCGTGATCAAAAGGATGTGCATGGTTTTTCACTGATTCATCCGAAAGTGTAACATCCACCGAACTGAAACTTCAACAGGTTAGGTTTTGAACATTCTTCTTTGGATTTTGAGTGGTGTTATTATTGGAAACAAACAGAATGCATGAAAAGCAAATGATCCTACATACATATGCCTTGAATTTAATGAAGAAAACTGCGTTTTTATCGCTTTTATCGGTAGGCATCTGCATTAACTCTGCAACCCTCCGAAACTATGCTTGTATTTTGGTTTCACTTTTGCGCACAAACAGATCCGACTTGTGAGTAGACCGGTCCTGGTCCCTACATTATCAAGTCTGATAGGGTGGCGGGAACCAGTTTACCCTGCGAAAGCTCAATGATGTCGAGCTGCAAATAATTCGAAAAATATTCCATAACTAAACGTGGGAGTATTTTTTTCGTGTGATCTTTCATTCGAAGTAGACAAGTTTTGTATTGCAAGGAAAATAGCAATTTAAAAATCAAATCTATTTTTTCTCAGGTGAATCTGAAAATCAGCATGGGGAGAGCCGAGAGCAGCTTTAACAGAACTGAACAGAATCGTCAACAAATCTCGGCGGCTTACACTTCAAGAGATAGAGTGTCAACCCATAGACTTTGGGGACATTCGGGTCTCTTCTGGGGCAGAAATGACAATACCGATTGCTAAATGGGGCATTTCTATAGAATAGATTTGAAGAGCAATCTCAGGCATTCCCCCCCCCCTCCCCTCCCTTGGGCACCGCAGATGACATTTTGAAGAATAAGGCAAAGATACAAGTACATACCATACTAACGAAGCAAACTGCTTGGAAAGACAAGACATTTACATTTTTAGTGGTGGGAGATATCAGAGATTTCAAAATCCGGTTATCCTAATTTTTTTTTTAAACCAAAGATCGATTATCCGATTTCACTGGAACTTTCCATTTCACATTCACGCTAAAAAAGTGATGAGTGAGATGCTGCATGCAATGAACTCCAGAGCTGTAATGGTGACAAAAATGGATGGGATCCCTCAGTCAAATTAGAAGGCTACTCACGAACCAAGAAAACCACTAGCGAGTGGATGCGGTCACAATCACAGACTATGGAGCAAATTGGGAGATGTTCCACTTATTTTCTGTACCTTGTGTCACCAAAAAAAAAATGGAAGGCTCAATTTTTTTTAAGGTTGGTTTTGAATGTCCAGTTACAAAAGTCAAACCAAATAGTAGAAAAACCGGATATCAATCCCACCACTATTAAAATTATCAAGGTACATGTACTGTACCAGTACATGTATGCAAACATGTAACACTGTCCATGCGAGACTATGGCCTCTGTGTGCGAACTAGAGAGGGCGCTGTTTGACCACTTCGGAGAGCCCAGTGGACGGAACATGCCATGTGCGCATACTGTACATGCCAAAAATATACATCCTACTGTTCTGTATATTCAAGTCATGCAATAGTTCATGGTGGATAAGACAGTAAACGCTGACCTTATAATTCCCCCCCCCCCCCCAAAAAAAAAAACACCAGAAATAATTATATTTTAAGGACAAAAAAGGGCTTTCCATGACCAAATCCTCCGCAGTTTCGGCATCTTCGGAGCCTATTGACAATACACTGGCCAGCCATCACACTGAGGCAAGGGACGCCACTCCCTTTCGGCCTTCCAGTTTGACACAAGACCACTGAGCACCCCAAAAGCATCAGAATGGTGCATTAAACATGCAACAAGAATAGCGCATACATGCATTTAAAGAGGACGTACTTCGAACTGTCAAAATGCAAAGTGGAAGACGTATGGATTGTGCAGCATTCCGTGACTTTTTCCTTGGAACAGTAATAACTTTCAATGACTGATTGTATAACAAAATTCTATGACTTTTTCATGACCCTCCATGATTGCTCTGAATTTCAGGAACCACTTTGTTACTTTCTTTTCCTCAATACCTTAAGCCTTTACCAAATCTAACGTCCCACCAGAACAGTTATCAACCTTGACAGACACATAAATGCAATATCAAAACTTGACCTTACATTTACAATGTACCACCAATGACTGTGCAATATACACGTCTATGCCTACTCGACCACAATGGGCAACACACATTAGAGTTTCAAGGTACGATTCAACCTACAATGACTATCTGCAACATGTTTGAACATGTACTGTTGTACATGTAGCTAGACACTCTTTGTACTCAGTGTTTACTTTCTTCATAAACCACACAGAAAGGTAGCGCCAAACAAAAGGCATCCAGGTACATACAGAGATGTGTTGCACTATTTTGTGGTTTAGGCCTACTGCTGTGACCACAAACTACAGTCTACAGACTTTCAAGGTCACATGGGATGCTTCCTTAACCACAAAACAAAATGTTTGGAGTTTTTCAGGGCAACAGTGTACAGTAGGGATCACTGAACTGATAACCCGAGGGGCTCTACAGCAGTACTCAGAAACTGTACTACGTGCAAATTTCTTAAGCCTAACCAACCCTAACCCTTCAAAATCCAACTGTTTTTGTTGGAATCTGTTGGAGTGAGTACTGCACTAGTAAACTGATTATGCTTTACATGAAGTCAGGCATATAACCATAATCAGAGTCCAACAGTTTGGGTGTTGAGTTCACCATTTAGTGTTGGATTTTACAAGAGTGAGGAAGGTTCCTAGTACATCACCATAGGGGTTAGAGTTAAACTTTTCCTGGAAATGATCGTGAAGTACATGTACAAGTCTTCAAGTCTTTATAAAATACGAATACAGTATGGTTGGTAGCAAGTTTCAGTTTTATCACAGAGATTACTTCGGTTCTAACCAACTTGTGACAATTACAGTTACATGTAAGGGTTTTACACACATTTTTTATGCCAACAATGGAAATGCCAGTAAATTTTCAGTCGTCAAAGTATTTTTTCTTCAGCTGGTTCCATGCATGAACATTCAAAAACAAGAACTGGTGGGTAGTCGGAAGTGAACGGAAAATTTCAAGGCCTGATCTTGAGGCCTTTTCTACACTATCGTCTCAGCTACCCGGGTTGAACACTGCAATTTTGGGAACCCTTTCAGACCAGCAAGAATCCAACAAGGCTTCTACACAGGTAAAATTTAACCCTGGTCAGGACCAAGGGTCGAGAGGCTCTACCTGGGTAGAAAATCCAAAATCCATACCTGACCCGTGAAAATGCAAGTTCATACTCGGCGCGAAAGTGAATGCAAATTTGCTACGTCACAAAATTTGTTCATACTGCAAATTACCAAGTTGAACACATTTTCAACTCCGGCGAATTTCACTGCGAATCCATTTGCGACATCCACTATGTCTCTCTCGCAAAGACGGCCATCTCTGTAGGAGACCTACAAAGTTCTGCATACCGGTATTTTACGCAACCAAGCACGCATTGCGCAGTGTTGAACATGTTTTAAACACGCGTGCTTGTTGTTCGAAATACAATGCAGCCGATGCGCATTATGTAAGTTGACGCTGCAAGTGGCTGGTCTGAAGGAAATGACGTCATCTGAGAGAGACCTAATGGCTTCGCATCCGCATTCGCAAGACCAATCGGACCCGTGTACAATCGGACCCGATTCTGTTCATGATGGACAAAAAAGGCTAAGTTGAACACATTTCAACATCGACGAATTGCGTTGGGAATCATTTGCGATGTCCAATTCGCTTTGCATCCGCATGAATAATCAGACCCAAGTACGATCAGACCCGATTCTCCTCATGGTGGACGAAAAAAGGTTATATGTGTATGCACATGAACATGTAAATCTGATATTCTCAAGACAAGCTTGTTCCTTACCTTTGATTTGACTGATGAACTGCCACCAGCCGTCTCTCTTGAGCGCGTGCCTCCACCGAGTGCCTTAGGTACTTTGTAAATGCGCCCATCCTTCAAAAGTTTGCCGTTCCCGGCACCTTTTTTGGCCGCGAGCCTCAACTGCGACGTGAGCTCGCCGTGATTGATGTCGGCGTGCGATTGCCGAATGAACCGCTCAATGCTCTTCAGGGTCGAGCCGCTGTCGCCCAGACTCACGATGGCGTTGTGCATCAACTTGAGCATGTTAGAGTTCCGGTTGGCGACCGTGGTGGCCGCCGCGGGGCCGCGCCGCTTCATGGCGCTCCGCGCGTCCCCATCGCGGTAGGACGCGATCCCTTTATTGATCACTTTGGCAATGTTGCCATCCTTGACGCTGAGATCCAGTTGTTCCAGCACGTGCGCCTCGCTCAGTCCCCTACTGGCGTGGACGACATGGCAGATGCGATCCTGCGACGGCCTCTGCTTCTGCTTTTTTATCTTAGAGATGGCATCCAGGATCCACTGCGTGTACTTGGGATTGGCGAGGCACGAATCACTATCCTTCACCATTATGCCCGGCGATCACAACCAGTTGCTACCGGCATGCATAGCTTATATTTCCACACCACTTATAATCACATTGCTTTGTACTCGTCGCCAAAAGCAAGCGTAAGCATCCTGGCTTTTAAAAATACTCCAGAGCAGAATTGAATGCCTTCCGAATACACTCACTGGCAAGGTTCATCAAAATTGGCTACACGCACAGTGAAGTTCTAAACGATCCTTTGTTATGTTCCGATTTGGGATGAGGCTCACTTCCTACTTTTCGCAACCAAACCTGCAAAAAGAATGTAAACCAAACTGTGTTCAATCTGACAAATTAAAAGTCACAACTAAATGTAACAAATCGTGAAACTCCCTGCGAAGTATTTACCGCATTGCAAAGTTCACATGAGGTGTGCAAGTGTTTAAAGAGTTGGCTCTAGACTCACAAGTTTCACACTCTTGAACTTTGTTTTGGCCGACTGCTGTCAAACTGGAGCAAGCATGATGGATGGCGCGCCAAATCTCTGAAGTATATTTTTGCCATGACCTTAGTGGGGTCGAAGCTGTATTCTTTCCGAGCGGGACCCTTAGGGAGGAAACGTCGTTGATGGAGCAAGAAATGCCAGATCTTGCAACATGTGACCGCAGAAGACATTCATGTACAAAAAAGACTGTTGAATTTATTTAACATCGGCGGGAACGGAATCAAGGGGCCAATTTCACGGCACTGCTCGTAACAGTAAAGTTGTGCTAACTATAGGTTCTGAACGTATGGCATCAAAGTACCAAGTGACCGTCTGGTTTCCCGTGATCGGTCACCATTGCAGTAGGCAAGCGTTTGGCAAGCATCCACGTAGTATGTTGTAATCTAGACAATAGGACTTATTTTTTATCAAATGGCATAATGGTCACTACCTGTGACATGTACGGTTGTCATAATCGTGCCGGCCCAGAACTGGGTGTTGGCTCCGCGTTTTTTCTCACAGTTTTTGCCATCCATCACAACATTGAATGCTTGCCTACTACCAACTGCGCACGGCACTACACGATCTTAGCCTACTACAATGGTGACCCTGACTGTCCGGACCCCGGACATAGGCCGGGTCACGTACGTCAGTGAGAGAACCCCAAAGCCAAATATTGGGCTAATCTTATTCAGGGCATGGATGTGCTAACGGTTGCGCGTGCATGGATATTTCTATCGTTGAGTCACTGAATTCAGATTTTTTTTCTCCGAGGTTAGCATGCCTCTTACTTTGCTTATAGTTTCCGTGAAGTAGACGTCAGTCTCGTATTGCTTGTAGGCCTATTGGAGTTAATTTTGTGAAAAGTTACCACGAGTGACTGTGAACATTCCATCGTGCGTAAACTTTACCGTACCGTGCTCCTTCAGAATCTTAGGAGGGTGCCCTGCGATTTACCGGATGTGGTTTGTGGAAAACTGCACCAATAATATCGCAGAACACAGCAGAAATATTGAGAATCTAACGTAAAGTAAATACATCTACTCTTCATTAAATGGCGTACGTGTGAATTACTGGGGTCAATATTTGTGACCAACACGAAGTCACATGATAACAACACTTTTTAGTGATGTAAAACTAACAATGTAATTCGTCTGTGACCCAGGTGACCCTGTCAAACTTGCCGTTGCAGAACTTAAAATTTACAATTGACAGTCAACTCTTGACATATTAGGGAGGTTATTCTGTGGCATGAAACAATGAGAATATTTCAACTCCCCCCCGATGGGATGCTAGTCCATCGCAGGTTACTCCCCAGCTAATGCCGGTACCAATTTGTACTCCTGGGTGGAGAGGCATGTTAGATAAAGTGGCTTGCCCAGGGACACAACACATGACCAGCAGCTGGATTTGAATCCCTGACTCTCTGATTATGAGTCACGAACCCTAACCACTAGGCCACACTCCGCACTAAGTGATACCGCAAAACGTTAATCTATTTTTCAATAACTATAATCTTTACAAATTGACTACCAGTATTTATTCGAAACCACCACCCCAGTCGCCAAACAAGATAACTCATACCTTGCAACATGTTGTAAATGATGGCAAAGCGCCCTCTATTGATGGACACTAGTGCCTACTACACAGCATGCTCTTCAGTTTTACTATACAAACTGGGAACATACATACAGTGAATTCTGGTTTTCCGGAAAGACTTTCTGTTAAAATGAAGATAGTGTTCCTACTTACCGTAACATATGTGAGGAACAACAAATTAAAGATTTTCTGATTTGATGAAGTCAACAAATCGTGTCTATCTCTTCAGAACTGTCCTGAAAAAGGAGCATAAAATGTAGAAATTAGGAAATGAAAACAGCGCTCATACAACATTCGGGAGACAGTATCTTTGTGATCGCGTGGTAATGTTTGGGAGGGGGCAGATTTGTTGAAAATATATCCCATCATGCACCTAGCACAAAATGGCATATGGGACATAGTTTCGATGAAGTGCCCCCCACAGATTACCACATGATCACAAAGATGGCGGTATCCGTACAACGGTCTATGGACATTTGCCATTAGAAAAGCAAGGAACTTGCATACTAAAACAAAAACAAACCAAAATTTCCAAGCCTTTCATCATAAACACACAGTCTTATATCAAGAATACATTGTAAATACACAAGAACATGTACAACCAAGTTGTATGTTAATCATGGCAATGACATGTGTACATGTAATTTTGTATGGTGTCTTACACTTCACAATGAATCATCATTACAAATATATGATGCAACGGAAATTTTTTAGATGTGTCATAATATTTCAAATTTGTAGTACATGTATGATGTACATGTACATGAGCAACCACTTTCATTATGGGCATGGTGTTACTTTCAGTTGCACATGTGAAGTTTACATGTGAGACAGGTCTGCCACAACATGGATGCTGATTACATTTTGTACATGTACATGTACTACAGATGTACATGTACATGTACGTATATATGTGTACAGGATATAAAGGACTGAATCAGGGGCTGATCTGGGATTTTGCTTCGTCACGTTTGCGAAGCATACATCACCACAACACAATTTTGTAAAAATCTTTTACGACAATTTTCTGTTTTAGTAATTAATTCAAAATTTTCATTCCCGACAATGCCTCATGAATACGGTTCAAATATTTCACAAGTCTCCACTAAACAGGGTTGATTTGCACAACTTTTTTGGTAAAATAAGCATTTTCTAATGGCGAATGACATACATGCATGATATACGAATAAAAAGTTCTAGTTATGGAAACAGGTTTATAATGTAGGCAAATATTTGAACATTACTCCACTAGAATATGTCATCTTCAAAATTGTTTGAACGCCATTCAAATTTTCAGGTGTTAAATTTTCAAATCATAAAAGAATGTAATTTTTGTACTCGCATGCACATAATTATGAAGGGTCCATCACATTTCATTTACATTATATTCATATTTCATACTCTTACATTATCATGATAATGTGGCAAATCTGTTCAAATGTTTTGAAGTGCCATTGCACTGCAAAGTGCAATCTGCAAAAGTGCAAGTGTTAACTTTATGTGAGAATGGAGCTCATTTTCAAATTTTAATTTGGAACATGTGGACATTTTTAAGGTTTATTCTGATCAGGAAAACTGCACAAAAGACAGCAGAGTAGCAATGAGTGTTAAATTACTTGCAAAAATATTAGGAAACCAGTTTTACCACTATAAAAAAAATCAATGCACGTTTCTTCATTCCATGTTTGTGATCATCGTGTCATGGCTAGCTCAGTAATGAATGGCGCACACTCCAAAATATTCAATGTGCCAACGAAATCGTACGTCAATATCACTGGAAATACTCATTATCTCGAGGACTTAACACGTCGGTCGCCATGGCCGTGGGCACTCTATTGAAGTTAACGACCATCCCGAGCAACAAAGGTATGCATGGGATCACCTCCACTTAGCGAAAAAAAACAAAGCAATGTTTGGTTCCGTTCGATAAAAATAATAAATTGTTCACCGTGTTACGTGCACGTACTAAACGCATGACGTACGGTGTATTTGGTATTCAGTGTGTGACAACTTACGGCAGACGATAAAATCGCTGACAGAAGGCTTCGAATCCAAGCTCAATAACCGTCGCCATCTTACATCAAATGGGGTCATATTTACATGGTTGAATCCAAACAAAACGATTTTTGAATTATATTTCAAAGACGTAATAAATCTGCACTCAAGCATGAAAACGACAGAAAATTGATCAATCGCCCCTTGTAACTTTTGTCGATACGGGTAATTTGGCTATACGCCACTGCTTGCAAACTTGCTGTACGAATAACAGATAGGGTAAGGAGAATTTAATTCCGATCAATACAAATGTGATCACAGAAACCAATTATCTTGAATTTTCAGACGACAATTTTCACAAATATGTTTTCAAATTAATTACAAAATCAGAGTATTTCATACTTTGAATGATTTTTGATATATGAAACCGTAGAAATATAATTTCGTAAATATTTTGATTTAAATTCTTTTAACTGAAAATGGCCAAGGATGATCCGCCGCACGCCTACATCTTTTGTATTACGCAATATGATTGGACAAGCGAAGATCAAAACATGATTTGATTGGCTTATTACATATTCTGGTGAAATCTGCGTCTACGTTTCATCTCACAGCTTTGTCCCTTGATGCTCTTTTAAAACTGAAGAAAATAAAACAAACGTTTTTGCTTTCTCACGATAAATCAGATTTCAGCAGTGCTCTAGAAAATATAATAATCGTGGCTATCATACACATCCATCGCACACGTATCCGATATGAAAACCACATTTCCAAGAATAGTGTTTTTATGCCATTCTCATGCCAGCAGGCTAGCCAACAATAATATTCCTTATCTGGAAAATGAACGGCACCATGTAAACACGCAAATCCAATATTGAGGGCGCTGTTTATAAAATATGTGACAGATGGTACAGGTGTTTTCAGACCTCGGTCTCGCCTGGAGTTCGCCTACAGGGTATTTTTTTATAACTCGCAATTACAGAATTAACAAATGTTTGTTCCAAAGGCACACTAATATTTTCTCCAACTGTGTTTTAAAAAGGGGCCATAAAGCTGAACAAAACTGATCCTTTTCTACTACAGAACATTTTTTCCTTCAATTATTTCTGGACATTTGCAAAGCTGTCTGCAAAATAGAAATTGGTTTAGACACTTAACTTTTATTTCTATAAACTTACATTCTGCACAACATACAAGATTTACAAGAAACATTTCCTATTATTTTACATTTCTAAGTTTCAATTGAGATTTTGTTTTCAAGGGAGTTATTGCTATTTATTGCTTTGAACAGATTTCCAAACGACAATTGCATAGATATGTTCTTGATGTACACAAAACGTGCTTGAACATGAATGAAGACTAATACGTTTTTTTCCCAGATCATTTGAATATATATTCTGAACCATGGTGGTTTAAAAGGAATATCCCCCCCCCCCAGTTTGTCCCAAATTAATACTTTTCCCCCCAAAGTCCTAAGAAAAACACTCTTGCACAATGGACCGATCCAGTAAGCTCCGCCCAGTGCGCACGTGGGCAAATTAACACGTGCTCCTCTCCAATGCCACGCTGCATTTTGCTTCCGCGCGCATCATACGCGCGTGCTGCACGCATGTCGGACTTTTGTGCACACACGTCGGACATAAATCACGGCTTTGATTGGTCAGAACACCATGGGGCGGTGCTTACTGGATCGGTCCATTAGCCAATGAATAACTTTAGGAATGTCAAATAGGGTTGTAGTGCAGGGTGGTCCCCCCCCCCAAAAAAAAACACGGAATGGCATAATTCCACTACCTTGAGACTCAAACCACCTGTACCAATTGATGGAGAATCCTTTTAGACGAATTATGATACCAAAATATCCCGTTTCGGTCCAGTACTTTTTGCTGCAGAGCCTATTTTGTGAAGCATACTTCTTTCATGTGGGTATTATTACATAATCCCTCTCATCCCGACAAATATGACCCCACCTTGCTTCACAAAACAGGCTCTAGAATAAAAACTACTGGACCGAATCGGGCGATCTTGGTTTTATTTTTCTTCTAAAAAGATTCTCCATGCATTGGTATATGTGGTTTGAATCTCAGGGTAGTAGAAGTATGCCATTCCAAGTTTTTTGTAACCACCCTGTATAGTTACGGAAGTATCAATTTACATTGGTCTTTCTATAAATTCAGGGTCTAAAGTGTGACATTTTTTCCTGCCCGTTACCCTGGTACTTTGTAATTTGCCATTCAAGTATCATTAAGAATGACTTCAAATGATTGTTTATTCGTTGGGTAGGGAGTTTGCTATTCATAATCACTCTTGGAGGACGACTGCATTAAGGAGTGCATCAGAATTATAAAAATCATAGATGTCGGATGTAACAGGGACAGGAAAAAAAAGGACCCCAAATTTATAGAACTGCATCCCTAAGCAATAGTTGCTGCAAACGCTCAAACTTTGTCAAGTACTTATTGCCACCATATACATGTACTTCTTTTGAACCGTCTTATAACTTTATTGAAAAATCATACAATGAAACAAAGAAATAATTGTTTGTGCGATTTTAATGCTGAAAATATTGGAATTTTCGATTTATCAAGAGTGATAAAACATGCTTTCTCGTCATTAAAAAAAGGTGTCTATAAAATGTAAGCCTATAATTTTGTCACCCGACCTTGTTTTTTTTTTTTAAATCAGACTTGTGTTCGAATACAGCATTAAGGGCATAGTGTTTGTGTCCTTAAGCAGGAGACATTACTTCAATTGCAACAGACATAGGTGTTGGCCGGGCAAGTGCGGTAAGTTGTGCGTTGATGAGAACTTTATTGGTCAATTTATCATAAGTAAAATGCCTGCTTGAACCAAATCAATATATTTTTTTCTGTGCTTGTGAAACTAAGGGCTCTCACTTTTAAGTCACTAAAATATAATAAACATGAAATAATCGAGCTATGGACCTAAAAGAAAAATGCAAAAAAAAAGGCCTAGTTACAAAGCTGCATGGAGGTGAATTGTTACTCAAATAAAACAGAATCGTATTTCCATATTTTTGAGCTGTAACAACATTTTCTGGTTATGGACATTTGAAAAATCACTCCAATTCAAGCATTCTTTTGCAGTTCCTCCGAGTTTCAAATGTGAAATGAAACAAAGACTTTACTTCCAAAACGCGATAAATCCATTTGGAAAAAAAATTGGAAAAGTTGAATGGTTATTGAGACTTATAAAAAAAAATGCAAAGTGTAACGGGTGTTTCCGAACTACATTTTTTGCATGATTGCATTCGTAAACATTGTGTTTAACTATATAACAGTTGTCAAAACTGACCTCCAGCAACCTAGAGAGGGCGGCATTCTAAAAGGTAATAAAATGCGTTATTGCGTTTTGGAAACAAAACTCAAAACTACAACAAATGAAAAATAAAATTAACAATTCGACATTATTTCATCATTGATCTTATGAAATGTAATTACTACTGTCCAGATCTGAGAATTTGGAACATGATTTCAGCTTTATTGGAAGTCCGATTTTCCGTCGAATGAGATTCCGGAGCGCTGGATGATATAATTTGCGGCGTAGTGAGCGCAACGTATGCATTCCGCCACATCTTTTCCTTGCACTAGCTGGGCCAGGAAACCTGAAATGAAAAACGAAACAAAAATCAACAAAAATGTATTATCAAACAAGACAATGCCTTGTAAAGCCGGTCCCAGATTGCACCACATTCTGTTCAATTGAATTAGAATGGCTATTCACTGGAAGTCTTTTCGTACATCAGGTTTAAACAATTGGCTGGATTTAGCCTGTTACTGGGTAGTCCCATACAATAGCACTGCCCGGCTGTCTTTACAGCCAACAACCAAGCTAGGTGACAAGTGACGGTAGTTTAGTCAGTCAGTAAGTCCCAAGTCAGTAAAAAGTCAGTCGCAAGTCAGTCACAAGACAGTCGCAAGTAAGTCGCAAGTCAGTCACAAGCCAGTCACATGTCCAATCAAAAGTCAGTGAAAAGTCAGTCAAAAGTTATTCATAAGTCAGTCACAAGTCAATCACAACATCCCAAGTCAGTCACAAGTCAGTCGTCAATCACAAGTCCATCACAAGTCGGTCACAAGTCAGTCACAAGTCAATCACAAGTCAGTCACAAGTCAATCACAAGTCCATCACAAGTCAATCACAAGCCAATCATAAGTCCATCACAAGTCAATCACAAGTCAGTCACAAGTCAATCATAAGTCCATCACAAGTCCATCACAAGTCAATCAAAAGTCAATCACAAGTCAGTCACAAGTCAGTCACAAGTCAGTCACAAGTCAATCACAAGTCAGTCACAAGTCAGTCACAAGTCAATCACAAGTCAATCATAAGTCCATCACAAGTCAATCACAAGTCCATCACAAGTCAATCATAAGTCCATCACAAGTCAATCATAAGTCCATCACAAGTCAATCACTAGTCCATCACAAGTCAGTCACAAGTCAGTCACAAGTCAATCACAAATCAGTCACAAGTCAGTCACAAGTCAGTCACTAGTCAGTCACAAGTCAGTCACAAATCAGTCACAAGTCAGTCACAAGTCAATCACAAGTCAGTCACTAGTCAGTCACTAGTCAATCACAAATCAGTCACAAGTCAATCACAAGTCAGTCACAAGTCAATCACAAAATAGGGTGCCGAGCTATTTATAGATCAACTTTGACGTTTCTCATACCTCCAACAAAGGCATCCCCGGCTCCGTTGGTGTCCACGATTTCTTCTTCCTTCAGCAACATCACAGGAAATTTGGTCACCTTCCCATCTGAAAAAAATAAACAAAAACTGTCATAACCTTTTTTGCAAAATCAATAAATAGTTTCCTCATTCTTGTGGCACAAGAAAAAATAACTTCCCTTGAGAAAAATTGTAAACGGTCTTTAATACAGATGATGTAATGGTTTGAAAGCTGGCGAAATGGTAAAAAATATCATTTTCTGGTTTTTCTCAACTTACCGCTTCACTCCACTATCAAAACTTGTTAATCTGGATATTTTATTAAAAAAATGTCGTAAAATCCTATGTCCCAATACCTCGTGGCGCTAATATCGACCATATCGACCAAACCGTGTTATATGGACACAATAACGTACCCTGAGCCACTATTGTGTCGTTGCTACCCTGGGTGATGACGACCACGCGCTGACGTTTCTTATTCTTCTTGTCTAGAGCAGCTGCTTTGAGCGCGACCTCTTCAAGATTTTCTGTCTGAAGATATCAAAAAATAACAAATATTATTACAGAACCCAACCAAATCAATGGGCCAGAGGTGCGTTGCACTCATGTGGACATTAACGTTCCACTCACATGAACGATCCTCCTGGCGGTTTTGGAGGATTCTAGAGGATTGAGGATGAATGGTGATTGAATCAAATGAGGATTCTGGAGGATTGAGGATGAATGGTGATTGAAGCACATGAGGATTTTGGAGGATTGAGGATGAATGGTGATTGAAGCACAAGAGGATTTTGGAGGATTGAGGATGAATGGTGATTGAAGCACATGAGGATTTTGGAGGATTGAGGATGAATGGTGATTGAAGCACAAGAGGATTTTGGAGGATTGAGGATGAATGCATTTTGAGGCAGGACTGTCTGATGATTTTGAAGGATTTGGCGTTGGTTTATCCTTCATTTAAACACGAGTGCAAAGTTTTGGGATGAGGAGGATTTTGGAGGATTGAGGATGAATGCATTTTGAGGCAGGACTGTCTGACAATTTTGAAAAATTTAGGCGGAGTTGCAAAATTTTGGAGGATTTTGGAGGATTGAGGATGGTTGTAAGCAACAAGGGCCTAGGGGGTTAGGGTTAACGTTAGCTAGGCCCCTGCGATCTTGCCAACCCAAAGTGAAACGCAAATGCCGAAAACTGCAAAACCAGCGCTACAATTGACACTGTAAGGTTAGCAGCTTTTCAAAGCTTCTATCTAATGGTAGAAGTGAAATTTCGTCAGCGATATGTGAGGTTATTAGGGAAATTTCAACACTGAGAGTTCACCGTGTGTGAGTCGGCCATCTTGGAAAAGATAGCCGATGACTTGGAAAGACCGTTCGCCTTTGTTGCTAGCGTTCCCCAACACTGGCGACAAAAAAGTTGGTCCTTTTTGCATAAACCTTGCAAACATATGCAAACGTTAGCATTTTCTTTTTTTTATATTTGTTTTACTTATTCTTTTTTTTTAGCAGCAGCTCGAGATCAGAGCTGTCTCTTCCTTCAATGGCACCCATTTTTACTCCTAGGTGGAGAGAGGCAATTGTAGTAAAGTGTCTTGCCCAAGAACACACATACAATGTTCTCATGAGGGTTTGAATTTATGTAACATTGCACATGAGTTAGACACCGCAACCATTGGTCCATGCTCCTGGGTGGACAGAGGCAATTGTAGTAAAGTGTCTTGCCCAAGAACACACACACACAATGTTTCCATAAAGGTTTGAACTTATGTACCATTATGTACCGTAACCATTGGACCAACGTTACCATTGAACCACAGTGATAAAATCAGTCAGTTGTGAATTATACGCAAGCGTGCCTAAACCAATTGCAACGAAACAATAATAAGAAAAACTTACCCCGAAATTCTGCTCCTTTGCGAAAGCCGCAAATTCCTAAATGAAGTAAACAGATAAAAAGTATTCCTATGAAAACCTCTTCACTTACTTCAATTGTTATAAGAATTTGTAAAGTCTTATCTTATATCTACACTGCTTGAAATTGTGCTTATTCTAAGTAATAACTGCAAAATTCTAATAATCTACACAAAAAAATATGTAGCAATGTTGATCTATAAAGGTCAACAGATACAAGACAAGACTCTTACCGTTTCGTTTCCGAACAGGTAATCGACGTACGGCATGACTTGCATCTGGGGTTCCTTGAAAAACTGACTGATGAACGGAGCCGACAGATTGGTCATGAAGACTTTGTTGTGCTCCAGAGCGTGCTCGGCGAACGCCAGTATAGCATCCGGCGCAACGGTCAAATGAAATCCCTAAAAGGAAAACAAAATTGTAAGAAATTTATTGTCATGTTGAGCAAATTCAGGCATGAACTATAGTTAACAATAGTTCAACTAAGGCCAAAAAAAAAAAGTCTCTGGTTTCTGGTATGGAGCTTGCCCAAAAAGTGGTGCGGCGACGCGGCTTTTTTTTCTTTTTCCCCCTGATTTTTTTGCTTCAAATGTCGGCTGATCACTGCAAATGGTGCCCGAATAAACTTAGTGCAAATATATGGGAGTCAAGAGAGGCCACATAAAGCTTATTCTCGACCATAACCCCATCTAAAAACACGTTAAAATTGTGCAGCAGCAGGATTCCAGTCAAACCAGTGAGTTTGGCGGTTTTGAGACATCATCTTTCATTGAAAAAAAAAACTTTTTCATTTTGCCGACGCGCATGGCTACGGCGACGCGCGCGCATACCAGAAACCAGAGACTTTTTGGGGGGGGCCTAACGTCACTTCAACGAAGGATGGTTGGACTTAAGTTGACTTTTTGGAGCCAAATACAACATGGTTTGAGGGTGGACAGTTGATATTAGTTCCCCCCGAGGTATTCGCTGAGGGAACTAGTCTGTCAACTTCCCAATACTGAGGTAGGCTAAATAAACCATGCTATATGTGACCTGTTCTGTTAAAAGCAGACGCTTCTGGGCAAAGGTTGAAATTGAGATAGGGCCAAAAAACGCTGTGGGGGCGATTTTTTTTCTATTTTCTAAGTTTTGAATATTTGTAATCCTGAGCAGGTCTAAAATATACTATAAAAGTTTGAAACCCTAATTTGATCTCTAATTATAGTATTTTTGATGATTTGTTAAGGTATATCAGTTAAAGAAATTACTGTTTTGTGACGTTCGTGGCCATTTTCTCTGTTCTCTACTTTCGACACAATGAACTTCAAAATAGCATAACTCTGCCCAGGAATGACCGGTTTCAAAAATTAAACCACCTATTAAAAGGAAACGGAACATATTTTAACAATATGCACAAATCTCATTTTTGACCTTATGCCCAGAAAAGTCTGATTTTGATAGAACAGGTCACATATATTTAAGTATACCGCATACATATTCACCAAAATTACCGAGTTAGGCATGTTATCTCAGAAAACGTTGCTATGCGTGTGCCACCATCTTTTCATGTGGCTAGGGCGATGTTTGCACGTGCACACTACTCCCGTACAATAGTTCCAGGATTGCTTTGTAAAGCGCATGCGTAGCAGACTATACATGGGTAACCCATGCGATTGTCGACTTCGCATGCGTATTCACCCTGTGCGTGAATCCTCACGCGCATGCTTGACATAAATAGCAAAACTAGCGGCTGACGCGTGATGGTGAATGGACCAGTGAGAATTCGGCTCTCGCTCGTGAATATGTAAGAGGTGTAGTGAATATTCTTATTGTCGCTTACAGGGGTGTAGTAAAATTCAGCCTTTTCGACGAGTGCCCAGTTTTCCGGTTTGAGAAGATGATCCTTTTTGAAGTGGTTAGCCGCTGCTAGATTGGCAACCAGTGACCTAACACAGTAGAAAATAGAGAAAGGAATATGAAAAATTTCAGTAAATTTATGACTGAAGTCTTTATTTTTTGGGTTGAAGCAACAAAATTGCTCAAAATCTCAACTAGGGAGCACAACAACAAATGACCTGTTGAAGTTTCAGCTCAGTTGATACAATTCATTTTGAGAAAACAGAGAAAACCTATGCACAGTTTTTTGGGGTCCTGTAACGTTTTCGTTTCCTATTTTGAATTGCACCCTCTCGGGATACAACACCTAAAATCAGTAATGGGGAAAAGATTCTCATTCGGGCCAGTAAGGCGATACTTGGCACCGAGCCGCAAGCACTGACACTCGCTTACTCCGTGGGGAAGGCTCATGCATCACGCCCATTTACGGATTGAACCCATTATAAAACAACATCATATTCTGATCAACGAAAGTGGTATTTAAAGGGAATATACATCATTTGCTTTTGCTGTAATTTTCAGAAATGGATGGAATTGGGGGGTTGGAAATATATAGCAAATATAGTTACACTGACTTTTTTGAGGTTTTGGGTTCGAAAATGCTATAAAAACCAAGAAAAACGATCATTTTCACGTAGTCTGATTCCCTGACTCCATATAAGAAGAAACAGAGCAGTTTACATACATTGGGGAATTGTAAGGTCAGGGAACCAGTCTAGCTGGCTCGTACCCGTTCATAGGTTTGTAATCGATTGCAAACAAGCGCGATGGTCAATTGGGGCCAGTATTTGAAAAAAAGCCAGTTGTTTCCAATGCTGATCGGCCGATCAGCATTGGAAATTGATACAAAAATTGCACTTTTCTTGAAAATGACAGTATACCAGGTGCCATGATATTACAGGATGCTTTACACTGTCATTCACTAACAGTCCAGCAAGGTATTTCCAAATGATTTGGTAGTTTTATTTTTTGATGTTTGCAAATGTTGTATTTTCCCTTTAACAGATATCAAATTTTAAAAAGCGTGCCTGCGGGCACACTTTTTTCAAACCATCTTCAATTTTTGTTTTCTTCCAAACGATACCATTTCAGGCGGAATAATTTCACAGGGTATTTGATACCAGTCCTATCTTCACTTTGAGACGGTTTCTGTCATTAAATCGGTGGGCTTTTTTATGGGGAATTGCAATGCTCTTACATTTCTTTAAAAGTACGAACAATACGCCTTTATCATGCTGCCACCATTTCAGTCATGTTCCCTGTATCCAATAACAGCACTGAATGATGTTTTTGTGCAAAAAGGAACCAGACTATTTTTCCTTTCAGCCTTGCTTTAGTTACGTTGATTTGAATGGTGAGAAAACAAGATGGCCGCAACATGATAATGGTCTGTATGCCAACTTGTCTTTCGCAGTGTGGGATTTCGGACAGTTCCTAGCCAAAAAACCCAGAGAGTTAGGGTTTACACAAACCTGTTTTTTCCTGTAATGACAGCGGCACACGTGCCCGTGGGTTGCTCTTTGTCCACCAGATACGAGGTGCGGACTTTCGCCTCGGCCATCTTTTCTCGCATGTTCTTGGCGTAATCGTCTTCGCCTATACAGCCGCAGAATGTCGTTCTCTCAGGCAGGCCCAAAACCCACTGGAAAATAAAGATCACCGATTAGCACTCCTTGCCTCCTACACTTTAAAATCCTAGTTTTGCAAAACCCTTTTTGCCTGTAGAGTTAGGCCAAACAAAAAAAGGTCTTCGGTTTCTGGTATGGAGCTTGCCCCAAAAGCGGTGCAGCGACGCGGCTTTTTTTTGTTTTCCCCTACTTTTTTTTCTTCAAATGTCGGCTGATGTTGCAGATGATGACGCTTTGATCCCCTTAAAACTCTCAAAAATATCCTTCAGGGTGGAGCTTGAGGTGACCTCAGTAAGGCCATAAGGCTTGAGAATTCTGCACCCACTTATGATCTCGACGACTGACACGAGCGTTCTTCGGGAAATTTGGATAGTCATACCATACAGCGACATCCGACATTGTGCCTGTGCTGCCAGGCAACGTATTTTTGCCAGGCTGGTCATTAGTCTGCTCCCTTACATATTGCGCTAATTAAAAAGCGTTTACAGGTTCCAGATACACAACCATCGCTTCCACACACACGTCTGGCTTCCACACACACACAACAACAAAAATACAACACCGTTTGCAAATGGTGCCCGACTATTCTGTGCAAAATATATGGGAGCCCAGAAAGGCCACATAAAGCTTATACTCGATCGTAACCCCATCTAAAACACAGCTGCAGGATTCCTGTCAAACCAGTGAGTTTGGCGGTTTTCAGACATCATCTTACATTGAAAATTTTTTTTTTTAATTTTGCGAATACCAGAAACCGAAGCCTTTTTTTTTGGCCTTAGCGCCCACATTTCAAATTCCTTTGAGGTAATCTTCTGTGGAGTATGGATAACACTTCAAATCCCTGCACAATTCTTTGGCGTGGTTAAGCTCAGGGCAAGCAGGCAGATTGAGTCACGCTTCACTGCTCTCCGCAGCGCTGTTTTTGGTGCAGTGACTCTCTGTGTGACACAGTTAACACTTCATATCCCTTCACCTGAAACTGACCGGCAGGGTTTTAAAGGGTTTTACAAATTGCTCTGAATTCTGACTTCCTACTAGGGAAAACGACAATAGAATTTGTGACATCATATCAAGTTTTCATGCTGTGAATTTGCAAAAGTTGAACAAATTTCAACAAATTTTGCCCACGCGCATTTAAAAAACCCTATTAACAATGTGGTGCTTATATAGCGCTTTATACCAAAGGTCTCAAAGCGTTTCACAATTATTACCCCTGTTCATCAGGCCATGAGACAAGTTTCCTGCAGCAGCTCGAGATCAGTGCAATCTGGTCTCTACCTTCACAGGTACCCATTTATACTCCTAGGTGGCGAGAGGCAATTGTAGTAAGGTGTCTTGCCCAAGAACACAAGCAACACATTCCCTGTCAGGTTTCAAAACCCACATAAATGCTGTTCGGATATTTGGCAGATGACCGAATATTTGAATATTTAGTATATTTGTCACAGCCCTATCTGGGTATGCACAAAATTTTCTTTTTATTGAGATACTCTACATAAACAACAACAACAACAACAACGACGATTAGAAAATATAAAAGCGGCAACCTGGGTAGTTCTGAAGGTGTTTTGGCAGGCACCGCCCGGTATATACTCCACATCAAATCGCTTGATCATATCTCCGTACATAGGCTTGTGCTTGTCCTCGGCCAAGATGGCCGTGTTGGCATCCAAGCCATATCTACAAGATGAAACGAGAAAGTATAAAATATTATCAATACAAGACAACCGATATTTGCGTGGATGCTGGAAGTTTTGTATCCCTGCTTATAATTTCAATTCATATGTTATTAACTAGTTCGCGTCAGAGGCCGTGTTGACACGCACTGCCTGTTTTTATACACCGGCACGGCCGACGAGTTAAAACGTCAAGATTGCCTCAACTCGCCTTCGGGTGACGTCTAAACGCTAATCCCTCGTGTCTGTGAGGGCAGAGATGGTTATTGTAATTGAATAAGCTTGCTTGCGCCTAACAGGCAGCATCGAGCTGTATACTCCCCAGGGAGCTGAGATGGTATTTGGAATGTTTAATTGGCCCAATGATCAGGGGTAATAATAATACTGTAAGCGCAGTGATTTAGTTTACTAATAAGAGCATTCTTAAATGCCGATTATTATTATTATCATTTTAAACACACACACAAAGTCTGTGAAGTCTGTGGAGGCAGACCGTGTGTTGATCTTGAACTGGCCGCTGTGCACGGCCTATTGTTCTACAATTTACTCTCCGTTGCACACCCTGAGTGTTGAAAAATATGAGGTTGCGGCAAGAAATATCGTACAGATACTGTTGAAATGCCTCGTGCGAATCAGTATTTATGGCGTTTGGTTATGTATCAAAAATTGGCTGCTATATTTCGCCTTTTTTGAAAATCAAAATTTTCGGCAAAAATAATGCCAGCGCAAACTGGTTAAGTTGAAATGAACACCAACAGAGGGCTGGAAAGCTCAGTTGGTAAACACCGGAACGGTAATCCGGAGGTCGTGGTTCAAACCTAGTCCGAATATTTGGGACTCTCAATTCTGTGTATGAGAGTCCCAAAACTTAAGGTATTGAAAACATGCAATACAGGAAAATAGACTGGCACATGAAACTACCAGTCCAACACCCCTTTGGTTCTGCATCAATCAACTGTGCCAAAAGAAACATCTGGTACCCAGTCTCTGTTTCTACACATTTCCATAGTCATGCCACCAGACTACTGAAGGGCCAATCTTCTTAAAAAGTTGGACTTGTACCAGTCTAGCCTTAGGCTTCAAATTGAAATCGCTTGGCTTCACTCTCAGGTGCAAAATATTGAAGAAAAGTCTCCTTTAAAAAATTGGATTGAGACTTCAAACTTAGCTGGTGAAATACAGGACCTTGTCTTTGCCTCGTGAAAGGTTTGGAGAATTTTGTCGGCTAATGAGTAGAGTTGGCCTGATTTTGTTTTGCATGTTTTTCTGCACTCAAAAGTCTGGTTCAAACCCTGCTCCAGTGAATTTCTTTTCGTTCAACTTTAAAACTACACACAGTTTCAGAATTCCTGAATTTGATACCTGTATGTGATCACAATTTCTCAAATAAAAAGCAACCTGTAAAAAACCTGCAGTCATATCGGACAAACTTTCTCCAAAATGGCACTCAATTTTACAGTAAAACTAAACATCTAGATATAGTGAATTTAATTGTTCTGCTTTTTAACCAGGTTAGTAGCTTCCATAGTGAAAATCAAGTGAAAAAAAACGTCTCGATTTTAATTTCAGGAAAACACAACTTTTTAAGAAATTTAGCGTGCGGGCTAGATTTTCTCGTACTTACTTGTCGAGGAAATCCTTATCGGCGTGGGCACAGATGTCCAGTAGTGGGTTGCCGATCCCAAAGAGAATACCCTCACTGTCAAGAAAAAAAAAGAAAAAATGATTGCCGGCACTTGGGCACTCCTTGTGACCTATGGGTTCTATGCACGACAGATTCTGTGAGCTGCACTTTGACGGTTGAAAATGGACAACATTTTTGTGTGTGTTTTTCTAGCACAAATGGAAACAAAACATCGAAATGATGTCAGCTATAAAGTAATATGTCTTAAATCGGTCCATTTCATGAAATTACAACAAATGCAAACGATCCTTAGATGTTCCTTTAAGCTTAATTTACATGTACTTATATTTTTAAAGTTTTGTCAGAGAGAAAAATTGATTTTGTAAACAATCAGCAATGACTTTTTTAAGGATTAAGTTTAAGGTAGAGTAGACCATTTGTAATTTGTTAATTTATGTCTTGGAACCCCAAAAAGTGCACAAAATAACTCTATGACTGCTGTATATTTAAGAAAACAATACAAATTCTGGATCTCGATTTTAATTCCAAAGATGCCGAGTCATGTTTGGAATTGCGCCCCCTTGTGGCACAATCTTGAAATCAACATTCGGGACATGATTCTCATTGTCACACATTCGCGGATTTCACCCAATTGCAAACCAACTACAAATCAGACAGCATAGGGGGCGGATTCACAGAAATTTCCCCCAAAAAGTGTCACTTGACACATTTTTAGAAATGACCATCTTTTCTTGTGTTCTTCAAAATGACAGCATGCCAGAAGCAATAATTTCACAGGGAGTTTAACATCACTACTATTTTCAAACCAAGTAAGATTTTTCACAATAATTTGTTATGATACGGAATTTTAACAATAATTTGGTCGGTTACTTTTTGAATAGCTGCAAATGGTCGTATTCTACCTTTAAAGTTATAGTCCATCATTTGCAATTTGTGCATTTTGTTCATTTGAAGCAACAAAAGTGCTCAAAATCTAAAGAAGGGTACTGAACAACTAACCTGATAAAGTTTCAGCTCAGCTTCAGCTGTATATTCTGAGAAAAACAGCATTCTAGGATCTCAATTTCAAATCAAAAGTTGATGAATCATGTTTTGAATTGCGCCTAAATTCAGAGTCCGAGACACGTTCTCACTGAGCTGAATGCAGCTACACGATGTCGCGCACTGATCTGACGAATTATAGCAACCGGGGGTGCGTGTGCGTCGTGCCAATGCTTGCGCGCGCTTCGCCGAATAACAAAACGAACTACTAATTTAAATTTTCCTACCGTGCGTCTTAAGAAGCACCGTTGGAAAGGACTTCTTTCGTTGATTACTTCAAAATGACAGCTTGCCAGAAAGAATAATTTCACAGGGAGTTTAGTCCCCTTACTATCTTTCAACCAAGTATGTGTTTCAACAATAATTACACCAGTTACTTTTCGGATAGCTGCAAATGATGGACTATAGCTTTAAATATTCCATAAGTTACAATAGGCAGGGCCATCTGTGGGCTCACCACATTTTTGTTGAAGTTGAACAAATTCTGTTCATCGTGCATGTTTTCACAGATGTCAATAAGAAAAACCCACAGTGAATATTGACTTTACACGGTACCTACCCGATCATTGCAAATTGAAGCTTCCGTACAGAAATATAAAGTGCAAGCCACGACTGTGTAAGCACACTGCATACAGCAAGACTAATCTGGTCTGACTAGCGCACACCGTTGCACAAATCCAAAAGACTCACTCTGGGTCCGAAACACAGCTGTATAGCTCTGGACCAATCCATTATTAGTTCCCAGGGCCACTAGTATTATCTGGGCTGTACCATTTTATCAACAGGTGTGTTCTCGCCATACTGATTACAGTAAGTCGGAACTTAGATAAAAAATTTGTTTGTGTTTTGACAATCTGATAAAAATGAGCGCACCAAGTTTAAAATCACAAATGCTATTAAAAGTTAATCATTGTAATGTAATAAGGCAACCCTTGTATTTTATGTTAATGTTGCCTACATGTTATCTGCATTTCCCTAATTTATACCACAGCACTACCAGCAAATTTTTATATTGCATAATAATATGATGATAAAAGCATGGCAACACGGATCAGATTATTTTTTTGTGAGGCGTTCTAGCAAAATGAGACAGAACTGTGCACAGGCTGTAGTGGAGAAAGAAAGCAAAAACCCAAACGGGAGTAATTTTTTATTTTATTTTCAGACTATTGGTATTTTTAATCTTTGTTGTGTCTACTACAAATGTTTTAAAGAAATAGTATTAAAGTTGTGGAATAATGGTGTTTTTAAGGAAAAACAACTTGGCATCTTTCATTTTCTGGACTACAAAACTTAAAAACTTTACAGGCCTTTTTCCTCGGTACGTTACTTTTTTGACATGTCGATAAATGCAAACTTTTAACAGCTTAAACTTGTCAACTTAATGTCTGATTGCAATATTTTAATTCCCACTTTTCCACGGCTTTCTCTGGAGCAATCTGCTCAAACTTTTTAAAACAAATAGGCCCCTATCAGCACTGAGACTTTGTCCAGAACGGCAGTATCTTTTCAGGTTTAACATTGGGGAGACCGCAAATTCCAGCGAAAGCAGAGCACAAAGCGACGCCGCTTGGTATTTCGCGATGTCTTTATTTTGAGTAACAAGCACAAGTTGCCGCCAAGTTTGATTTCATTAGACAGTAAACATTAAACTCAAAGTAAAAGCACAAACGGGAGATATATTTTGATGATAATCTGACGCATTTTCGATATTTTCTATATCATTCCTCAATATCGAAATTTTTGATTTTTCGTTAAGATTAAAAAATGGTAGTGGATATTTTGCCGGAGGTAATGACGGCAAACTAACGATTACTAAAGGTTTGCCGGCGGCAATCCATATCAACAGAGGGTGCTGTACTCTTTAAAATAGGGCTGAATTATAAGATGTATTAAATTCCCACCAAAAGTTGTGTAGCACGTTTGGTGTAATGGTTAAGCAAAGGCTCTAGTAAGCGGGATGACTCACGTTCGATTCCGACCGCACCACAATTTTTAATTTTTTTTTTCTCATCCCCAAATAAATAAGAATATTCTTCTTTTATTATTTTAACATGTCTCAAACAGTTTTTGCAGAGTATTACATTTTCTTTTTCAGATTTGTGGCTCTGGAGGATTTTTTTTAAAAGGGAAATAAAGTCCGAAATTATAAAAATGGTCTGAATCCCATCTTGTGAATACGAGGTAACAACGATAATTTTGGCATGGAGCCAGACTAAAACTTGTCACCGGAAAATGTTTAAGTAAAAAAAAACAGTAACTGCGCATGTTCAGTGCATATCCGGCAAACTAACGTTTACTAAAGGTTTGCCGTCTCCGGCAAAATATACACTGCCTTAAAAAATTGCTATCGTCGATATTCGATATTTATATATTATCAAAATAATTAATATTGGATAAAAACGTGTAATCTTGATATATCCACGGTGCTTATAATATTCGAGAACATTCTCGAAATCACTTGACGGGAAGTGTGAAAACGCATAGAGCTGTATAATAAGGAATACAGCTCTATGGAATACACCCACTTCCATACGACTAAGCATTCCTTCCTCCATGGACTAAGCATGCTAAGTATAGATGTTGTGCCCATTCTTGAAAATCACGCATTCTCGAGAATGGGCGCGCATTCTTAAGAATGAGCGCCCATTCTTAAGAACGAGCACGCGTTCTTAAGAATGAGCGCTCATTCTTAAGATTGGGTGGGAATATCACGTGCACAATTTATGAATTTTGCCCAATTTTAACAAACATTGCACGACATAATTATGTTAAATGAATTGTATAGCGGTTAAAAGGGAAACAATTCATATAAAGAGGAACGAATTTTTTTTTTAATGTTCTATGCTTCTGTACTCGTATAACTACGATAATTTGAATCATATTAAACCTGTTATTATTGCTTTTTCCTGCCTACTTATGGGAAGTTTTGTAATAACGGAGGACTGGGAACTAGTCTGGGAAGTGCTTTGTTTAGGCTAGACAGGTTACAAGTCCCTGCATGTATCACATGCGTGCCACGAAAAAAAAACATGTCCAGAAGCTGCCAAAATTGCTCTTTTGACTAGATAGAATCCAGCTCTGCGACGTTATGGTGGGGTGTGAACTAGCTCTACTGAGTGGAGCGTTGAATTACGGGTACCCCTCCATACAAACGCTCCACCGATTTGCCATACTTTGGTAGCACCATACACGGTCGTCATGACGGTATGCATTTTGTGCATGCCCTCGCGAGGACAAGGGCCCAAAAAAAACGATAAAGAAAATACAAATGAGGAAGACAGTAACCCTGGATAGATCCACACATTCATGACATTCCATATGACCCCTCAAATTGTTTCAAACAACCGGTAATTTTGAAAAAAGAACAAAATAGTCTGAACTTACCGCTCACAATTAAATGTGTCTGCCGAGTTGCACAGTCTATTTCACTGACATGACTGATGCATAATTCATTGCGCGCGTGTGTGACGTCACTATTGAAGAAAAACAAGTCGCGCTTAATCAATGACTGTTTCATGTACTGATATGTGCCCCGCACCAAAAACCCACAGTCAGACGGCGCGGGGCACATATGACTACATGAAACAGCTATTGAGTAAGCGCAACTTGTTTTTCTTCAATAGTGACGTCACACACGTGCGCAATGAATTATGCATCAGTCATGTCAGTGAAATAGACTGTGCAACTCGGCAGACACATTTAATTGTGAGCGGTAAGTTCAGACTATTTTGTTCTTTTTTCAAAATTACCGGTTGTTTGAAACAATTTGAGGGGTCATATGGAATGTCATGAATGTGTGGATCTATCCAGGGTTACTGTCTTCCTCATTTGTATTTTCTTTATCAGTTTTTTTGGCCCTTGTCCTCGCGAGGGCATGCACAAAATGCATACCGTCATGACGACCGTGTATGGTGCTACCAAAGTATGGCAAATCGGTGGAGCGTTTGTATGGAGGGGTACCCGTAATTCAACGCTCCACTCAGTAGAGCTAGGTGTGAACAATAAATTGGTGGCAATTTAAATGGGAAATAGCATTAGCACTATGGGATGTCGCAGTATTCATTCTCATTCTTCACATTCTTCATTCTTACGTCCCCCCCCCCCCTCTTTTATTATCCCAAAAATCTGAATTCTTTCTTATTTATTCTTATTTTTTCCCCCGGTCCCCTCCCCCAATACGCGTATACTTTTCATATCCACTCTACTTTTCAGCGCCTTGCGTTGCAACAATATAATTATTAAGAATCAGTGAACGAGGATTCAGCTAGACTTGCCAAGCGCAGCCGGTGCTCGGCATCGACAAGACCGTTATCTTGTCGCGCATTCTCAAGAATGTGCGCTCAATCTGGAAGAGTTATTTTTTGCCAAGATTGAGCAAGGATCCAGTTGCACATTCTCAAGAATGTGCATACCCATTCTCGAGAATGCGTGATTTTCAAGAATGGGCACAACATAAATACAAGTACACGAAGGCCGCCCGCGGCGCGACGCGGCCGGCCGTCCGGCGTCGATGTCACGCCCCAACTATCGCATCGGTCCCAACTATAGTTGGGCCTGTCCCAACTATAGTTGGGCCTGTCCCAACTGTAGTTCCACAGTTGGGCTGGCCCAACTATAGTTGGGCCTGTCCCAACTATAGTTAGGACGGTCCCAACTGTAAGTTCCACTGTTGGGCTGGCCCATCTATAGTTGGGCCACTCCGATCTTTTTATTTTGCGGTGTCCCAACTATAGTTTACATTGATGTACAACTGTAAAACGTTCCCTACAGCTCTGATACACGTCTGACTTTACTGGGGACCACTGAAATTAGCTATTGATGGGGCGAATCTATAGTTGGGCCACTCCAATCTTATTATTTTGCGGTCCCCCATAGTGTACATTGTTGTACGATTATAAAACATTCCCTACAACTCTAATACACATCTGACTTTACTTGGGACCAATGAAATTATCTATGGGTGGGGACCATCTGTAGTTGGGCCACCGCAATATTTTTATTTGGCGGTCCCAACTATATTTTACATTGATGTACGACGACTATAAAACATTCCCTACAGCTCTGTTACATACTGTCCGACTTTACTTGGGACCTTTGACATTAGCTATGGGTGGGGCCCATCTATAGTTGGCCGGCCATGGCAATCTTTGAATTTTGCAAAATGTTGCTGGACAATCAACCCAGCAGCTGGACAACTCATCCAACTAGGCAGTACCACGTGACCGGTCAGCCTTGCGGCATGCATGCACGACGAATACACGGTGCTAGCCCCACTAGTGTGGCCGTCGGTATGCTGCGCTGAACCTTTGGCCACACACCGTGGTACCGCGCGCTACTGAGGACGAAGTTTTTCATAAAATTCAGGGCAGTTTCTTACATTTTCAGTTTCTTACTTTCTTATGGTTGTATTCTATGATGTCTCCTATCACTTCTGGGATGCTTAGCATGTGCTTAGATCTAATGATGTTCCATTTTCCGAGATATTCTTCAATCTTTCTGGAGCCCATAATGCACTCGTGAAACGTCTGGTGGTGGCAGCCATTTTGAATGTGACAAGAGATGACCTCAAGCTGTGACGTCGCGTTTATGCAAATTGCTTGTCGAGCGCGCGGGCGCGAGGGCGCGAGTTGCAAATGCGACGGCTGTTTCCTGTGCCGTAGATCCTGAATAGAGATCGGTGCACGTGGCCCCCTGACGATAAATGCATGGTACAGGAAACAGCCGTCGCATTTGCAACTCGCGCCCTCGCGCGCTCGACAAGCAATTTGCATACACGCGACGTCACAGCTTGAGGTCATCTCTTGTCCCATTCAAAATGGCTGCCATCACCAGACGTTTCACGAGTGCATATGGACTCCAGAAAGATTGAAGAATATCTCGGAAAATGGAACATCATTAGACCTAAGCACATGCTAAGCATCCCAGAAGTGATAGGAGACATCATAGAATACAACCATAAGAAAGTAAGAAACTGAAAATGTAAGAAACTGCCCTGAATTTTATGAAAAACTTCGTCCTCAGTAGCGCGCGGTACCACGGTGTGTGGCCAAAGGTTCAGCGCAGCATACCGACGGCCACACTAGTGGGGCTAACACGGTGCCAGATCTATCAAGCATGAAACATCCGGCGCAACTCCAGTCCTAACTATAGTTGGGCCGACCCAACTGTCGCACTATAGTTGGGACGGCGTTGGGACAGTCCCAACTATAGTTGGGACCGATGCGATAGTTGGGGCGTGACATCGACACGCTCGAATGCTCACCATGTGAACTTACCGGACATCCAACTTCGATTTCTTTATCGTTGGTTCGGTCATATCTCCAGTGGACATACCAGGAATACAAATACGATCAGTAAACAAAGGCTTTGGGCGTGCTAATAGGTGGCTTTTGGACATAAATCGACAAAAGGACTTTGGACCCAAACGGCTTATTTCTTGACGATGTAACCTACAAACTCTGCATAAGAATGCGGGAAGTTAATGCACATGTCCGGTTTAAGGAGCCAGCTTCACATACACACTATGGTAATCTCATTGAAGACGACTGGGTACCAGTCCAAAGTCCTGCTGAATTTTTAGTGGTGGCGCTCTTCAACTTTACTGTAAAAGTCGAAAAGTGCTAGTGTGCTAGTGAGGCGTGTTCATTCAGCTGTGCCGCACCGGTTTCTGAGAGTTTCAGGTTGTTTTTTTGATGAATGTAAGTTGGATATTTCTCATTTAAGTGGAATTTGGGAGTTGTTGAATGGACCAACCCTTGGAATATGATCTGCACGATATGATCATTGCTTGCAAGAAATATGAATTATACTTTTACTTTTTAGGCCACAGTCATGACAGTGCCTGCAGATAGTGCAGTGCACTGCATTGCAGTGCATTGCAGCCTGCCTGTGTACACGGGTAATGTGTGACTTTTTGTGTAGCCTTTTGACCTTGTATTTTTTGTATAGAGTGTATGGGTGTATGTTGTAATAAAATATACTAAAGTAGTCTACGTCATGCTAGCCTTGGTCAATGCTCTGGTCGTTATTCGTCCCGTACGCGGTATCCATGGTATCAACGGCATATCCTCGCGCGCTATGCAGTGCATGTAAAAATACAGTGCGAACAGTGACCTCATGCGGCCACTATTTTTATGCAAATCAGTTGGACCCGATCGTGAGCCTTGGTTCAGTTGTCAGCGAAAGCTTATGTTTTTTCTTTATTTTGCGCTGGATTTTTTAGCGCACGACCTCGTATAGCAAATATAGATATAGTGCGCGAGGATATGATAAGTTTTTGGTTGAAATTTATCAAGAGAAAAAGATCAAATTTTGTTAAAGCATACATGGAAAGCAACTTAAAGGGATTAGACTTGTTTTTAAAGTTGTGTTGTTCTCATCTTAGTGATTTCTTAATTGTCATTGTCTGTTTCATCGTTTTGATCTGTAACTTTTTATTGTTGAAAATTCAGATTCCTGTATTGTTGTTTTCATCAAAATGTCGGAAGAGTTTGTCAACAAAGTCATCAAGCTCAGTTCACAGACATCTGGGAGAGATAAATTTTACAGGTAAAATTATTGTCCCTTCATAAAAAAAGAAAAATTGGGCGATTGAATACTCAATCGACTTAGAGTCAAAAGACTTAGAGTCTTAGATCAACTTAGAGTCAAAAGAGTGTTTTTATCATTCCAAAATGACCTCTGCAACCCAAAGCAGTCATATTTTAATTTTTGTAACTTCGTTGATTCTGCTAATCTTGACACGTTTGGCATTCTTACAGGACTTTTCAGTATGGGAGTAAGTTCCTATGGTGGTGTTTGGAGCAAGGCAGCGCGGACGAGGATCTGATCCAGAAAGTCAAGGCCCTGGAGAGGGCGCTAAGCACCAGCCGAAAATGTGAGTGAATTAGTCGTGTAGCCAGTCCTTTGCTAAGATCTTCTGAAACCTCATATTTTTGATCATTTTGGTGAATTTTCAGAGACAAAATAAGTCAAATAAGTATTCAATGTCTTCATTATTCAAAGAATCAAAAGGTGCAGGCGGAAAGTGACGTCATCTGATGAAAACATCTTTTCATTTGCGCACCAGTTTTCATCGGTTGCGATGAGTCACCGTTCAGCACTCCAGACTCAAGAACCATTGAGTTTCAAGAACATAGGTCTGGGAGCTAGACAAGCCAATGCTAAAAATTCTGTGACGTCTGCGCCCGCCTTAGATGTTTGGGAAGTGTAATGTCCGTGACAGAGCCAAATCACCGTGATATCTAATTAATGATTCAGAGAAATGCTCCAAAACTCCTAGTCTGTAATCTCCTTGACCATTACTAGATGATGGATGTACATGTATAAGATTTGAAAAATATATTTTTAGGTTTATTCACTGAGCTCATAAAAACTCTGTCACGGACAATACATAACGCTGGAATTGTCCATTTTGGTCTAAATTCATTGTTTTGTAAAATTTATTTTTCTGACCAAAACCGAAACTTTCTCAAGATTTTTGTGCACTCGGGGACCAGCTTACAATGCAATTGTTAATGTAGTGTTTCATCTAACGTTACCCTACTTGATCTTCTGTCGCAGTGTTACGTATCGGTAAGAGCATCGACTTGCTCACCGCAGCCCTGAAGACGATTCACTTGAAGGACACGTTTCTCCAGGTCACCATCACGCTCTCCAAACTCAACCAGGCCTTGTACCTCCTGATCGACCACGCCCTGTGGGCGCACCGCGTGGGCCTGGTCAAGGCCAACAACGAGCGCCTCACGAACCTCTCCGCCCGCTTCTGGCTGGCGACGCTCATCCTGAACCTGTCGCGGGATCTGTACGAGCTCACGAACGTTATCAACGACGCCGTCGACGTTCACACCAAACATCAGCGGAGTAGCACGCCGAACGGAGATGTACCGCAAACGGAATCGAACGTACGAGTCAATAATAACGTCGCCCAGTTGGACCTGATGGTCTTCTGTCTGCAAAGCAACAAGCCGATCGTCTTGGATCTGGTTAAGAACGCGGCCGATCTGTTCCTGCCGTTGTCCAGTCTGGGCTATCTAGCCATTCCCGCCGGTATCCAAGGACTGTGTGGTCTAACCAGCTCGATCATCGGACTAGCCACAGTATGGGACGCCAAGCTCAAACTACAACCTTAGCATAATTCATGTCCCAAGATTAAATTCACCAACTCTTTCCAATTATACGTGGCATTATTGTGGCAATCATATTCATTTTTTTTTAAGATTGATATATTTTTGTCAGATTTTAACAAAATTGTTACTGTTAATTTATAATTGCCTTATCACTACCAATTTTATAGTAACTATTTTTGCTACATTGTATGTTACGGATTTTAAAGAGAGTAGAGTGAAAAGTGTTAATTGGAGCAAGGTTTTAAAAAAATTATGAAAATTATGAATCGGCTTTCAATCGAATCATTGTGTAATGGCGTTGTCCTGTGCCGTTTGATGTACAGTGAAATAGCTTTTTGGGTGCGTAAGGGAAAGAGTTCCATACCTTGTGATTCGCCGGAATTGAAAGTTTGTAGACTATGTGCCGCACTTCAGTGATCCGTCGTAGTTTTCATGAACTTTGTGTTCACATGTTCAAAATCTTCAAAAGCTTTAACCATGGTAATGGAGCACATTGAGAAATTGAGAGGATAAAAAAACCACATTTGTGCTGGTCCCAGAGGGCCAACATATTGTCCTCTTTGTACTTGACTGACTGACTCACTTGCGAGCCGGGCAGTGCTATTGTATAGGGTTACCCCATAACCAGGCATGTAACTGGGAATTGACCAAAAAACGAGGAAACTCCAGACCACACCTGACTTTGTACAGTGTTTTTCAATTTGTAATGGCATTCATGAGAAGTAAAAAACGAGGAAATCAGTGGATCTGAGGAAAAGTTGCATGCCTGCATAACTCCAATGAATGGACTAAATCTTGCCCATTTTGTAGACAATACGAGAAAAATCTTCCATGAATAGCATTCTGAATCAATTGAATAGAATTGTGTGCACTCTGGGCCCAGCTTCAACTAGGCTAGCCTAATCTTGTTTATACTAGTGGAGTTATTGTCAACGACAAAATGTCCTATCCTGTTCAATCCAGTTCTGTCTAGTACAGTTCTACTTCGCTTCATCGCTTCACTCTGAATTCTCTGATGAACAGTAATTGAATACATTGTGCATTTCAAACCTATGGTATCTGTATATAGTTGATTTTCAAATGGCATATCAGAAATTCCCATCTATGCAAACATACCTTTGATCGCAAAGATTAAAAACTCTAAATACGGTGCAATCGGCGATATCCAGGCAACTGTTTGTTGCTAGTGATTTATTATTTCAATTATGTTGGCATTTTTTTCAATATTTAATATTAAATGAAAAGCTGCACTCATACATGGAATTATTATATTACTATGTAATCAAATACAATTAAATCAACAACTGGATTTGCATATTAAAATTTAAAAACAATTCACAAAATAATGTTTTGCGCACAAATATCTTTGTTATATAATTGTGCATATATTTATTTATTATGCAAATTTTCCAAAGAAAAAATTAGGAAAAACGATGATTCTGTATAAAGGGCCTAGTATGTTTCTCCACAAAATATCAATTGCGTTTAGTTTTTGTTAACGCTGTTGCAAATTTTACGGAAGTTGAGCGTTCGCATGTGTCAGTTGTTGACCGAATGGTACTCGGACTTTATTCCCCATTAAAAAAAAATTCTTCAGAACCATTAATTAGAAAGAAAAATAAGTTCTACTTCAATAAAATGTATGATTTGAAACAAAAGCAAGAAAATACATATTTGGGGAAAAAAAAAAAAATTGTTTCCCAGATTCGAACCCAGCACCTTCGGCATTTGTCCAATTTAGCTACCAAGGTGCTTCGATCACTGTAGGAATTTAAAATCTCATGTGGAGTGCCGTGGCCTCATGGTCTGGAGCATTGAATTCAGGGTCTGCGGGTAATTCTGCAGGTTGTGGGTTTGAGTCCAGCCTGGGGTTATGGTGGGTGTGCCCTTGGGCAAGGCACTTTGTCACTCATTGCTTCTCTCCACCCAGGAGTAAATGGGTACCTGTGAGGGCAGAGATGGTTATTGTGGTTGATTGTAGCAGCTTTGCGACGAAACGGCAGCGTCAAGCTGTATACTCCCCGGGGAACTGAGATGGTATTTGGAATGTTTCATTGGCCCAATGAGCAGGGTAATAATGATGTAGCGCCTTGAGCACCAATACTGGTGGATACGTGTGCTTTATAAATACACATTATTTAATTTGCAATGTTATGTTGCAATTCCATTACAATAGCTGTTGAAAAATGCGTTACGCCTTCCATAGAATTAGCCAGTATTTTGTTTTTATTAACGCCCAGTTACTAATTTTCATGCACTATGTTTTTCAGTAAATAACAAAGTAGACTCATTGAGATATATATATATAGCACCTAAGTAAGTACCTTTTAGTAAAAGTATGTCGGTTATATTTGAACGGAATGGGTGTATCTATTAAAAGAGTGTACATATGCATTTTACACAATGAAGATATTTTACGAAAATGCGTAATAATGAAGAAAAAGAAGTCATGTTTATTTATAGAAAGGGTCACTGTAAATTATTATAAAATTCCAAAGACGTTTATAAATAAAACAATTGTTTTTTTAACTGATATTTGTTCTTCAATTTAATCATTGATTTTCCCTGTTTTTTTTCCCATAAATCACTAAAAACAATATATATTTTACTTAAAAGAAAGTAAATGGTGAAAAATATATACACGTATATACGCATCATAATGCAGTCAATATGACCTCCATTTGAAAATTAATAACCATTATGTAACACTCTTATTATTTTTACATTATTCATTGAATCCTGCATAACATTACAATAAATTAAAATGTCTGAATCCAGTGGCATTATTTACAGAGGACCCAAAACATTAATATCAGTTTTAGGATATTTCCCACAAAATCTCAAAGAAAAGTTGAAGGGAAGATACAACATCTGCAAACATCAAAAACAAAATGATCCAATTGTCAAAATATTTTACTGGATTGTTAGGGAATGACAGTCCAAAGCATCCTGTAAAATCGTGGCTCCTGGTGTGCTGACATTTTCAAGAAAACTTGTATTTTTCCAATGCTGGTCGGCATCAGCGTTGGAAAAAATGTTGTTTTTTCCCCAAAAAAACTGCTCCTAATTTTTCGTATTTAATTATTCTGCATTTTCTTTGCACTTGATTACACGCCTGTGAAGGGGTAAAAGCCAGCTAGACTGATTCTCTGACCTTACAATTCCTCAAAGTCTATAAATTGTTCCATTTCATCTAAAGTGGGGTCAGGACACCAGACTACATGAACATGGTTGGTTTTCTTGGATTTTCCAGCATCTCCGAACCTAAAACGTGAAGCAAGTCAGTTTAGCAATATTTGCTAAAACATACTAATCCTCCAAATCCATTTATTTCTGAAAATTGCAGCAAAAGCAAATGTTGTACATTCCCTTTAAAAGTGACAGGATATACATATACATGTACATAACAGGACGCGATTTCTAAACTACATTTCAGACAAAAACACTTCACCTCTTAACGAGGTAACACCCAAGGACGTGTAAACACCATCAGGCAATGTATATTCGCAGGGGCGGGCGATGGGTTAAATTGTCCAGCTTTCCCCCCGAGTCTGCGGCGATGGACGTGTGGACACGTCAGTGGTTCCCATTGGTTTGTACCATAGAGCTATATTAAATTACTAGAGTGCTAACTCTTCATTCTTGCGCACGGAGACGCTTTGAAGCCGCTCTGGGCACAGACATTTTGAATTTATGTGCATGTTTGTATCAATCAAAATAGATGGATTGAATTTTAAAAGTGTACTCCGAGTCTAAATGCAACGCGCAAGTAGAAGATACACAAACAACTTAAGCGCGTCATGACGGTTCAAAAAACGTCATGGCGAAAAAGCATCTGCAGCGGAGGGACGCGCACACGTTGCGCTGTTTCCGTAGAGCAAAATGACACGCTCATTTGCTGATTGTGCGTTTCGGTTTTTGGCGTATCGGATTCGATGACGCACCGGTATGGAATACAAATGCAGATATGCAAAAAGCCGTACAAAAGCTGTACAAAATTTCTAGTTCTCCATAGGTTTGTGCACAAACATGGATGTGCCCATCAGGCATTACTTTGTACATTAGCGAGTTAGCGCTCTAGTAATTTAATATAGCTCTATGGTTTGTACACACCATGTTTTGACTTGAACTTGGCCGCTGTACACGGCCTGTCGTCATAGCAAATATCACTCTGTGGCGCGGCCTCAGCATGTTGCAAAATATGAAGTTACGGTGAAAAGTATCGAACAAATATTGTCAGTATTTGTGGTGTTTGACTTAATTTTAAAATTTGGCCCACATATTTTGTTTTTTCCACAAAAAAAAAAATTTCAGCCAAAAATAATCCCGTTGTCAAGTGGTTGAATACTGGAAATGAGGACTGTTGATATGGCAACCTTCATATGGTGTGCTAAGGAATTAGAGGCTCCCAAATTTAAGGAATTCCCAAATGTGTTTTAAAATGGGGTGCCGTCGCAAAATCAAAAAGTGGGGTGGGGGGGGGGGATCTGACGACTGGAGGCACGGTTAAAAGCAGGCCATTGGACAATACTGGACAATAGGTGGCGCTTTCTGTTGCAGCATATTTGACAGCGGACACAATTTTGCGGACAGGACAATCTTGCCGACAAAGCCAATTACCGAGGTTGTGCAGCTTAGAGAAATGATATATTAAAAAAAACGCCGCGCGACGTCTACAAACTACCCCAAAAGAATTAGCGGCCAGCGATCATCAGCGTCAGACGTTCATCTTCGCGCGACAGACTATAAACCGCCTATTAAATATTTGCGATGATGTCACGTTGGCGGTTCCCAACCAGTGCCAGAAATGTCACAGTCCAGTTGCCATGGCGAGGAGAAGCTCGTGGGCGTGGCTACAATTCATGGTTGGCGGGCGTCGCCGGCACCAGGCAGATATGGAGGAAATTATCGGGGTGACTAAGATGCTCGCTCAGCCATTGGACGGGAGTATCCAGTGGTGATTCAATACCTTGAATTAAGATCTTCGGTTTGGCTCCAACTGCAAATGAAGACAAAACAGAAAAAAAGAAGGAATAACGGCCATTTCAAACTATAATCTCACCTACATGTGTTGAAAACAACACCGGTCCACCGTAAGCAGAACCGGGTTCCAATGAACCCGGGTCGGCAAGGCATACTGTTCACACATACACCAGTGTGCACATGGGTCGGCTGTAAATTTGAGAATTTCTACCTGGGGTAGAGCCTCTCTACCCTGGTCCTGACCAGGGTAGGATTTTACCCAGGTAGAGCGCCGGACCCATGTAGAAGCCGTGTTGGATTCTTGCTGGTGTCAAAGGGGTTCCCGAAATCTCGGTGTTCGACCTAGGTCCGACGCAGAGATTCGGTGAAAGGCCCTTAAAGGTAGAGTACATCATTTATCATTTGTGCATTTTTTCTGTATAATGAAGCAACAAAAGTGCTCAAAATAGTATAAAGCAACAAAAGTGCTCAAAATCTAACAACTAACCTGATGAAGTTTCAGCTCCGCGAATGCTGTATATTCCGAGAAAACAATATTCTAGGATCTCAATTTTAATTCAAAGTTGCCGAGTCATGTTTTGAAACGTTCTCATTCAGCCGATTGCAGCTACGTGATGTCACGCGCTGAACCGACAAATAACAGGAACCGAGCACGTGTGCGTCGTGTCAAGGCTTGCGCGAACTCATTCACGGATTCGCCGAATTGTTTTCTTCAAAATGACAGCATGCCAGATAGAATAACTTTACAGGGAGTTTAGTACCATCTTTAACCCTAAAAGGGCCGGGTTATTTTGACCATCTCTCTACCGGGGGGGAGGGGGGGGGCCTAAGATCTCGGCCATCGAGTGACGAAAAAATTTCAAACTCGGTACATGCATAGAGCAACTCATCATGAACATACCCAAGAAATTTCATGACTATAGGTCAAAGGGTTTTGGAATTATGGCTAATTAATTATTCATATGTACGAATGGTACTTCTACTCTATGTACACGACGTATATTGGAAAATTAAGTTTTCATGGCGCATAGCACCAGAAAATTTTTCGCTGCGCAGCGACCCATGGTCCGATTTTTATATTTTTGGTATCAAAAGATGCGCAAGGCATAACAAGTCATAACAGCTCGGGTCGCGAATTTTTTTTTTCAAGGCTATAGCGGAAAAAGTCGAGATCCCCCCTCCCCCGACCGTTTTAGGGTTAAACCAAGTATGCTTTTCAACAATAATTTTGTCAGTTACTTATTAGATAGCTGCGAATGATGTACTCTACATTTAAAACTGCATACTGACTGAATTGACAAGAAATATACAAATAAACAAGCGTTACAGAGCCTGAACTGTCAACCCTGGTGAGACCTTTCTCAAAGGCAAAATGATAGGGGTACAGAAAGAGACAAGTAGGGGACACACAAGCATGCAAGGGAGGAAGGATTAATTTACCTGCGTTCCTGAAGCTGTCAGGCCCCGCCTCCTCTAGCAGGTGTTTGAGTAGCAGGGGCTCTGCTTGGTCTGTTACTGGTCGGAACAGCTTCTGGATGTACATGGTGTGAGGCTGGAAGGTTGGAACGTAGATGTAATATCATCGCAAGTTAATCGCAAGATAATTACAAGTCAATCACAAGCCAACCAGAAGTCAATCACAAGTCAATAACAAGTCAGTCACAAGTCGATCACAAGTCGATCACAAGTCAATCACAAGTCAATCACAAGTCAGTCACAAGTCAATCACAAGTCAATCACAAGTCAGTCACAAGTCCATCACAAGTCAATCACAAGTCAATCACAAGTCAATCACAAGTCAATCACAAGTCAGTTATAAGTGAGTCACAAGTCAATCACAAGTCAATCACAAGTCAATCACAAGTCAATCACAAGCCAATCACAAGTCAATCACAAGTCAATCACAAGTCAGTCACAAGTCAACCACAAGTCAATCACAAGTCAATCACAAGTCAATCACAAGTCCATCACAAGTCAATCACAAGTCAATCACAAGTCAATCCCAAGTCAGTCACAAGTCAGTTACAAGTCAATCACAAGTCAATCACAAGTCAATCCCAAGTCAGTCACAAGCCAATCACAAGTCAATCACAAGCCAATCACAAGTCAATCAGAAGTCAATTGTACACAAATTCCAAATGTGGACCTTCACCCAATAGTGGACCATGTGGTCCTCCATTGATCAAGGTCCACTAAGTACTGAATACACACACTTATGTATACGTTTGTTTATGGTGTAAACGGAGGATTTTCTTTTGTTCCTCTTCCCTTTTCCTTTGCTTGTACTCCTAATTTTTTTGCAACAGCTCTCATTGGTTTTGTGCACGTTTTCTAATCGAGGTCGTCCTCGATTTGGTTCCTGTCCTCAATTCATCGAAGATGTAGCACGTGTGTGTCCTCGATTTACACCATAAACACGCACCATTATATCATTTTTGTTTTACCTGATAAATTTTGAAGGGAACATGCTTGAAGGGTTCGTCCGATATCCTCTCCATCAACCGGCGGTTGGTGGCCCAGAACTGGTCAAATTTATCTGAAAAGACAGACAGTCCAACTCTCAGTTTTTAAAGTCTTTATGATAGGCTCCGTGCACAAGTACCCCCTCAACGATAAGAAAAGGAGAGTTGGGGGAGACCACTGGGAGAGACATTCCCACGCATTGCAGACAACGCCCGACAGTCAGTCACTGACGCGAAAATGCTGTGGCTTTGTGCACGCTCAGAATAAAATAAGTCCTGCGTATGTTGCGCTATACGCGTGTCAACCCGTGTACGTGTTCTACATAACCCCCCGAGGACCGACACACAAAGGGAGAACAACAGATCTTTCAGTCCTCGGGAGTTGGGTGTTTTGTTGGAAACAGTCCTCTGTAGTAGGTTTGTGTGCTTAGTCTATGGGAGAGTGTTATATTACAGGTACAAAGGAAAACACAAAGTATTGTCCTCGAGAGTAAAGTAAAACAAGAGTGTATGCGCTTGATGTGTGTCCCATCATAACAATTTTCATAACAATCACAACCTGTCAGTCCTGCTTTATGTAGGCAGGGAGCAATCTTAACTGTTATAAAAAGTCACTTGATTGATTTTGACAGAGAGGGAGGGTTTTGAAATTAATGGAAAACAACTGATTTTTTTGGGGATATATTACAGGTACAAAGGAAAACACAAAGCATTGTCCTCGAGAGTAAAGTAAAACAAGAGTGTATGCGCTTGATGTGTGTCCCATCATAACAATTTTCATCACAATCACAACCTGTCAATCCTGCTTTATGTAGGCAGGGAGCACTTGTAACTGTTAAAAAAGTCACTTGATTGATTTTGACAGAGAGAGAGGGTTTTGAAATTAATGGAAAACAACTGATTTTTTTTGGCATCCCATACCGAAACTACTTACCGTTTTGAAGGCCCGTCCAGAGTTGTTTGTGGTCCTTCTTCTGCATGTTGCTGATGACGTGGCTCTTGTGTTTCAAGACGTCGGCTTCTTTGAGGCAGGACATGTAGTGAGCTTCGATCACTTCCTTGCTCCCACAGTGTAGGATGTCCTCCTCAGGGAAGTTCTGTGAGGGTATCATACAAGGTGTCTAGTAAGCCGTCATCTCATGAACCCTAATCGCCCTGAACCCTTCAAAATTCTCTTTGCCGAAGTGGAGGAATTTGGAGGATTGAGGTTACATGGCAAAAGTGCGTTACTGATTTTATAGGATGCACTTTGTCAAGGTCTTGGGCCGGACCTTGTGTTGTTTTTGCTCAGCCATGCATAGATATAGGCCTGGATTATGCTTGAAGTCCTCCGTACTGCTCCAGGATGTCACTGGCCAAGCCTCAACATATTGACAGTCACTGCTGCAGGATTTTGCAGGATTTTGCAGGATTCAGGCAGTGGTCACCCCTCCACGGACCACATTCAAGGAATAATGGAGGAATTTGCAGGATTGAGGCTTAATGCTATTTTTCCATGAGGCCAATTGGAGGATTTTGCAGGATTGAGGCTACATCCTAGCAAAAAAGGCCTAGGGAGTAAGGGTTAAATGTGAAAGTTTTTTTGGGCTCTTTCTCTGACCCACGCGACCCAGCCTACACCCAGGTACCGGAAGGTCAGCGTCGCCATTGTAGTAGGCAAAGATCGTGTCACGCCGCTCGCCGTAGGTAGTAAGCAAGCCTTCAAAGCGTGATGGATGGCAAAAACTGTTGAGGAAAAACGCAAAGCCAACACCCAGTGCTGGTCGGCAAGATTATGACAACCGTACCAGCACAGGTAGTGACCATTATGCCATTTGATAAAGAATTCCTGGTTGTTTTATATGAAAAAAAGCCTACTGTCTAGTTTACAACGCACGACGTGGTTGCTAACTAAACGCTTGCCTGCTGCAATGGTGGCCAATCACGGGGCAACCGGATGGTCACGTGGTTCTTTGACATCGTATGATTGGACCGTATTTCGTGCTGCCTGTGTGCTTAGGCCAAAAAAAAAAAGTCTCCGGTTTCTGGTATGCGCGCGCGTCGCCGTAGCCATGCGCGTCGGCAAAATGAAAAAGTTTTTTTTCAATGAAAGATGATGTCTCAAAACCGCCAAACTCACTGGTTTGACTGGAATCCTGCTGCTGCACAATTTTAACGTGTTTTTAGATTGGGTTATGGTCGAGAATAAGCTTTATGTGGCCTCTCTGGACTCCCATATATTTGCACTAAGTTTAGTCGGGCACTATTTGCAGTCATCAGCCGACATTTAAAGCAAAAAAATCAGGTAAAAAAAAAAAAAAAAAAAAAAAACCGCGTCGCCGCACCACTTTTTGAGCAAGCTCCATACCAGAAACCGGAGACTTTTTTTTTTTTGCCTTATTTAAGAAATTCTGGGATCATTCCAACCATAGCAAACCTGTCCCAACTATAATTGGGGCCATTGTTACACTTGGGACGAAACAACTACACTCACTTTGAAATGTACTGTGATGTTCCACGGTAGGACGATTCCATGAGCGTACAAGTCGAAGAGAACTCCTACAGGATAATGCCTAGACAAGCACGAGACAAACAAACAAAAAATTACATCTTTTGGTTAAAGGGAATATACATCATTTGCTTTTGCTGTAATTTTAAGAAATGGATGGAATTGGGGGGTTGGAAATATATAGCAAATATAGTTACACTGACTTTTTTGAGGTTTTGTGTTCGAAAATGCTATAAAAACCAAGAAAAACAATCATTTTCCTGTAGTCTGGTTCCCTGACTCCATATAAGAAGAAACAGAGCAGTTTACCTACATTGGGGAATTGTACGGTCAGGGAACCAGTCTAGCTGACTTGTATCCGTTCATAGGTGTGTAATCGATTGCAAACAAGTGCGATGGTCAATTGGGGCCAGGATTTGAAAAAAAAGCCAGTTTTTTCCAACGCTGGTCGGCCGACCAGTGTTGGAAATTGATACAAAAATACCACTTTTCTTGAAAATGACAGTATACCAGGTGCCATGATTTTACAGGATGCTTTACAGTGTCATTCACTAACAGTCCAGCAAGGTATTTCAAAATGATTTGGTAGTTTTATTTTTTGATGTTTGCAAATGTTGTATTTTCCCTTTAACCATTTCGGGCCGGGATTATTTGTGCCGAAAATTTCCCCTTTTTCACAAAAGCCAAAATTTTCCAGCCAACTTCTGATATACAGCCAAACGCCACAAATACTGATTCGCAAAAGAGTCATTTCAACAGTATTTGTACAATATTTCTTCCCGAAACCTCACATGTTTCAATACTCCGGGGTGTGCACTGGAGCGTAAATTGTACAACAATAGGCCGTGCACAACGGCCAATTCAAGATCAACACACGGTCTGCCTCCACAGACTTTACAAGACTTTGTGTGTGTGTGTACAAAAGGCACGAGGGGTAAGTATGTTTAGACGTCACCCGGAGGCGAGTCGAGGCAATCTTGACGTCTTAACCTGTGCCTTTGTATAAAAACAGCCAATGTGTGTTATTATGTCCTCCGATGCGAACTCATTAAAAAAATACTTCTGAAAGATTGTGGAAATAGAATTCTACAATATCAGATGGTGGAGGATTGAACAGGAAAATAAATCCAGTTGAAATAAACAAATTCACAAAACAAGTCGGTGAACGGCAAAAACAAATATTGAATTTACGTCACCCCAACACAAATTCCATCTTTATAAATAGTTTGGTTACGGTACCCGCTGCTACATCAGAGGCCAAGTTCGCGCAAGGACTATAGTTGACCAATGGTTAACTAACGTTTGCCCGAACTCTGTCTAGTCGACGGTGGTTGACTACGCTAGTCGACTATTTGGAACCAGCCTACTGGGGTTGGTTGCTCCGCTGGTAACCAATAGCCGCGCGCATTCATAACGCTAGCAGAGAGCCAGGATCCAGAAGTTTTGCGATGACATTTTGACCCGCGTTTGACTAGAGACGTTCGCACGTTGCTATCAGTGCGCAGGCGTAAGGTATGTCACAAATCAACCACTAGTCGACTAATGGTCCTTGCCCGAACTTGGCCTCAGCGGTCGAGTGGTAATGTCAGATCTTTTGTGCATGCATGTTGGACATTAAAACACAGCTGTGATTGGTCGAAAGACCATTGGGCGGAGCCAATGGATTCGTCTACTGTGAGTGAAATTGGCACATTCTTACCACTTCAATGGCTGTCCTTCGTAGTCGAACCACATTTCGTCATCCTCTGTCACTTCCGTGAATTTCTTGAAGTGTTTCTGCACCTTGTCGGTCACCAGGGTGATGTAGGTTTGCCTGGAGATAAGCAGCTATAGAGAAAAAAAAGTAAAATGGTATACAAATATTGAGTGGCTCAGCGTGGAATGGGAGGAATATTATCGCAAGGTAAAATCTGGACTTTTCCGTTTCACGAGGCAAAGCCGAGTGAACTGGAAAAGTCCAGATTTTACTGAGCGATAATATTCCTCCCATTTCACAATTTAAAGCCACTCAATATTTGTTTTACATAACTGACATATAGATCCTTGTCATTTGATATATTTGAGCTTTTATTTCAATACAACATTAGTGAAAAATGTATTTCTCTCTTCCAAACCACCCCTTCACGAAAATGTTTGAAGCCAATGCTGTAGCGCTGGCTCTTTGGAACAATACGTGCTACGCGCAACGCGCACACCAGCATGCATTTGCACACAAATACCGCGTCATGGAACAAGACTGATCCTAACTGTTCAATAGTATTTCCCATTCCCCATGGGCGGATAGTACTTTTTGAGCCGCGGCGTGAATGGCAGTAATAACGAATGACACGTGATGTGAGTTCCACCAATCAAATAACAAGGATCTGTTTGTCGGTTATATAAAATGTTCCATAAGATTCATGAATGGATGTTATAGTAAAAACACTACTAAGCCTGATTACTCCCTTTCTTAGAAGAAAAAAAGCTTGGTGACTGTTATATGCTGGAGGAGTAAAATTCAGCAAAAACAAAATAAATTTTGAAGTTGTTTTTTAATTAACCTGAAGTCAATTAAAATGAATGATCTTTCATACTTGGGGAACAAGCCTATGCAACTGCGTTTATTGTACTCTTGCGCAGTATTTAGAGCCAGGTTGGCGAAGTGGTTCTTTCCTCGCCTTCCACCTCTATGGCCCGGTTCGATTCCTGCCCTGGTCCACATGTGGATTGAGTTTTCAGTCCCTACCTGATTCCGTGGGTTTCCCCCAGAATATTCTTCTGGGGTTTTGCTCCCACCTCTAAAACTGTATTTTCTTCTCATTGCCTTCTCTCTACAGGTTTCTTCAGGTTTGCGAGCTACAGTGCCTTGGGCGCTTTTAAGGAATCCTTGGTTTCATTACCAGAAATACATAATAATAATAATAGAGCAAGCTTCATTCAAACTGTTTTGTGCCCAGGATGCAAACGAAAGTTTTGCTTGTGGGGGAATAAGTAGTTAGTACTCTAGTACCTAAACATAGCTCTGTTGGTGTGATCGGTGGATTTGTGCTGTCACTCTATCGCACAGAAACACAATTGGTCGATCCTGTAGGAACTCTCAAGACATTAATAATTTCCCTGTTTTTAACCCTAACCGCCCTGAATCCTTCAAAATCCTCTTTGCCAAAGTGGAGGAATTTGGATGATTGAGGTTACATGGAAAAGGGAGTTACTGATTTCGTAGGATGCACTTTGTCAAGGTCTTGGGCCAGACCTTGTGTTGTTTTTGCTCAGCCATGTATAAATGTAGGCGTGGATTATGCTTGAAATCCTCCGTACTGCTCCAGGATGTCACTGGCCAAGCCTCAACATATTGACAGTCACTGTCGCAGGATTTTGCAGGATTCAGGCAGTGGTCACCCCTCAAAGGACCATACTCAATAAATAATGGAGGTATTTGCAGGATTGAGGCTATACATCCTAGCAAGAAAGCATAGAAAGTTAGGGTTAAACAATCCTCCAGAGCCGTGAATTAGGAAGAATAGGTGAACGACCGATGGTAGCGCATTTGACCGAAAGCTCAGCACAACTGACCAATCACGCAGTGCGATCAACTGCTCGCATATTTCTTTGCGATCGAGCGATACACTGGTCCACCGATCGAGCTTGACAGCTCTATGACATCAACTCACAAAGAACGGATCTGGTTGGTCCGACGTCACCTCATCGCTTGCTAGAGTAAAGCAGACGGGAATCCGTCCCTCCCACACTTCTCGTAGAATCTCCCTGTCATCCGCCATTTTGTCATCAGGCGATTACTTTTATGTCAGAAAGGACTAAAGGAGTTACATTCAACCTGGAATAAAACAAAAAGTGGTGTCAGGTTGCAACATATTTTCCTTTTTAAAAAAAAAGGGAAATGAAGTCCGAAAACCATTCGGTCTGGTTCCAAGGCAAGAGCCAAAGATCCTTATGTTGAATACTATTACTTGGGTCAGGGAACCAGACAGTCAACTGTCGTAACAATAGCCACTGTGTTTGAGCAAAGAGGGCAGCGTTTGATTTTTGACTTTAAAGTTTAAGGGAAATTACTAATTAGGCCTAGGGCTAGGCCTACATAAAAAGGGTGTTGATTCACATGCTCACTAAAAACAGTAGTGGAAAATAAGAGTAAGAGAGCCTCATTTTCTCCCCCAAAAACTTTGAAAATTCGAGAAAAAAACATGGGTCAATATAAAATTAATTTAGAGAAGATTGCCTGAGGTTGCAGACGTATTTTTGGAGCGGCAAAATATTTGCGGATTCGTCTTCAACTTCAAAGTTCAAGTTCAAACGAAAAAGTCTTGGTAATCATCGCGACGCGACGCACCATGAAATTGATGACTCTGAACAGAACCATTGACTCCCATACCCAAGTTGAACACCATACATTTAGTGACAGCACATATTTTACAGAGAAATACACAATCGTGGTCAAACTTACCAGCAGAATTCAACAGAAACTTACTCCGTCGTGTAAGCGGCCATCTTGACGAGCGCCCTCATTCATGTGACTTTTCAGATCAAAACAAAACCCGCCTCTTTTTGAAGAAGTAAACACGGAAGCGTTGTCGATCACAAAAAGGAGGAATATAAATGCAACTATTGCATTATTTCTGCCAACCGTACAGTTGTGGATAATGTCGATTGTTGTTCATAAACAAGAGTGTGTTCAATTTAGACACATGAGCGGTGACCTGTTTGCAGGTAGGTGTAAATTTATTGCCTAAATGATACAGGAAAAAGCCTTGAATTTGAAAGGGAAAGACTTGTTCTTGCAAAAGAGCGCCCTCTCTTGAATATGGACAGGTCTTTTGTTCCTCTTGTCACTAAATTTAAATAATTAAAGTGTGCAAGCCCTGTCAGGCCTGTATTGTCTGATTGATGATGATCGTTTATTTCGTTACAGATCGAAAGCGACAAGGTAGGACCAGAATTACAAATTGGTATTACTGGAATATTTTCAGAATTTTACTATGCACGTCTTAAATATTTCAAAGTGGCTATCGTTACGGCAGTGAACGTCTGGTTCCCTGACCTAAAATAGGCATATTCAACGTCAGGATCTTTGGCTCTAATAAACCAGACTATCAACCAAATGATTTTCAAAGATGGCGGATGGACTCTTCCATTTTCTCAACTCTTTCGCTTTTACTTTTGTATCCGATTGCCATCCCCCTTTCTACCAGCTTTTGAACTTGCATACATACATACATGGCTACCGGTACAATTTTGCTGGAAATAACTAAAAAGAAAACAATATTGCAATTGTATGATTAAAAAAAGTTGGAGAAAAAAACCCAGAAAGATATTTCAGGAATTTGAGTTTGAGAAACAAAACAAATTTATGGGTGTTCTAAAAATTTACAGGTCTACTTTTTTTATGATGTATAATTTAACTAAAGAAGAATGAAATATATTTGGCTTGTAAAAAATGCTTGTGTTTTTAAAAAGATGGGAATAAATATGTGCTTGGCCGGTTTTAAACAAGTCCGTTTAAGACCGGCTTGGGACCTGGTTGTCGATAATGGCACGAGCCGAATCAGCGTCCAGTCCAGTAAACAGACTTGTTTAAAACCAGCCAAGCACAATGCAATAGGGAAACATTGCACAAAACAAATTTTCATGTTTTGATTTATGTGATATTGTTACTAATATTATTTTTATTTGGTTCACAAATTTGACTACTCAACAAGTGGTATAGAGTGAAAGTGAAGTTCAAAGGGAGTGTGGTTATAACAGTGTTTCCCCTGGCTAAGGAACTGAGCGAGGTGGTAAAAATTCCAATTGATGATTGAGCAGTCTGCAAACTGAAAACAATGCAGCACTCACAAAAATGTGCGATGATTCCATATCTACACATCCAAGTTGTTAATTCTTGATACATGCGTACATGACGAAGTCAAGGAAAATGCTCATAAATTACACAAAATGAAAGTTTTTTGATGAGTATTTCCTTTATTGCAAATCTGCACAGCGAGGTGGTGTTATTGACAAAAATTGAGCGAGGTGGTCCCTGAAAGTAGCAAGGTGGGTAGCGTCACGTTTGAATGGGCAGGGGAAACACTGGGTTATATAATTCATATGACAACGTGTTTCCATATGCTAAGCAGGTGGATTGAAATGGGGCTGTAGAGAGGTCACTTTCCCAGAGATTTTGTGAAAGAAAAGGATTGTGTATGGACAAATTTGAGAGTCCAACAGCGATAGGAATGCAATTTTCCAAAAGCTGGGTCGCAACGGAATTTTAATCCAGCTTTCAAGGTCATGAAAAGAACTTTGCAGGGATGTATCATGCATTTATTTTAAAATCTCTCCAAACGTATCATTTATTCCCCCCCCCCAAAAAAAAATAAAAGTCAGTGTATTGCATGCCACATCACACATTTGAACTTTGAACATGAAGTCAATTTGTGTATTGAAACAAGACTAGATAAAATAGTATAAGTATGTAATCAAATAAGTTACTGATTGTATTTCTCACGTATATTTCAACTTCATTTGTAAGTCTGTAATGAAATAGGGAAACATTGCACACAACAGATTCTCTTTTTGATTTAAAGGGAATATACATCATTTGCTTTTGCTGTAATTTTCAGATATGGATGGAATTGGGGGCTTGGAAATATATAGCAAATATAGTTACACTGACTTTTTTGAGGTTTTGGGTTCGAAAATGCTATAAAAACCAAGGAAAATGATCATTTTCCTGTAGTCTGGTTCCCTGACTCCATATAAGAAGAAACAGAGCAGTTTACATACATTGGGGAATTGTAAGGTCAGGGAACCAGTCTAGCTGGCTTGTACCCGTTCATAGGTTTGTAATCGATTGCAAACAAGTGCGATGGTCAATTGGGGCCAGTATTTGAAAAAAAGCCAGTTGTTTCCAACACTGATCGGCCGATCAGCGTTGGAAATTGATACAAAAATACCACTTTTCTTGAAAATGACAGTATACCAGGTGCCATGATTTTACAGGATGCTTTACACTGTCATTCACTAACAGTCCAGCAAGGTATTTTAAAATGATTTGGTAGTTTTATTTTTTGATGTTTGCAAATGTTGTATTTTCCCTTTAATGTGATCATCATATATTGTTTTTTTTTTATATATTTATATTTTTATTTGGTTCACAAAATAGATTCAACAAGTGTATAGATTGGAGTTGAAAGGGTCCGTGAAATTAATTTTTCTTACATGTCTTAGGAACATATTTTATGCAACTTTCAATTCCGGACTCTTAAATGTATGAAAACTATTTGACATCCCTTTTTGGTTAATTTTATTGAAAAGTGCACTTCTTTAAACATTTACAATTGTCCATGCTTTTCCGGACAACTGTGGGCGAAGTTGCTGTGATGTCATTTCAGGAAGACACTGTTCAGTTTGAGGGTTTTCTGTTCAAATTGTGGACCCAGAACTTTGCTCATTGAAAGGATTTCGGAGAAAAGTTTGCTCATTGGGTTACTGCCATGTACTGGCACAATCAACGAATCACCAAAGAAACAACAATTTAGGACCGAAAAATATCCAAAACTCTGGCAACATTTTGTGCTGAAATAGGCATTAACATTGAGGTGTTCGCCCGAAATGACATCACACTTTTGCTCATGAATATGGAAATTTGCAATAGCATAAAAAAAGGCACCAAAATGCCCTTCTGTTTCTACTGGATACTGCAAACAATCTCTGTTTTGGGATGTAAGTTGCACCCTTGAAAATGGTGGAACAAAAATTAAAAATATGATTAAAGGGAATGTACATCATTAGCTTTTGCTGTAATTTTCAGAAATGAACTATTTGTGGGGTTAGTATAATACATCAAATATTGTTACACAGTGACATGTTTGAAGTTTTGTGTTCAAAAATGCTGGAAAAACCAAGAAAAACAAAAATGTTCAAGTAGTCTGGTTCCTTGACTCCACTAAAGATAAAATGGATCAATTTATAGATGCTGGAAAATTGTACGGTAAGGGAACCAGTCTAGCTGGCCTGCACCCGTTCATGAACATGTAACCAATAGCAAACAAAATTTGGACCGAAAAAAGTGTAAAGTGGGAGCAGTAGTTGAAAAATAGTTAGGTTTTTCCAACGGTGGTCGGCCGACCACCGTTGGAAATGTATACAAAAATACCATTTTCTTGAAAATGACTTCACACCAGGTGCCATTATTTTACAGGATGCTTTAGACTGTCATTTACCAACATCCTAGTAAGGTATTTCGTAAAAACTTGGTAGTTTTATTTTTCGATGTTTGCAAATGTTGTATATTCCCTTTAAATGGGACGCAAAGGTGCATTTTCAAGGATTACATTAAAAAAATTGCATGGCCCTTGAAAGGGAGTATGGTTATTTTTCAAACGCCATCAATGATATAATAATGATACACCCCCACGACTACACACAAACATACCCCTTTAATATACATGCACTGGCATACTTGATTGCTCAGGAGAGACAAAAAAAGGGAATTTCCCCCGTGAGAAATACTCAAGACGAGACATTACTAATAGAACAAAAATTGCAATGACGTAATGTTTTATTCAAGTAGTTGAGAAATACTGTATATATCCACATTTGCATTTAATCAATTTCCCTGCGTGGATCTGTGTTCGGAGTTTGGGGATTTATTGGTCATCGCTTCCTGTGTTGTTTACTACCTAACACTGGAAAAACTGTGACCTTTTATTCTATTGTTGTAGCATTCCAAATAAGCTTACTTTAACACAGAGCTTTGCAAGTCAAGAACTGTGTCCGTATAAACCTGCCAGTGTGGGCGTTTTAATTTTCTGCTTCCCTGTTTGTATTGGCGCAGTTCATTTCATATCAGTCTCGCTTCTTTTGGAAATTTCTAAGAGTCAAACATGGATTTTACTAGCGAAGGCGGACTGCAGATACTGTTCAGGGGAACTTTTGGCCAAAAATGGAGGAACAGTTTTGGTAATCATGGAAACGAAAAGGTATGATGATGAATTGATGAGTGGAGTACTAACTTTGACACAGTAGTGGGATTCTTCGGTCAGCACACTCTTCTGTTTTGTGTTTCACTTTTTTATGTAACATTTTTTTAGAGCTTTTTTTTTTTTACGTTTGTACATTGAATTTGTCAAGTTTTAACAATTTGTAGAGTTTGATCTCTTGTAGAATTTGTAATCCTTCTTTAGCGGTAGAGTACTCACATCTTCTTTTTTGTAGCTGTAGAGTTTTTAGTCTCAGAACTGGAATTCATTTATATTTTTTAGAAAGTCACTAGCGAAACTTTCTTTTACATTTTTGAAGAAGTAGAGAATCGACATCTATTTCTAGCAGTAAAAAAAAATTACATGTTGAAACATGAAAATACCTCAATGTTATTTAAAGGGAACATACAACATTTGCTTTTGCTGTAATTATCAGAAATGAATGATTTTTTTTTTTTGGTGGGGGGGGGGTAGTATTTTATAGCAAATATTGTTACACTGACTTGTTGGCCGACCAGCGTTGGAAATTGATACTAAAAAAATACAACGTACAACTTTTCTTGAAAACATCAGCACACCAGGTGCCATGATTTTACAGGATGATTTAGACTGTCATTCACAAACAGCCCAAGGTATTTCATAATAGTTTGGTAGTTTTGTTTGTTGATGTTTGCAAATGTTGTATATTCCCTTTAATTCCTTTATTGTCCGCAAACATACTTTTTTGACGGGAGTGCCCATATATCTAGTATGTCTCTGTAGTGATGCACATTTCTCATTTCTTGGGCTTGAGAACATAACCATATTTAACTTTCAAAATTATGAAATGAAACAAAACAAAATTGTACTGCCCCTTCCTAAAATGGAAAAGGCTACAGAACAAGCTTTTCAATTAAGTAACTTTTGGGGCTGTGTTATATCTCAACATTTGCACAAACTCACAGAAGAGACACCAATTCTTATTCTATATATTTGTCACTGCATAGGGTGAACAACCCCCCCCCAAAAAAAAGTTGTGCAAGCAGACATCTTTAAATTTCTCAAATAGTATCCAAAATTGTCAGCATTTTTTGTTGACGGAGTATACTTTTTGTACCCTTGTGTGTAATCACAGCGAAAATTTGATGAAAATCCAGAGATACAACAGATTATAAATGGCAATCTGTTTTTCACCGTTCCCGATGTGATTTTTTACACTGAAGACCCATTGCGGAGTGCTGGTTGAGCGATTTCCAATGCAATGTGTAGTTCCCATTGGAATGTTTGCAAAACACCCTTTTGTTAAATCTGTTACAGCTCTGGTTTGCATGAATGGGTGTCCCTGACATTTTCACCGATTGCATGTAAACGTGTAAGAACACAATACTGGAGAATAAAATAGGGACGTGGGGATCAAAAAAAAAATTGGGTACTAATTTTGTTTCCCTTTTGTAATGCTCGACTGACCTTCCCTCAATAAAAAAATAATAATGAGAAGATAAGTTTTAAAGCATCTTTCCTTTTTTAGCAGCTTTACGTTGGTGATAAAGAGAAAGTTAACGTTAGTTACATGGTGTCCACTTCCTGCTTGTTACCAGACCATAATTGGCAGAAATGGAGATGATGATAGTTTCTTTATTGCAATATAAGCTATTCATTGCTGAAAATCTAAAATTTAGACGATTTTTTTTTTATATAATATTTTGTCGCAAATTTAACAAGTGGACACCGTAACTAACGTTAAATAAAATGAGAGATTTAGCTGTTTAAAATGTTGAATAAAAATGGACACCAAAGTGGTGACCCACCCTTAAATCTGAATTAAGGAAAGGTCAAGTTTAAAAACGTATGTCATTGTGTATAAAGGAACTGATATTATGCTTCTGAAGACTCTATCATCTGAAATTACTGTAGGATATACTAAGGAGGGTTTATAAAGACCCCAGTAAATATGCTAAATAGGTGGACACCAAACGTAACTTACGTTAAATAGTTTATCTGGCATCCCTGTGCCCAACTATTTAGTTATCAGGAGTGACAACATTGAGTTCCACCCTAAGGCCAAAAAAAAAAATATTCGGTCTCTGGTCAAAGTTCCGGAATTGACGCGGGGACGCGGCTTTTTTTTTTTTTCTTCAAGCTTGGATTGTACAGACAAGGTGGGGCACTATTTTGCTTTTTTGGTGTCCTCATGTACATTGGTGTCCTCCATAATTTGCCTTGGTGCTCTCGATCATTTGCCTTGGTGCAATTTCCCATTCCTTGGTGCTCTTTGGGAAAAAAATTGAGGAAGTGCGGCAATAGAGGGCGCTGTTGGAGCTACCGCGGAACATTTTGGAAAAAAAAATTGACGCGCATGATTAAAATCGACGCGCGCGCTGACCAGAGACCGACTTATTTTTTTTTTGGCCTAAAATTAGCCAGTATTGTGTCCTTACACAAACACAAGAGTACAATTAATATTATGCCCAATCAAAATGAAATACTCATGTTAGGTACTTTTATTTAGAAATGAAACGATATCTGCTTGCATAACTTTTTAGGGTCACCCCGTGGAATGCATTTACTACTTGTAGTTGATGTTAACTTTCTTCTTTCTTTTTTTTTGCACTGAATCATATTCTTCCATGTACTTAACTTAAATCGTGAAATGTTAGATCGTTTACTTGGATGATGAACACAAAACTATCGTGCAGTAATGTTTAATGTGTGGCTTACAAATTTATGTTGCTTCAAACCATTGCTATGACCTCACACTATTGTTAAAAGTGTGGATTCGGAACTATATGAATCTGTTACGGTCACAAAGTGTGGATTCGGAACGACGAATCTTTAGTTAAGTGTGGATTCGGAATTACGAATCCACACTTTGAACATGACGGACAATTGTTCTCCATAATGAGCATTAATAGGACCGTCTGCATGAAAAGTTTCCTCCGAAAATTACCAATGCATCTTCACTGTCAGATTCTCTACCATCACTGCAAAACTACTTTGGAAGACTAAACCATCAGTCCCGTATTGAGAGGGGGGAGGGGCTGGGGGGGGGGGGGAACTGGTGCGTACGCATCCCCCAGCCCCCCCCCTCCCCTTTGAAACATTCTTTTCATCAAGTTACTTCACAACTCCTTATGAAAAAAATTTATTTTCATCCTCTACCTCTACAAAAAAAAGAAAAAAAATTGGCACATTTAAAAGTAAAAAAGTACCCCAAAAAATGAGTTCACTCATAAAGTGTAAAGACCATTCTGGGCATGCTGTCAATTCTGTCACGAAGGCCCCCTTCAATGGCCAAAGCATTGTGCTAGCTATTGTTCAGATAATCCGCCATGGGCCAGTTGCTTTGTACAATAGCGTGCACAATGGTTTCTCCATTAAAGGGGGCCTCGTGAGAGTGTACAGTGAACAGAATGGACTGTGAAATTCCTTTCTTTTCATTTTTTTTTATTTTAACAGTCATTCCAGTTGGACACTTCCAATTACATCGTACACAATGTAGAAGGCGGGTATTTGAATCGTGTTTACAGGCTGTGCAGCAAGAACGACCAATCGCAATCCGTCTTCATTAAACATGCTCCACCATTCATCAAGGTAACTTTTTTTATTCGTCCAAGGTATCAAATTTCATATCTGTACTTTACAAACAATGCACAAATAGCAGCATGTAGACTGATGTTGGACTGTCATGTTGACATAGAAATAAAAGTTACCTTTCAGAGACTGTTCACAAAGCATGACATATAGCTTGCGAGCTGGGGCCAATTGCACGGCGCTGCTAAGCACAAAAAGGTGCTTAGCACAAAAAAAGCTTAGCTTATAAAATCAGGTTACCAGCCAAAACTCCATGTGATGTATATTGCTCGTGATTAGTATTGAGCTGTTGTTTGCTATAGCATGAAAATCACGTGGAGTTTTGGCTGGTAAACTGCTTTTATAAGCCAGATTTTTTTTGTGCTAAGCATGTTTTTTTTTTTGCTTAGCAGTGCCACGAAATTGGGTCCTGGTCATGACCTCTTCATTCAGCGTTGTGGCTAAATGCACAAATACTTAACTTAATTTATAAAAAAGTTAACATATAAGATGTACTCTCAGTTCTGTCGAACAACTTTTCCCCCAAATTTTTTTTTTTTTTTCTAGCAATATAAAAGTTTTACTGTTCAACGAGACATCAAAATTAAAATCAAAATCAGTCCACATTTAGTTGCTTTACAATTTTTCAAATCATTTGCAGTCTGACAAATATTCAGTTTTTGTTCAGTGCTTCCAAACCCCTTCCCCCCCCCCCTCCCCCTCGATAAGATTGATCATAGCGGGAACTGGTCTTCCTACAGGCCGGATCTTTGTTCATCTGCCAAAATCAGTCACAATTATCATTCCTGCCCTCACAGGTACCCATCTACTCCTGGGTGGGGAGAAGCAGTGAGTGACAAAGTGCCTTGCCCAAGGGCACACGCACCACAACCCCAGGCTAGACTCGAACCCACAAAATGACCCACAGATCTTCGGAGTTGAATTGCCACAACCACTGAGGCCATGCACTCCACAAAAACAACATTAATAGTATTGAAAAAAAAATCAAAATAGACTAAAATCGAATCAATCCATCCTTTCTTGTTGGACAGTGCCTGGGTTACGACCAACCGCTTGGAGAAGAGAGGCTTCACACCGAGTTCCTTGCTCTTAGGAAGTTCCAGCAAGCTGTACCTGGTTCAGTGCCTGATGTGTATTTCCACGACGAAGAAACAAAATGTGGTAGGATAATCCAAAAAAATTGAAAATAATTGGTCCGCATAAATTTGTATATACCTCATACATATTCATAAGCGAGAACAGAATCGTAACTTCTCAATCTACCATTACGTGCTAGCCGATAGTTGTGCTATGTACCAGTATACATGTACACGCGGAGTCACACGCACAGGCTGGCTAGCTCAGTTGGTAGAGCACCGGAACGGCAATCCGGAGCTCGCAGGTTCAAACCCCGCTCCAGTCAATTTCTTTGTTCAACTTTTTATAAATAACTTTATTTTACGTATAAACTTACAGTTGTCATGGAGGATCTCAGGAACTACGAAGTCATGGGCAGTCAATTAAGCCAAGGCTGTCTGGACATCGTCCTGGTCAGGCGACTAGCCAGCGTGGTCGCCAAACTGCATCGGAATACGCACGTCGCGACTACCTCAAGCAGCGAATTCACGACAATGCTGGAAACATTCCGGTATGCTATCTAGCTTCCATGATCATAAAGCATTAAAAAGAGATTATTACTTTAACAGAGATATCGACGGTGTTTTCACGAAGTGACAAAAACCTCAATATCTTGCAAAAAGGTCATCCCAAGATAATCGCACTTGAAGTTAATCCTTTTTTTTTCAGAACACATTTTCGACTAGTTTGCAGTGATTTTGGAATGTTATGCATTGTAAAGTAACGTGCTTTGTTCTTTGCTAATTCAAAGTTGTTTGTAAGTTTTTCTTAATTAAAGGGAATGTACAACATTTGCTTGTGCTGCAATTTTCAGAAATAAATGGATTTGGAGGATAAGTATGTTATAACAAATATTGTTACACTGACTTGTTTCACGTTTTGGGTCCGTAGATGCTGGAAAAACCAAGAAAACCAATCATATTCTTGTAGTCTGGTTCCCTGACCCCACTTAAGATGAAACGGAGCAATTTATAGACTTTGGGGAATTGTAAGATCAGAGAATCAGTTAAGCAGGCTTGTACCTCTTCACAGGTGTGTAATCAATTGCAAAGAAAATGCAGACGAACTATATGATGAAAAATTAGGAGCATTTTTTGAAAAAAGCCAGTTTTCTCCAACGCTGGTTGGCCGACCTGCGTTGGAAAAATACAAGTTTTCTTGAAAATGTCAGCACACCAGGAGCCACGATTTTACAGGATGCTTTAGACTGTCATTCCCTAGCAATCCAGAAAGGTATTTGTGATAATTTGATCATTTCGTTTTTTGATGTTTGCAAATGTTGTATCTTCCCTTTAAACAGTAATTCATTAATAAAAACTCTTTGACACTTCATCTCAAAATGTGGATGCCTTTATATTTTTTCCCCTACTTTGTATACAGGCTTGGTCACATCGTGAAACCCTAAACATGTTGTGAGAAATTGTTACTGTTACACGTCAAACATTTTTTTGCAGGAATGAAGAGATGGTTGCTTTGAATGCCGACATGACCTTTGACCTCAGCAATCCGGCCAATCGCTGCTCTCCGGAGCTGGAGGGTCCGGCTTGCAGTATTCGGAAGGACCCCGAGATCGTTGCGAACATTCAGAGCCTTCACTTGGTCTTCTTGCAGCGTAAGGAATGCCTGACACACGGAGACCTGCACCTTGGCTCCGTTATGGTGAACGAGTCGTCCGTAAAGGTAGATTGAATGTTTTGAGGCGGACGATTGTAATCCTTGAAATGCGCTATATAAAAACCCATTAAAGGTATAGTCCATCATTTGTAATTTGTGCATTTTGTTCGTTTGAAGCAACAAAAGTGCTCAAGATCTATTAAGAAGGGTGCTGAAAAACTAACCTGATGAAGTTTCAGCTCAGCTTTAGCTGTCTATTTCGAGAAAAACAATATTCTAGGATCTCGATTGCAAATCAAAAGTTGATTTTGAATTGGGCCTGAATTCAGCGTCCGAGACACATTCTCACTGAGCCGATTGCAGCTACGCAATGTCGCGCACTGTTCCGACGAATTATAGCAACCACGCGCGCGTGTGCGTAGTGCCAATGCTTGCGCGCGCTTCGCCGAATAACAAAATGAACTACTAATTTGAATTTCCTACGGTGCTTCTTAAGAAGCACCATTGGAAAGGCCTTCTTTTGTTGATTTCTTCAAAATGACAGCTTGCCAGAAAGAATAATTTCACAGGGAGTTTAGTCCTCTTACTAACTTTCAACCAAGTATGTTTTTCAACAATAATTACGCCAGTTACTTTTTGGATAGCTGCAAATGATGGATTCTGGCTTTAATGGCATATAGGATCATTTGCAATTATCCCAAAAGTAACCTACCGAATTATTATCAAAATGCTTACTTGGATTAAAGATTGTACTCGTACTAAACACCTCGTGAAATTATTCCGTCTGGCTTGCTGTCATTTAGAAGAAATCAAGAAATGTAGGTGATTTCCAACGATCAGTCAACTGACAGATTTTTGGAAATAGAGTGCTGTAGACAAAATAGTGTTTCATTATCAAAAACTTTTTTCAGTGGTTCCTTGAAAAGTGTAATATCCACTGAGCTGAAATTTCAACAGGTTAGGTTTTGAACATTCTTCTGTGGATTTTGAGTGGTGTTATTATTTGTAACTCACAAATGCATGAAAAGCAAATGTTCCTATATCAAGGGGCGGATCCAGAACACAATTTTTTTTTTGAGGGGGGGCGCCAAAAAAACTTTGGTCCCCCAAAAAGTGGGTCCGAAAAGTTACGGCCTGAGGTTCGAGGCCCACTTAAGGGCCCGGAAAAAATTTTGGATTCTAGATGCTCTGTGGTGTGATCTGAGGCAATTTCTGACCACTTTTACCAATTTTTTGAGGAGAAGATGGTGTTGTACGTATAGCACCTGCCTTTATTGCAACGTCACTTGGGGGGGGAAAATGAGTTCGGGGTTTTTTTTTGGGGGGGGGGGGCATGGCCCCCATTGCCCCCCCCCCCCCCAGATCCGCCCTTGCCTATATGCCATTTTGTTGTTGGACTCTTTTGCAGTTGATCGATGCCGAGTTTGCGTTCATGGGTCCAGCGGCTTCAGACGTTGGTCACATTTTATCCAACTTCATCTTCTCCTATGCTGCGCACACTCTGTACCCCAAGGAGGAGAATTCATCCATTGACCACCTCCTTAGAGAGGCAACACAAGAAACAGGTTAGCATTGCACATATCTGTAATCATAACAGGGATATACACTGAAAGTCAGTACATGGCAGTACGCCAGTGAGCAACCCTTTCTCACAAATGTTTTCAATGAGACCATTTTGGGTTCACAATTTGAACAGAAGACCCCCAAACTGAACGGTGTCTTCCTGAAATGACATCACAGCGACAGTGCCGTCAGTTGTCCGGAATAGCATGGACATTTGTAAATGTTGAAAGAAGTGCACTTTTCAATAAAATTAACCAAAATGGGAGGTCAACTAATCTCAGAAACACTGTATACTCAGTCTTGTCCGAGGGCTCGCGAGAAAAAATTCACAAGCTTACTTGGGTGGGACTCGAACCCACGACCTCCTGCTTACTAGTGCAGACGTCTTACCCTTGGACAGTGTTTACAAATGGAATGCCAGTCCACCACAGGTTACTCCCAAGCTAATGCCAGTACCCGTTTATATGGTACTCCTGGGTTGAAAGGGGTGAGTTGGGGTTAAGTAGCATGCCTAAGGATACATTTGGTCAGTGGCAGGATTCGAACCCCTGACCCTCACCCCAAAGCCCGACCTCCAGGCCACACCCCCTCAAGAGTGTTCTTTTGAGAAATGACAAATGTCTTAGATACACAGAACGTTATATATCTTTTGTGTTTTTGTCATTCGCAGTGGACGTCTATTTTGATGAGGCAAAGGAATTTCTGAGTGAAGACGCCCTGGCTACGTTAGTGTCTCAAACAGCCGGATTTACCGGTTGTCACATTATCAAGTGGTAAGATGCTTCTCCCCCCCCCCCCAAAAAAAATGAAAATGAATAATAATTGGTATATATAAAGCACAAATTATTACCCCTGTTCATCAGGCCATGAGACCAGTTTTGTGCAGCAGCTCAAGATCAGCGGAATGGAGAGAGGCAATTGTAGTATTTTGTCTTGCCCAAGAACACAATATTGGACATTTCCCTGAATTGAAATGTTAACACTTAAAATCAGATATGGAAAAAGTTAGAAATGGAAATATGGAACAAAAGCTTAAATTTAAGCTTAAATTAAAAAATGAGAACGGCAGAAATAACAAATACGATAAAATCATTGAAAATATTTTATGCTGAAAAGAGCTTTAATATATTCGGTTTCTGTGCTGCATCGTATTACATTATAATTTATATGTATTCCCTATTGAAGCGGTAAATTTATACAGTACATGGAATAATGAATTTTTCAAAATGTCATACAAAATTTACATGTAAAGTGCCAGTTATGTATGTTTTTGTTTTGCATTTAAAGGGGCACTCTCAAGTGAAAGCGCCCAATTGGGCTCAAAAACACTTCACCATGAAATGATAATGCTTTGAAAGATCCAAAAAATAGAAGACGAACGTTCACACAACTATACTTCGGAAATGTACTGTTTTTGTGTAAATTACAGTGTGAAAGAATTTCGGGGTACAAAATTTTGGTCCCACGCAATATTTTGGATATCGATTTTTCCATTCCAAAGTTGCCGAGTCATATTTTGAATTGCGCCCTCTTGTGACACAATCCCGAAATCGGCATTCGGGATATGATTCTCATTTAGCCAATTGTCACCCATTCACGGATTTCGCCCAATTGCAAACTAACAACAAATCAGAACGCACAGGGGCGGATTTGCGGGAATTTCCAAAAATATGTCACTTGACACATCTTTGGAAATGACCTGCTTTTATTATTTGCTTCAAAATGACAGCATGCCAGAAGGAATAATAAAAATGTTTAGTGCTTAGTGTTTAGTTTAGTGTCATTACTACATGTATCTTTAAAGGGAATATACAACATTTGCAAACATCGGAAAATAAAACTACCAAGTTTTTACGAAATACCTTACTAGGATGTTGGTAAATGACAGTCTCAAGCATCTTGTAAAATTATGGCACCTGATGTGCAGTCATTTTCAAGAAAATGGTATTTTTGTAAACATTTCCAACGGTGGTCGGCCGACCAGCGTTGGAAAAACCTAACTATTTTTCAACTACTGCTCCACCTTTACACTTTTTTCGGTCCAAATTTTGTTTGCTATTGGTTGTATGTTCACTTTTTTGGTAGCTGCAAATAATCTACTCTACCTTAAAGTGACCGAGACAAACAGTTTGTGTATGTGCATTATTCTTTAATAAATTATGACTTTTTTTTACTCCTACATTTTTTAATTGAATTCAGGATCATAGGGATTGCCGAAGCTAGAGACTTGCTGGACAAACCGCAGGCTGAACTGATGTGTCTGAGTATCGGAGCGCGCTTGGTCAAAGAGTACAACATGATCAGATCTACGCAGGACCTACTACGATGCATCTTCGACACATAATATATATGGAACACCATGTATGTTCCCTCGTTTTAACTTATATTGATTCATTTGTGGGAATTTGAGGAAATCCAAATGAGGAATTTTTAAGCGCGTTTTTAAGTTTAAGTGTCTTAATTTATTTGAACGTCTGCATTCAGCCAAAATGCAGCCTCGTTTCCATGGGTACGATGTTTGTTCCCATCATGCCTTGTGCGATCTTTGTTCCCATCATGCCTTGCGCAGTCTTAACCCCTGGAATTGTGTAATTTAAATGTGGCACTAATTGGGACATTTAAATTAGGACTGCAGTCGATGTATTTAACACGCGATGCAGCGTTTAAAATTTGTTAAGTTTCTTTTGAAGAATCAATCCTTTTAAAGATTAGATTTCGACGTCGCATTATTTAGCAAGGGTATTAAATGTACCTGCCTGTCGTCCCTTTACAACACATGATACAGGTTTTTGGGGCAATACAAAGAAGGAATCCATATCGTACAGACATTGTGCAGTTTCGAAAAAGAAAATTCATATGTGACGTGACGTGCAGGAGATAGGCGCAAGCGCATATAGAGCGTGCAGTCTTCGAAATATGCGCGCAGTAGGCTTTGAATAGCCAGTCAGCGTCGTTTACATATTCCTCACGACCAGGGGTTAGTGAAGGAACGTGCACGCACCCATGGAGTCAAGGCTGGCCAGAATGCTCTGAATGATAAATTTTATGGTGAATTTTAATAAGGGGTTTTATTTTTATCTTGATATTTATTGTTTTTAACCCGTAGTTATATCGACACACATATATTCCGTGTCAAACAGGGAGTCGAAAGTGATCCCCAAAAAACTTGCAATACAGATACTTATTAATTTGTACTTATTCATTTGTACGCCACAGCAAGCAACTACATGTGTATCTCTTTAACGTTTTTAAACGAACATTTATTTATGAAATAAAGACACATTTTGAGGTCACTTATTTTATGAAATTTCTAGCATTAATGATGCACAGTATTATCTATTTAAGTGTATTATATATACAAAAAAAATTCCTTTAAATGTTAATATCAACACGTTGTGTATTAGAAAAATCAAGTTTGTTTAATTTGCCTAGTTTTTAATTGTAAAACCGAAGCATAACTTTATACTAATCATATATGAATGCAAGTTTGCAATAAATGAAATTTCAATACTTAATTTAACCCTCCGACTGATAGAAATGTCACAAATTTGTGCATTTTGTTCGTGTGAAGCAAAATAAGTGCTCAAAATCTAAAGAAGGGTGCTGAAAAACTAACCTGATGAAGTTTCAGCTCAGCTTCAGCTGTATATTTCGAGAAAAACAGCATTCTAGGATCTCGATTTCAAATCAAATGTTGCTGAAGCATGTTTTAAATTGGGCCTGTATCCAGCATCCGAGACACGTTCTCACTGAGAGGATTGCAGCTACGCGATGTCGCGCACTGATCTGATGAATTACAGCAATCACGTGTGCGTCGTGTCAACGCTTGCCCGCGCTTCGCCGAATAACAAAACGAGCTACTAATTTGAATTTCCTACGGTGCTTCTTAAGACGCACCGTTGGAAAGGCCTTCTTTCGTTGATTTCTTCAAAATGACAGCTTGCTAGAAAGAATAATTTCACAGGGAGTTTAGTCCCCTTACTATCTTTCCACCAAGTATGTTTTTCAACTATAATTACGCCAGCTACTTTTTGGATAGCTGCAAATGATGGACTCTAGCTAAACCACATAACTGTCAAAACCTGTTGAGGGGGTTTGATAGATAGGTGACCTTGAATACTGCTACAACTTTTACTGCACCTCCATAGACCTTATGCGTAGCAGCCATTGCCCTCTCATAGAGGGCGGTGCCTTTGTTTTGCTGAGATAAGCTTGAGTAAACCTTTTGTGCTTTCATTGTTACTGAATGAAATCAATCATCGCCAGGCACTCGGCAGTACTTAAACCCACCGAATCTATTACCGTCAGTCAAGGCATGGTACCTTCAGTTGACAAAACTGCCACAGACAGTCAATGGTACCAATATGAGCCCAATTTACAAAACTGTTAAAACCTGTCACCTGATGGATTTTGACAGATAGGGCATCTCTCTCCATTTGTCACTGAGAGAGGGAGTGTTTTTTTTAATGATGTCACTGAAAGTTGACAACAGGCATGTACAAGACTCAGTAACTGTCAGCATTTTGTGTGGGTTTTTTTTTGTGGTAAAGACGAAACCACAAATTATATCTCGACAGTACAGCCAAAAAATCAATTGCGTGTTTACGATAACCCGACCTGCCTGGATTTTGTGCGGTCAAGCTGCTGACCTCAAACTTGTTATTGCCACATTTGACCGAAAAATTAAAAAATAAATCATATTGTGAAGATTAAAATGTCTTCCCTGTGCAATTGTTTGTGGTATTGGTTAATTTTAACAGTTAAACAGGTTAATTAAACAGAATACTTTCAACTGGGCCATTACCATCAACCAGGCCCCTAAACGGTTTTAACCATAATTATAACTGCGGCATTAGGTCGACCTGCGACTTGCTTGCACTGCGACAGAACCATCGGTATCAAGCCAACAAAAATGCTCGGGTCACAAAACTGAGAAGTCGTGTGATTCTCGTGTAAAAAGCGGCATCTCGACACAAAGTAATCGTAACCATGCTCACGTCACCCACGACGCGACGACGATCCCGCGGCACAAACATGATCATGTGACTTCTTCAAAATGGTGGTGCGTGTGTTAATAACGATCAAACGATCTTCCATGGCCACGTCTGTTCATTCGACCATTTTTGCCGCTCACTGATTGGCTACACAATGAAATAAGATGATCCAGAGGCGCGCATAACGTTGTATTAAACGCCGCATAAGCCGGCTGCGATTGATTCCTGCCTGTCGGGACCGTGTACGATCACGGTTTAGACGTTGAAATTTTACTACTCTTGCGACTGTTGATTTTGTTTTAGCGCTGAATGATGCCGATTGTCGAATGATGCTGATCGTCGTAATATCGCAGTTTCACTCAGGTCGGCGACTGATAGTCTGATACGTTTCCAATGGTCATAGCTCAGGCGCAGCTTGATCCTGAAAAGTTCAGTCGTCCACTGTTCTGTGTCGTCGCAAGGTTGACCTGAGGGCAGCCTTAATCTATAAGCAGTAAACTACTGATGCCTTCGTTCGTTAATTATAAGCACGCACAGGAAACAACATCAGTATCACGTCACTTCTCTCCTGTTGAATTCATGTACAAGTTTAGCAAATGGAGTATTCTGTCTACCTGCGAATGGACACAATTTCTGATGCTGTGAATATTTCACTGTTGTCAGAAAAACACAGCCTCAACCTACGCGAACCAAACTCCTCTTCAAACACTGCTAGATTGTACATGTGGGATTTGACGAGTCCTAGTCCTCACAATTCCATTGCAAGTCCTCACAAGTCCTCCAAGAAGCCTCACAAATCCTCACTGGTCCTCACAAGTCTTCACACGTCCTCACAAGTTCATCACAAGTCCTCATATATCCATCACACGTCCTCACAAATCCCTCACAAATCTATCACACGTCCTCACAAATCCTCACTGGTCCTCACAAGTCTTCACACGTCCTCACAAGTTCATCACAAGTCCTCATAAATCCATCACACGTCCTCACAAATCCCTCACAAATCCACCATACGTCCTCACAAATCCATCACAAATCCATCACAAGTCCTCACAAATCCATCACAAGTCCTCACAAGTCCATCACAAGTCCTCACAAGTCCATCACAAGTCCTCACAAGTCCATCACAAGTCAAAGCACTTTTTCCCAGGAGTCTCTAAAACTTCTTCGTTTGGGCCAGCCGATTGTTCCTCCGCATGTGCATCTTTCTCAGCTTGCGCCAGTACTGCGGCGTATCCGGGGACAGCTCTTCCAACGTCGGAGGGGGCCCGATGTGAAGATCCCACAGCCATTCCGGGTAGTCCTCATCCGCCCCCAGCTTGACGTCCTGACCCTCTTTGAAGTAGTTCGACCCGGAGCAGTGGCTCACCAGGTAATCGGGGTCGGCGTTGACTTCCATCAACTCTTTGGGTTCCACTGATTTGGAACCTTTACCTGAAAATATTGAAAAATACGGAGTGATTTGTTGACAGCCTTTGTTACTGCAATTGAAAGAGGTCGACCACATATATATAGAAAGAAATTATGTCGCGATGGGCTTAGCACTAAACGATTCCATAATAAAATTTTACACAAAATTTAAATGCTACTTGATATATCGAAGAACAAGTGTTTTCAGTTTGAATTTTTGTTTCCCAAAAAATAAGAAAATTATTAAGTCAACCATTGAACATGCATCAGTTGTGAACCGAATTGTTTTCTGACCTTACCATCTTTACTTACATCTCAAAAATCCAATAAATCAAAAACGATAAAATCAAATAAAAAGTAGGAATTAAGATAATTAAAATTATACTATAGCAAGAACATTTCTACATTAAGGAAACCAAAACGATAAATAAATATATGAATAAATAAATAAATAAGAATAAATAAAGAATAAATGGGCCTAAGAATAAACAGAATACACGAAACAAAACCACCCCCGCCCCGCCCCGCCCCGCCCCGCCCCGCCCCGCCCCGCCCCCCCCCCCCAAACAAAAAAATGCATGCATTGGATTGTCATTATTGTCATGCATCATGCATGTCGCATTGAGTTAATAACAACGGTTGATTTACCTGCTTTTTTCGCATACGTTAAAGCAGAAATTTTCCACAAGTTGAGGGTTCCATCTGCACTTTGAAAAGGAAGATAATGTGAAGGAGGAATTCGATAATGAAGCGCAGACTGAAGGAACAATCTCGTGCGAAGCAAACACATCGCCTGTCTCATGGAGGCCGCCATCTTTGCTCTAGCGCCCTCTATATCAAAATTGCAGGCGCCAGAATGGACTTGTACCCAAATCATTGACACTGTAAAGAGAATATCATACCAGCGCGGGACCCGACTACTCAGATTTAGCGCACGTGTGATGGTTTTCAAAGTTCGAGATGGGTTGGAGGCCAAGAAAATGCAAGTTTACTTTTTTATTAATATTTAACACATTCAAATTGAAAATTTGTTGGGGAAAAAAACTTGAATATGTTGAAGAGCATGGGTGGAGCAGCTTTTAAGTTTCACTCTCATGAAAACTTGGGAAAAAAAACAAAACATTTTTATAAGAATTGGGGGGGCATGGGGGGGGGGGTGAGGGAGGTGTTTTGCCCTGTACTTTTAATTCATGTTTTTGATAGATTTAATGTAAATTTTTGGTATATTTCCTTTATAGCAGATATAAGCATGTCGTCAATAAGTCTGCTGACGTCATCGTTGGGGAGCTGCAACCAACGCTGTTTTGTTGGCCCCTCGGTCCTCAAACAACTTGACGTTCCAGTTGGAAGTTGGTGCATCATCAAGCAGAACGGCTACAAGAGTGTCTGCTCTTTATGGATCAGAAACGACAATCAAGATGGACCGATAGATGTCCAAGACACAGTTACTCTTTCCTGTTCAAAAACTGAACCTGGTTTCCGAAAGACTAGCATCTCTGTTGAATCTATTAAACCGGTTCCCAAACCAGCTTCGTGCTCGGAGGTTGTCGTGACTGTTATCACCGACTTCAAGTATCTGCGAAGTCTTCAGCAGGTGTCGAGGGAGGCCGTGACCAGACAACTTCGGCACCTATTGATGGGTTCCGCTGTGGCGGAAGGGTGTACGGTATCGCTACAGTCCGGTTCCCATTTTGCGGGACCGAAGATATCCCACGTTGTGGTAGAAAAATGCTGTAAGGGAACGACTAAAGTTGATGCGCCCGAAGTATTAAAACACAGTGAAGGAAAGGAACGTTTCAGAACTTCGTTGTTGGGAGAGACATCTTTAGAAGAGGAATCTTTATCTTTGTCCTCCAACTTGGAAAAGACGAATTTAACAACATCGTCGATCACCGAAGACCACCCTTCCCCAGTGTCATCCGTTGATAATGCTTTAGTCGATCTTGCCCCAAATTTGTCATTTGTAACGTGCGACAACACAAGCAGAACGGCCAGGGAATGCGCAAATGAACCAACAAATTTCGCAAAGACTACATCTTTGTCATCATCCGTGACTGAAGGCTCGGACTCAAATCTTCATTTCAAATCCAACGATTCGGAGACAGAACCTCTCAGTCAAGCACAGTCTTCCGATAGTTGCTCCGACAAAGATGTTCTGCTGATCACAGAACGAACCGAGATCGAAATCAAACACATCACAACTACGGAAACTTTGCAACATGTTTACAGTCGCGCGAGAGTAAGAGTTGGTGGGCTTGACGAAGCGAGGTCCTTGCTTCGAAAACTCATCGAGTATCCTACGGAATACCCAGAGTCGTTAGGGAAACTCGGACTCATGCAGTCGCACGGGATTCTGCTCAGGGGACCGCCGGGGTGCGGCAAGACGTCGCTCATGCAGTCTGTTGCTTCGGAATGCAAGGTTATTTTTTGTAACTGACTGATTGCCTGACTAACTGACTGACTGTCACTGTTGAATTAGACTTGGTTAAAGGCTAGGTCATTTGCATATTTATCTTTAAAAAAATCTACCAAATTATTATCAAAAAGCTTACCTGGATTAAAGATCGTACTGGTACTAAACACCCCGTGAAATTATTCCGTCTGGCTTGCTGTCATTTAGAAGAAATCAAGAAATGTAGGTGATTTCCAACGATCAGTCAATTGACTGATTTTTGGAAATACAGAGTGGTATTGACAAAATCGTGCTTCGTGATCAAAAGGTTGTGCATGGTTTTTCACTGTTTTCTCAAAAAGTGTAATATCCACTGAGCTGAAACTTCAACATGTTAGGTTTTGAACATTCTTCTTTGGATTTTGAGTGGTGTTATGATTGGAAACAAACACAATGCATCAACAACAAATGATCCTATCTGCTCCGTTCGCAAGTCCCCCCTCACCGGCAAAGAGAGTACAGTTGGGGGTGACCGACCAACGCCATCTTGCCTGACTGCAATTCATTTTCCGTCAACCAGCGAATTGTCCCGCCCATGGGACGTCGTTGCTAGGCAAAAGGGCGCCCTCTTTGTCGGCGCATGGAGCCCATATACCTTTAAGTCCTTAACTGACTGACTGTCTCTTGTAAATTAGACTGGTTACCTATTTCACAGACTATCACTGGTTAATTAGACTTGTGTAAGTCTCTCTGTTCACCAACTCCATAACGTTACTCTCTTCGTTTCTGCTTAATTTTTTCAGGTATGCCTCCTGCAAATTAACGGAGCCGAGATATTTGGCGCAAGTCCCGGAGAGAGCGAATCTAACCTACGCCAGATATTCGAGAAAGCCAAGGGAGTAAGCGAGACGCATCGCTGCGTTCTATTCATCGACGAGCTCGACGTCTTGTGCCCGAGGCGGGACGTTGCCGGCGGTAGCCACGAAGGTCGCGTTGTCGCGGAGTTGTTGATGCTCATGGATGAGGTCAGAGGTCGCGGTAAGATTCTGGTCGTCGGGGCGACGAGCAGACCGAATGCTCTGGACCCAGCACTGCGACGCCCGGGACGGTTTGACCAGGAGGTAAATTTGAAACGATTACATTTTATAAAAACAAAAGCGAGCGCACAAAAAAGCTCTGGCTGTCTTGCCTGAAAGTTGTCCTATGGAAATTATCCGTGCCAGCCGGCCGTCTTGGAAAGTCACAAAGTAAAATAATAGTGACGTTCATAAATGCAACTCTCTCCTCACCTGTATTAACCCTGGGGTCTCATAAACTGACGCAGGGCCAGAAACAGGGGTGATGGATTAGTCACAGGTGTAAGGAAGCCCTCTAACTTCCTAAGGCATAACATGCCACGTGACTGTAACATGACCACATCATCATGCTTCCATTCAAACAATTTTCATAAACACATTCATGAATTGTTACAAACAATTATTGTCAACTATTTCATGTATTTTGTTTGCTTTTTTTGGACAAATACAATTTGGTACTGACAGTTTTTTAGGTCACTTTATAGGGGTTTGTTTTTGGTCTTTTTTTGGGGAGGACAGACCGACCGACCAGCTGACCGTCCGACCCACCGACTGACCCACCGACTGACCGACACTAAAGTGACTTGTAGAAGTACCAGAGCTTAAAAATCAGTGATATCGTTCAGAATACAGGCCTTTTCATAAAAAAAGGTAAAGGGGGACGAACCTGTATTCACAGGAATGGAGTGTCCATCTCTTCTTCGAAGCGATTGGGCCAGACTCATATGCTGCTGTGGGGGAATCGCCACACCTCCTCCACAGCGAGTCTGTTACCTTCCCAGCATTGAATAATGCCGGTACCCACTTAACACCTGGGTTGAGAGGAGTAATTGAGGTAAAGCGCCTTACTCAAGGGCACAACACGCATGGCCACGGCGGGGCTCGAACCCACAACCTCTCGATCACGAATCCTGTGCTCCACTGCTAGACCACACGTGCCCACACAATGCTAATTGCAAACTTAATTTGACGTCAGAAATTATAAGTTATTAAGTTATACGCGAAAACTTGCTGTGATATCACAAAGTTGCATTTGCATTCACATATGTGTGAAGTATTTACCGCACTCTAATCAAGCGAAAACTGTCTTCCTTTTGACAAAGTTTGTAATTTCTTGTTAGGTCTTAGTCGGCATGCCCTCGACAGCACAGAGGGTTGCCATACTAGGAGCGCACTGTGAGGGTTTAAGTCTTGCCGGTGAGGTAGATCTTCGTGAGCTGGCTGAACGATGTAACGGGTTCAACGGAGCAGACTTGGCTTGCTTGTGCCAGCAGGCGGTGTTCCGTGCTTTGGAGAGATCAGTCGGAGAATCCTCGAAGCCGTTGGTAGGTGTTAAATTTTCATAGTCTTTGCTCCACCGGACTATCCAACCTGGTTCCTCCAATCAGAGTGTTTGAGAGAGAAACCTGACTTTCTGCCAGTTCTCATCCATATACCCTTGTTTTACCCATGGGCGTCAATCGGTAGGGGTTGGGGGGATCATATCGTTTGGCCCCCCCTAAATATATGATTCTATAGCTCAGAATAGCTAATTTAATGACTCCAAACTCGAAAATGATGTTTAAATGGTAATCTTTTGCTTAAAAAAATCAGTTGAATTGGTCGGAAATTACCTGAGATCGCACCACAGAGCGTCTAAAATCCAACATTTTTCAGGCCCTTAATCAGGCCCCGAACTGTTTCCCCCTCCCCACTTTGTTTGTCTTCGAATAAAAATTGTAGCGTACAAATGATTCTGTAGCTCAGAATAGCTAATTCAATGACTCCAAACTCAAAAATGATGTTTAAATGATAAATGTTTGCTAAATTAAAATGTCAGAAATTGCCTCAGGTTCCACCACAGGGCGTCTAGCATCCAACATTTTTCTGGGCCCTTAAGCTGGCCCTGAACCCCCATGCTGTTAGGGCTTCGTGCTCACATAAGGTCTAATCAAGGTATGTCACCCCCACTTTTTGAGAAGTGACTGACGCCCTTGGCTTTACCTAGATACAGAACAAAAGGATATTCCAATATATTTTTTCCAATATATTGGAATTCCTTGCCTCGTGCTTATTTCCCTCCGACCCATGATCTGTCCTGTTTCAAGAGGAATGTTAATTCCTAGCTTCAGTTTTCCTGAGTATTTGCTCCTCTTTTTATTTTTCTCTTGTAGCCCTGTACCTTGTAGCCTTGTTCAGGGCGGGGATATGCATTAAAAAAAATTAAATTAAAGAAGTGTTGCTGTCTTTTTCAATTCAAAGGAGTGTCCTGTTGTGAAGATGGACGATTTCATTGGTTCTCTGAGTCATGTGACACCGTCATTGCACCGTGCTGCAGGATCCGTTGTAAAGGAGCTACGGCCAGTGCCGTGGGAAGCCATCGGAGGACTAGAACAAGTCAAGGGACAACTAAAACAGGTGATTTGTGCTGGTCCCAGAGGGCCAGCCTAGTGTCTGTCTGTCTGTCAGTCAGGTGGTCTGTCTGTCTGTCTGTCACGTGTGACTATTAGCCTGGTTGTACTCTGGTGAAGAGAGTCGGGCAGTGCTATTGTATATGATTACCCCATAACACCAGTGAATGTGCTAAATCTGGCTCGTTGTTAAGACCCGATAAATAATTATAAAATTGAACAAAGAAATTGACTGGAGCGGGGTTTGAACCTGCAACCTCCGGATTGCCGTTCCAGTGCTCTACCAACTGCGCTATCCAGTCCTATGTTTGCGGTTCATAAATTTGTCAATGTCTTTGTTCAAGGGTGCTAGTCACAGGCCTTAAACCTGTTCCTGCCATGTAGCCAGGGATCACGCCCAAAGTCACCATGCTAGCAACACTAACGCTGGTACGGTAATCCGGAGGTCGCAGGTTCAAACCCTGTTCTAGTAAACGTCTTTGTTCATTTTTCTATATAACCATTTCCATTTCTGGTTTATTTGACAGTCGTAAATAATTTAAAATTGATTTATTTTACATCTTTCTAGGCAGTGGAATGGCCTATGACGCACTGGCAGCGCTTTGTCCATCTAGGCCTCCGTAGCCCGTCGGGCGTATTGCTCTACGGCCCGCCGGGTTGCTGTAAGACCACGCTAGCCCAGGCCGCCGCGACGGCGTGTAACGCGAGTTTCCTGGCGGTCAGCTGTGCCGAGTTGTACTCGCCGTTTGTGGGCGATTCAGAGAAAATCATCGCAGAGGTGGGTCACGCGCAAAGATGGATATATACTCCAATCCGATTTTGAAACCGATTTTGAAATTACGGTGACAGTTCTGGTAGCCATTACCGGGATGCTCCCATGCCTGAATGCCCATCACTGTATAGCTTTGAACACGTCACTAAAGGGGAGAACATTGTGTGAAATACCAGGGCAAGCCTTGGAACGTCCCAGTAACGGAGGAAAACGAGCCAAGTAATCACAAAAAGTGGGCAACTCAGATTGGTCTGTAAAAGCAGATTTTGAAGTGGGCGGTTGGATTGTTGCTTCAAATAAACTAAAACGGACAGAAAAGAAATCAGTCATTTGAAATTAATTTTTTTTTTTATCACTTGTCAGGTTTTTCGCAAGGCTCGATTGACTGCTCCATCCATAGTCTTTCTGGACGAGTTAGATTCTTTGATTGGTGGGCGGGGCATGGAAAAAGGGCGTGGCCTGTCGGAACGCCTGCTGTCATGTCTGCTTGTTGAGATGGACGGAATAGGCGTGGCTGCAGATGAAGAGATCCCAGTTGGGGGCGTGAGCGACAAAAAAACTCCGGTACTGAGAATTTCTATTTTGTCTGAGTTGAGTAGCATCATGACATTCACATGAGTTCTTTTATTATGGAATATGCAAACAAGGCAGACTTGGGATTTTTTCCCCAAGATCTTGGGTATTTGGGCCGGGCTTTGGGAAAGTTTCACCAAAGCTTGTGATTTTGTGCCTATCGGGTGGGGAGTTTGCGTATGCACAACAAATGCTTTTTGCTGCAATTTGTGAGCCCTACGTTTTGTGGAAGTCGCAAACCCCAAGGCCAGCGTTGTCACTCCTTGGGATATTTCTCCAAGATCTCAGGAATTTGGGTCAGGCCTTGGGAAAGTTTTGCCAAATCTTGGTTTTCTGTGCGTGTTGGGTGGGGAGTTTGCCCATGCCCAAAATGCTTTTTGCGACAATACACGCATAAAAACATAGGTTTGCTTTGCGCAAATGACGTCCCGTAAAAAAATTTTGGTCTTTTTCTAAAAAATGAAATTCTTAAAAATCGCTGTTTGAGCAGGTAATGTACAATTGTGGGGAAATGGTAGAAGGAACAATATGAACAACATACATTTTTTTTGGGGGGGGGGGGAATTATTGTTTTAACAGATGCTTTGAAAATACGTACTTATGTGACATTATCTACATGTGTACGTTTGATACAGGCAGAATTCAAGAAACCCAATGTTCTGGTGGTTGCCGCTAGCAACAGGATTGACCTGATAGATGCGGCATTGCTCAGACCCGGTCGCTTTGACTGTCTCATCTACGTGCCACCACCTGATAAAGAGGTAGTTTGAAATACTGGTTGATATTCTCGATAAAGACACACATTTCATAATTATTACTTTATATTTGACTATTTCAATTTAAATTTCCAGTTTGTAAGGTCAGATTGTACAGAACTATTTTCGAAATTTCACCTCGAAAAAAAAAGAAAATAGGAAAAAAAATAAATAAATAAAAGTTATGCACCTTTGATGAGACATCCAATCAAGTAATTACTTGGTGGGTTGACAGTAATTCTGTTGTGGTTTCTGCCCCACTCTAAGGTTCAATAATGTGGGGACCGGGAACCAGTCTACTCACAGGTGAAACCCAAAACAAAACCCTTTTCAGAAGAACAAACAAATAATAAGATCAGAAGAAGAGCACAAATGGGTCATCTTTAACCCTCGTAGTTGGAAGTAAATATTCAGAGCAATATGTAAATCCCTTTAAAACCCTGCAGGTCAGGCCAAGTTCAGGCAAGGACCATTGGTCGACTAGTGGTTGATTTGTGACGTACCTTACGCCTGCGCACTAATAGCAAAGTGAGAACGTCCCTAGTCGAACACTGGTCAAAATGTCATCGCAAAACTTCTGGATTTTGGCTCCCTGCTGTACGTTATGAATGTGCGCAGCTATTGGTTACCAGCGATGCATCCAGCCCCAGTAGGTTGGTTCCAAATAGTCGACTAGCGTAGTTAACCATCGTCGACTAGACAGAGTTCGGGAAAGCTTTAGTCCAACAATGGTTAACTATAGTCCTTGCGCGAACTTGCCCGCTGTTTCAGGTGAAGGGATATGAAGTGTTAAAGTAACTGTGTCACAAAGAGAGCGCTGCACCAAAAAACAGCACTGCGGAGAGCAGTGAAGCGTGACTGAATCTGCCTGCTTGCCCTGAACTTAACCACACCAAAGAATTGTGCAGGGATTTGAAGTGTTATCCATACTCCACAGAAGGAATTTGAAGTGTGGGTGCTAACTCTACGAGCAAAAGTGGTTTTGCTAAAACTTGAAGAGTTGTGAAGTGCAGAAGACCGAGTGTTAATTAAAGAGGATATGTTCGTTTGTACTACAGGCAAGGCAGAAGATATTGGAAGTTCACACCAAGCGTATGCCGCTAGCTGAAGATTTAGACTTGAACGTGTTAGCGGAAGCGACTGATATGTACACCGGAGCTGATCTGGAAGGGCTGTGTAGGGAGGTAAGATTTGAGTAATCGAGTCGATCAAATATCAGTTTGTTTCCTAGATTAAAAGATTCTATCTAGGGTTTACAGACCAGTAAATAGGCCCGAAATTGCCTACGCCGGCCAAATCATGATTCGCATGCCCTCAATTTTTTTGTTATAAGAGCATTTTGTGGGCCATGAACTTGAAGGTTTGCGAAAAAGAAGGGTGGAAGCCATATACAGAAAATGGCCCGTCAACTGATTATGGCCCGAGCTAGTTTCAAATCTCCTTGTTTAAAATCGATCAAGCACATATTTATTCCCCTTCGGTAAAAAAGTTAAACAGTCAAAAATTCACAAATGTCAAACGATTTGGTTCAAAACTTTACTTCATGTTTTGTGGAACACACCCTCTGGCCATGTTATGGTATGTGCCTCACGCGTGTAGCGCTAAACATCTCCTTATATGGAAATTGACGTACTACGCGATGCCATGTGGCACAGAACGCAGGAATTGTGTTTAAAACCAGCCGGTGTTTTATCAGTGGCTTAAAACCACCCATGTGACGGGCTCTTGACCAATATGAATTGGTAAAGGGTCTCGTGTATTTATGAACCAGTTTTTGCGAAGCGATTTGTTTGATCGTCAACAAACTCTTTGTGTTTCCTGATCGTTTCATTCAAGGCCGGGCTCCTAGCTCTTCAGGAACACGGACTGGACAATGTCGACTCGTGTCTGCTGCATCAACGACACTTTGTGACCGTGTTAGACTGGTGCCGTCCATCCCTAAATGATGAGCTGGTGGAAAGGTATCGGAAACCAGACAGCCTAAGGAAATATGAAATTGGATGACACAATGGTTTTGATTTTGCTACATTTATAAAAACATTTTTTTAAATCCACATCACTATTCTCCCGACCTATTAAGCATTTTTTTAAAAGTAGGTTTATCATTTGTCGTTTTTTTTTTCATTTGAAACATATACAGGGTGAGTTAAAAAAAACGAAACCCAAATATCTGGACCATCGTTTTATTGAAGTTCTGCGTGTAGCACTTTCAAAATCTAGTATGCAAAAGCCCAGTTCATAAACTTTCTTTTAGTAGAAGAATCATTCAAATCACTCTTGTCCTTTTTAAGTTACGGAATTTTAAACACAACCACGGTTTTAAGGTTCTGTCCACGGATCTCCAAAAAGGTGTGCATTCTTTCAGCAAAACAAAAACAATTCACACACATCCCTATGTGATTTGTTTGGTCTTGCTAAGGCAAAAAAAAAGGCTCCGGTTTCCGGTATAAAACCGGATAATATTGTACCGTTTTTAACGAATGGGGGTTGACGTCAGTAGAGTATGCATTTATTAGATCCTCAATATTTAACTTTAGTCTTAGGCCTATAATGCTACCAAATGAATAGTTAAAGGGAATATACATCATTGGCTTTTGCTGTAATTTTCAGAAATGGATGAAATTGGGGGGTTGGAAATATATAGCAAATATAGTTACACTGACTTTTTTGAGGTTTTGGGTTCGAAAATGCTATAAAAACCAAGAAAAACAATCATTTTCCTGTAGTCTGGTTCCCTGACTCCACATAAGAAGAAACAGAGCAGTTTACATACATTGGGGAATTGTAAGGTCAGGGAACCAGTCTGGCTGGCTTGTACCCGTTCATAGGTGTGTAATCGATTGCAAACAAGTGCGATGGTCAATTGGGGCCAGTATTTGAAAAAGAGCCAGTTTTTTCCAACGCTGGTCGGCCGACCAGCGTCGGAAATTGATACAAAAATACCACTTTTCTTGAAAATGACAGTATACCAGGTGCCATGATTTTACAGGATGCTTTACACTGTCATTCACTAACAGTCCAGCAAGGTATTTCAAAATGATTTGGTAGTTTTATTTTTTGATGTTTGCAAATGTTGTATTTTCCCTTTAACGTATAGTTCATTCTTGCATGGATTATTCATTCTGATTTGTTAACTCTAAATGTACCCTGCATATAACAAACATTGTACACCATTTTGTGAACAAAAACAGTGTGATAATACTTACTATAAGTCTTTAATCACAAAGCTGTTGTCTTTAAATATTGACAATCATTCAGTAATGAAAAATGTTTATAATGAAGGTTAATTAGTAAGATTGAGTTTTGTTATTAACTTGTGTTTTTTCCTCGTGCTTTTTTTATGTTTAGTATTTTTTTTCCTTTCCTGCATCAAATTTATATTTGGGAGGAATACTTGATTTTTAAAATTGCAATTATTTCAGTTTTTATATTTTGTACATGTGCTTTGATTTACTTTGCAAAATGATATGAGCACAAGCGTTGTCAATAAATTGTGAAATACTGTACAAGATTTCTGGCATGCTCAGTCTTTTTCAATTGGGTTTTAAATAGCTCTTAAAACGCTAATTTACGCGATCTGAAAACTCTTGAAGCGTTTTGTATATATCTTGAATTATATGAGCTTCCGAAAGCTACATTTGCCAGCAGGACCAAGAAATCAAACAGGTAAACTGGCCTTTCTGGCATGAAAACAAAACAAAACATTTGTTAGCCCCCCCCCCCCGAAAAAAAGAATTCCATTAAAAAAGCACGGTAGTAGCAAATGTTAGAAGGTGACGTAACATGCGAACTGTCTCCCCCTAAAAATAAATAGTCGTGAGAAGGGGGCAGTGTGCATGATTGCCTGATTTTATCAGCGCTCCTCATTAAAAATATGGTACAAACCCCCACCCCCACCCATTGATTTTTAGATGCCCGAGTGTCTTGAGAAAAAAAAACCGGTCTATTCAGCACGCCACCCTGTAACAATTTCTGGGGGGGGGGGGAGTTTGCTCAAAGCAAACGAGAGCGAAGAAGAGGATAAGAATATACACAAATGACGTTTCGCAACAAAGCGCAACTACATGTATAATTGGCGAGGTGCATCAGTCGCCCGAAATCGGAAAAGACAATGTAGCACTTCAACAAATGAAACAATTCCTTTTATGAATACAGTGCATGGAATGTCTATGTTTTAAGCGAGAAAAAGAATGTGATTAGTGAAATAGCCTAGCGGTTAAATTGCTGACCCGAGAGTGGGGAGTCGGGGGTTCGAATCCCGCTGGTGTCATTTTGGTTTTTAACGTACGCGTTCAGTCATTGACTATAAGAGATTTAATTTCCCATCGTAAATCACCAACGGTACCTTAGCTTAATCGGTAAGCTCTGCGGCTGGTACTGTCCGTGAGTTCCAGGTTGGCGCCTTCGTACAGGTTCAGGGCACGTACTGACCACTCGGGGGTCAGGGCTTAGGGTGCCGCCCTGTTCCTCCCTTAGCTCTTTGCTTTTACATGGTGCCTGGCCCTCCGGGGTTACATGGATGGACAGGGAAGGAAGTGTGTATTGGTCGGGGACGCCGAGACCCCGGAAGAGAACTAAGGGATCGGCTGGGGCATTGTTATGGCTCAGACCGATCCCTGAAAGCTTGACTAGCACATAACTTTTTGATTTTTTTTTTAATCCTCTATCTTTTATACTTTGGTTTAGTTTAATATTAAGATGAACATTGTAATATAAACATTATTAACATCTTTCAAATAACGTTTCTTTAATTGTGAACAAAATACAGTAGTTCGCAAAATATAGGGGAAAAACGCAAGAAAACAAAGCCCATCACCCTTACAACTGGAAATACAAAATGAAAAACAAAGTCAAGTGGAATACAAGAATGTACATTCACTGAACTTTTTTTTACGATCCGTGTATGGAACCTTAAAAAACGGTGGTTGTGTTTAAAATTCCTTTACTTGAAAAGTACATGAGTGATTTGAATGATTCTTGTACTAAAAGAAAGATTATGAATTGGGCTTTCATATCCTAGATATTGAACATGTTACATAAAGAACTTTTCTAAAACAATGGTCCCAACATTTGGGTTTCGGTTTTTTTACTCACCCTGTGGAATAACAATTTGTATACAGGATAAAAAGTCAACTTGTTTCTGAGATAAATTTGTATAATTAAAAAAAAATATTTATGTTTTTTCATATTTTGAATGTCACCCTCTCATGTACAATCCCTAAATCAGCACTCATTTTAAAACCAACATAGTCAAATTTTAATTAAAAAAGTGTGCCTTCAATGGTTGTCTCTTTCAAAACAATACTATTTCAAGTGGAAGAATTTCACAGGGGATTTGATACCAGTCCTATCTTCACTTTGCAATGAGCAATTTTTTTCTCTCTCTTATTAAATGGTAGATTCGTTACTTACGTTTGGTGTCTTTATGCTTTAAAAACCAAAATACATTTGAAAAATTGTGTCTATGAATAATTAATGGGTGTCCATTTTGGTTCAGCACATCTCATTAGTTAAATAAATGAAAACAGACGTTTCAACCATTTCTTATTGCGATTTGCTCCTTTTTTGTTTTTAAAAATTGGGGACATTATAAATGCATCTTCCCTGCAATTAATATTAGATTTAATATACAATTAATATTTTAGACTGATTGGACTCTAAATATTCGTCGAAACTTCATTTCAAAAAGCGCATCTGTCCAAAAATCGAATTGAAATGTGTTCTAGGGTCCTACATGCATCTTTCCAGCAAGTTTGAAGAAATTTAATTTTTTGGCCAAAATTGGGGAAAAATGCCAGGGGTTAGGCCAAAAAAAAAAAGTCTCCGGTTTCTGGTATCGAGCTTGCCCAAATAGTGGTGCGGCGACGCTGCTTTTTTTTTTTTTACCTGATTTTTTTGCTTCAAATGTCCAGAGAGGCCACATAAAGCTTATTCTCGACCATAACCCAATCTAAAAACACGTTAAAATTGAGCAGCAGCAGGATTCAAGTCAAACCAGTGAGTTTGGCGGTTTATATTGAGACATCATCTTTCATTGAAAAAAAACTTTTTCACTTTGCCGACGCGCATGGCTACGGCGACGCGCGCGCATACCAGAAACCGGAGACTTTTTTTTTTGGCCTTAGCCTTACTTTTTTGGTGAGATTTGGCCAAAAAATGACTTTTCTCAAAACGATGCAGAAATTCCTTTAGAGGTAAGAGGAGCATTAATCAACCTGCAAACACCCAATGTTTTGCAGATTTGGGCAAAAATCATGGATTATTAGAGAAAAAAATCCTCATTTTTAACCGATTTCACCCAAAATTTTCGTTCATGGATTTTTGGGGAAAAAAATCCCCCTTTTTTTTTTTTTTACCGATTTCACCCCAAATTTTCGTCCTTTCGTTGAAAAGCACATCTGTCCAGAAATCGAATTGAAATGTGTTCTAGGGTTCTATGGGCATCTTTCCAGCAAGTTTGAAGAAATTTGATTTTTCGGCCAAAATTGAAAAAATTGCAAGGGGTTAGCCTTACATTTTTAGTCAAAATCGGCCAAAAATTGACTTTTCTCAAAACAAGGCAGAAATTCATCTGGATGCAAGAGAAACATGAATCTATACTCTTACACGCATAATTCTAAAGATTTTGGCAAAGAAAAGCAATTTATTGAGGGAAAAAGTTAATTTATTGAGGAATTCTACCTTAATTTTTCGACGAAATTTCCCCATTAATAGCACATCTGTCCAGCAATCGATTTGCAATGCGTTCTAGGGCCCTTAAGACATCTTTCAAGCAACTTTCAAGAAATTTCATTTTTGGGCCAAAATTGTAAAAAATTGGAAGGGGTTAGCCTTACATTTTTAGTCAAAATCGGCCAAAAATTGACTTTTCTCAAAACAAGGCAGAAATTCATCTGGATGCAAGAGGAACATGAATCAATACTCTTACATGCATAATTTTGAAGATTTTGGCAAATATCAGCAATTTTTGGAGAAAAAAGTTAATTGATTGAGCAATTCTACCTTCATTTTTCGACGGAATATCCCCATTAATAGCACATCTGTCCAGTAATCGATTGGGAATGCGTTCAAGGGCCCTTAAGACATCTTTCTAGCAACTTTCAAGAAATTTAATTTTTTGGCCAAAATTGAAAAAAATGCAAGGGGTTAGCCTTACATTTTGAGTCAAAATCGGCCAAAAATTGACTTTTCTCAAAACAAGGCAGAAATTCATCTTGATGCAAGAGGAACCTGAATCAATACTCTTACATGCATAATTTTGAAGATTTTGGCAAATATCAGCAATTTTTGGAGGAAAAAAGTTAATTTATTGAGCAATTCTACCTTCATTTTTCGACGGAATTTCTCCATTAATAGCATATCTGTCTAGTAATCGATTGGGAATGCGTTCTAGGGGCCTTAAGACATCTTTCTAGCAACTTTCAAGAAATTTCATTTTTGGGCCAAAAATTGTAAAAAAATGCAAGGGGTTAGCCTTACATTTTGAGTCAAAATCGGCCAAAAATTGACTTTTCTCAAAACATGGCAGATATTCATCTGCAAGCAAGAGGAACATGAATCAATACTCTTACATGCATAATTTTGAAGATTTTGGCAAATATCAGCAATTTTTTGAGGAAAAAAGTTAATTGATTGAGCAATTCTACCTTCATTTTTCGACGGAATTTCCCCATTATTAGCACATCTGTCCAGCAATCGATTTGCAAAGCGTTCTAGGGCCCTTAAGACATCTTTCAAGCAACTTTCAAGAAATTTCATTTTTTGGCCAAAATTGAAAAAAATGCAAGGGGTTAGCCTTACATTTTTAGTCAAAATCGGCCAAAAATTGACTTTTCTCAAAACAAGGCAGAAATTCCTCTGGATGCAAGAGGAACATGAATCAATACTCTTACATGCATAATTTTGAAGATTTTGGCAAATATCAGCAATTTTTGGAGGAAAAAAGTTAATTTATTGAGGAATTCTACCTTCATTTTTCGACGGACTTTCCCCATTAATAGCACATCTGTCCAGTAATCGATTAGGGAATGCGTTCTAGGGCCCTTAAGACATCTTTCTAGCAACTTTCAAGAAATTTAATTTTTGGGCAAAAAAATGAAAAAAATGCAAGGGGTTAGCCTTACATTTTTAGTCAAAATCGGCCAAAAATTGACTTTTCTCAAAAAAAGGCAGAAATTCATCTGGATGCAAGAGGAACATGAATCAATACTCTTACATGCATAATTTTGAAGATTTTGGCAAATATAAGCAATTATTTGTGGAAAAAAGTTTATTGATTGAGCAATTCTACCTTCATTTTTCGACGGAATTTCCCCATTAATAGCACATCTGTCCAGCAATCGCTTCGCAGTGCGTTCTAGGGCCCTTAAGACATCTTTCAAGCAACTTTCAAGAAATTTCATTTTTTGGCCAAAATTGAAAAAAATGCAAGGGGTTAGCCTTACATTTTTAGTCAAAATCGGCCAAAAATTGACTTTTCTCAAAACAAGGCAGAAATTCATCTGGATGCAAGAGGAACATGAATCAATACTCTTACATGCATAATTTTGAAGATTTTGGCAAATATCAGCAATTTTTGGAGGAAAAAAGTTAATTTATTGAGCAATTCTACCTTCATTTTTCGACGGAATTTCCCCATTAATAGCACATCTGTCCAGTAATCGATTGGGAATGCGTTTAAGGGCCCTGAAGACATCTTTCTAGCAACTTTCAAGAAATTTCATTTTTTGGCCAAAATTGAAAAAAATGCAAGGGGTTAGCCTTACATTTTTAGTCAAAATCGGCCAAAAATTGACTTTTCTCCAAATGAGGCAGAAATTCATCTGGATGCAAGAGGAACATGAATCAATACTCTTACATGCATAATTTTGAAGATTTTGGCAAATATAAGCAATTATTTGTGGAAAAAAGTTAATTTATTGAGCAATTCTACCTTCATTTTTCGTCGGAATTTCCCCATTAATAGCACATCTGTCCAGAAATCGATTCGCAATGCGTTCTAGGGCCCTTAAGACATCTTTCAAGCAACTTTCAAGAAATTTCATTTCTTGGCCAAAATTGAAAAAAATGCAAGGGGTTAGCCTTACATTTTTAGTCAAAATCGGCCAAAAATTGACTTTTCTCAAAACAAGGCAGAAATTCCTCTGGATGCAAGAGGAACATGAATCAATACTCTTACATGCATAATTTTGAAGATTTTGGCAAATATTAGCAAGTTTTTGAGGAAAAAAGTTAATTTATTGAGCAATTCTACCTTCATTTTTCGACGGAAAATCCCCATTAATAGCACATCTGTCCAGCAATCGATTCGGAATGCGTTCTAGGGCCCTTAAGACATCTTTCAAGCAACTTTCAGGAAATTTCATTTTTTGGCCAAAATTGAAAAAAATGCAAGGGGTTAGCCTTACATTTTGAGTCAAAATCGGCCAAAAATTGACTTTTCTCAAAACATGGCAGATATTCATCTGCAAGCAAGAGGAACATGAATCAATACTCTTACATGCATAATTTTGAAGATTTTGGCAAATATCAGCAATTTTTTGAGGAAAAAAGTTAATTGATTGAGCAATTCTACCTTCATTTTTCGACGGAATTTCCCCATTATTAGCACATCTGTCCAGCAATCGATTTGCAAAGCGTTCTAGGGCCCTTAAGACATCTTTCAAGCAACTTTCAAGAAATTTCATTTTTTGGCCAAAATTGAAAAAAATGCAAGGGGTTAGCCTTACATTTTTAGTCAAAATCGGCCAAAAATTGACTTTTCTCAAAACAAGGCAGAAATTCCTCTGGATGCAAGAGGAACATGAATCAATACTCTTACATGCATAATTTTGAAGATTTTGGCAAATATCAGCAATTTTTGGAGGAAAAAAGTTAATTTATTGAGGAATTCTACCTTCATTTTTCGACGGACTTTCCCCATTAATAGCACATCTGTCCAGTAATCGATTAGGGAATGCGTTCTAGGGCCCTTAAGACATCTTTCTAGCAACTTTCAAGAAATTTAATTTTTGGGCAAAAAAATGAAAAAAATGCAAGGGGTTAGCCTTACATTTTTAGTCAAAATCGGCCAAAAATTGACTTTTCTCAAAAAAAGGCAGAAATTCATCTGGATGCAAGAGGAACATGAATCAATACTCTTACATGCATAATTTTGAAGATTTTGGCAAATATAAGCAATTATTTGTGGAAAAAAGTTTATTGATTGAGCAATTCTACCTTCATTTTTCGACGGAATTTCCCCATTAATAGCACATCTGTCCAGCAATCGCTTCGCAGTGCGTTCTAGGGCCCTTAAGACATCTTTCAAGCAACTTTCAAGAAATTTCATTTTTTGGCCAAAATTGAAAAAAATGCAAGGGGTTAGCCTTACATTTTTAGTCAAAATCGGCCAAAAATTGACTTTTCTCAAAACAAGGCAGAAATTCATCTGGATGCAAGAGGAACATGAATCAATACTCTTACATGCATAATTTTGAAGATTTTGGCAAATATCAGCAATTTTTGGAGGAAAAAAGTTAATTTATTGAGCAATTCTACCTTCATTTTTCGACGGAATTTCCCCATTAATAGCACATCTGTCCAGTAATCGATTGGGAATGCGTTTAAGGGCCCTGAAGACATCTTTCTAGCAACTTTCAAGAAATTTCATTTTTTGGCCAAAATTGAAAAAAATGCAAGGGGTTAGCCTTACATTTTTAGTCAAAATCGGCCAAAAATTGACTTTTCTCCAAATGAGGCAGAAATTCATCTGGATGCAAGAGGAACATGAATCAATACTCTTACATGCATAATTTTGAAGATTTTGGCAAATATCAGCAATTTTTGGAGGAAAAAAGTTAATTTATTGAGGAATTCTACCTTCATTTTTCGACGGACTTTCCCCATTAATAGCACATCTGTCCAGTAATCGATTAGGGAATGCGTTCTAGGGCCCTTAAGACATCTTTCTAGCAACTTTCAAGAAATTTAATTTTTGGGCAAAAAAATGAAAAAAATGCAAGGGGTTAGCCTTACATTTTTAGTCAAAATCGGCCAAAAATTGACTTTTCTCAAAACAAGGCAGAAATTCATCTGGATGCAAGAGGAACATGAATCAATACTCTTACGTGCAAAATTTTGAAGATTTTGGCAAATATCAGCAATTTTTGGAGGAAAAAAGTTAATTTATTGAGCAATTCTACCTGCATTTTTCGACGGAAAATCCCCATTAATAGCACATCTGTCCAGTAATCGATTGGGAATGCGTTCTAGGGCCCTTAAGACATCTTTCAAGCAACTTTCAAGAAATTTCATTTTTGGACCAAAAATTGAAAAAAAATGCAAGGGGTTAGCCTTACATTTTTAGTCAAAATCGGCCAAAAATTGACTTTTCTCCAAATAAGGCAGAAATTCATCTGGATGCAAGAGAAACATGAATCTATACTCTTACACGCATAATTCTGAAGATTTTGGCAAATATCAGCAATTTTTTGAGGAAAAAAGTTAATTTATTGAGGAATTCTACCTTCATTTTTCGACGGAAAATCCCCATTAATAGCACATCTGTCCAGCAATCGATTCGGAATGCGTTTAAGGGCCCTGAAGACATCTTTCAAGCAACTTTCAAGAAATTTCATTTTTGGGCCAAATTTGAAAAAAATGCAAGGGGTTAGCCTTACATTTTTAGTCAAAATCGGCCAAAAATTGACTTTTCTCCAAATAAGGCAGAAATTCATCTGGATGCAAGAGAAACATGAATATATACTTTTACACGCATGATTCTGAAGATTTTGGCAAATATCAGCAATTTTTTGAGGAAAAAAGTTAATTTATTGAGGAATTCTACCTGCATTTTTCGACGGAATTTCCCCATTAATAGCACATCTGTCTAGTAATCGATTGGGAATGCGTTCTAGGGGCCTTAAGACATCTTTCTAGCAACTTTCAAGAAATTTCATTTTTGGGCCAAAAATTGTAAAAAAATGCAAGGGGTTAGCCTTATATTTTTAGTCAAAATCGGCCAAAAATTGACTTTTCTCCAAATAAGGCAGAAATTCATCTAAATGCAAGAGGAACATGAATCTATACTCTTACACGCATCGTTTTGAAGATTTTGGCAAATATCAGAAATTTTCAGAGGGAAAAAGGTAATTTATTGAGCGATTTTACCCTAATTTTTCGACGGAATTTCCCCATAAATAGTACATCTGTCCAGCAATCGATTGGGAATGCGTTCTAGGGACCTTAAGACATCTTTCTAGCAACTTTCAAGAAATTTCATTTTTTGGCCAAAATTGGAAAAAATACAAGGGGTTAGCCTTACTTTTTTGATAAAATTCGGCCAAAAATGACTTTTCTCCAAACGATGTAGAAATTCCTTTAGAGGTAAGAGGAGCATCAATCAACCTTCAAACACCCAATATTTTGCAGGTTTGGGCAAAAATCGTGGATTTTTTAGAGAAAAACAAATCTCATTTCTGACTGATTTCAACCCAATTTTTCGTTCAAATTTCATATTGAAAAGCACATCTGTCCAGAAATCGAATTGAAATGTGTTCTAGGATCCTTTAGGCATCTTTCCAGCAAGTTTGAAGCAATGTGATTTTTGACCAAAATTGGAAAAAAAATGCAAGGGGTTAGCCTTACTTTTTTGATAAAATTCGGCCAAAAATGACTTTTCTCTAAACGATGCAGAAATTCCTTTAGAGGTAAGAGGAGCATTAATCAACCTTCAAACACCCAATATTTTGAAGGTTTGGGCAAAAATCTTGGATTTTTAGAGAAAAACAAATCTCATTTCTGACTGATTCTACCCCAATTTTTCGTCCAAATTTCATTTTGAAAAGCACGTCTGAGCAGAAATCGAATTGAAATGTGTTCTAGGAAATCCTTTAGGCATCTTTCCAGCAAGTTTGTAGCAATGTGATTTTTTGACCAAAATTGGAAAAAAATGCAAGGGGTTAGCCTTACTTTTTTGATAAAATTCGGCCAAAAATGACTTTTCTCCAAACGATGTAGACATTCCTTAAGAGGTAAGAGGAGCATCAATCAACCTTGAAACACCCAATAGTTTGCAGATTTGGGCAAGAATCATGGATTTTTTTGAGAAAAAAATTCCTCATTTTTGACCGATTTCACCCTAATTGTTCGTCCAAATTTCATTTTGAAAAGCACGTCTGAGCAGAAATCGAATTGAAATGTGTTCTAGGGTCCTAAAGGCCTTTTTCCAGCAAGTTTGAAGAAATTTGATTTTGTGGCCAAAATTGGAAAAAATGCAAGGGGTTAGCCTTTACTTTTTTGAGAAAATTCGGCCAAAAATGACTTTTCTCCAAACGATGCAGAAATTCCTTTAGAGGTAAGAGGATTTCACACCAAATGTTCGTGCAAATTTCATTTTGAAAAGCACATCTGTCCAGAAATCGAATTGAATTGTGTTGTAGGGTCCTATAGGCATCTTTCCAGCAAGATTGGAGAAAAAAAATTCAAGGGTTAGCCTTACTTTTTGATGAAATTCGGCCAAAACTGACTTTTCTCCAAACGATGCAGAATTTCCTAGAGGAGCATCATTCAACCTTCAAACGACCAATATTTTGCAGATTTGGGCAAAAATCATCGATTTTTAGGGAAAAACAATCCTTATTTTGGACCGATCTCATCCCAAATTTTCGTCGAAATTTCATTTTGGAAAGCACATCCGTCATGTTCTCCAAGAAATTGAATGGAAATATGTTCTAGGAACCCTTAGGCATCTCGAAACAATTTGATCTTTTGACCAAAATTGAAAAAATACAAGGGGTTAGTTAGTTTGCCTTACATTTTTGTTTATATTTGCCCAAAAGTCGTCTTTTCTCCAAAATACATCTGAAAAACCTGCCTATGAAGAATTCATTAGTTTAAATTTTGGTTGGGTACAACTCATTTGCATAATGAATAAAAAAACTGACACGGAAAGCATTCCTAGTGTGCTTTGGTCCTTTTTGTTTTATTGAAAACGATCGACCTCTATAAGAAATCCAATTAAGTTGATGTGTCGACAAATATTAACACTAAGTTCAATATCACTTCATCTAATGTATTTTTGTGAAATAAATAAAGTAAATTAAGTAAAATCAGACTTTCGCTTTCATCTACAAAAGCATTCATAAATAAACTACTTCTCGTAAACCAATGTCAAATAAAGCTTAAACTCTTTTAAATTTACTTAACAAAAAATATTTGTTTGCAATCACATTTAGTGTTGAATACTGCATGTTAATGGTAAGATTATGACATTACTTGTACAATGTTGAAAAGAAAAATCACATTTTTTTCAAACTCACGCACAACAAAAATGTTCAAAGCAATTTTGAAACCAGTCTTGACATGTCAACAAGATGCTTGTGTTTCAAAATAATGATTAAACTTTTGTGTGACACAAATTTTAAGTCATTTTTGGCAAATAAACACAACAGATTTGACATGATTTCATTGATTTCGTGAAAATAAAAGCCTGGTTCAAATGTACAGACCCGATGCATAGCTGCCGTCTTAAAGGGCATCTATTGTTGTTTTTATTCAGTACTATACAACGGACATACAGATCTTGTCATTTGATTGGTGGAACTTACATGTACATCACATGACATTCGTTATTGCTCCCATTCACGCCAGGGCTCAATAAGTCCCATTTGCCCATGCGGAATGGGAAATACTATTGAACAGTTAGGATCATTCTTGTTCCAAGACGCGGTATTTGTGTGCAAATGCATGTCGGTGTGCGCGTTTAGCGTTGCGCGTAACATTTTCGTGAAGGGGTGGTTTGGAAGAGAGAAATACATTTCCCGTCAATTTTGTAGTGAAATAAAAGTTCAAATATATCAAATGCCAAGAATCTATATGTCAGTTATATAAAACAAATATTGAGTGGCTTTAAATTGTGAAATGGGAGAAATATTATTGCTCGGTAATATCTGGACTTTTCCAGTTCACTCGGCCTCGCCTCATAAAATGGAAAAGTCCACATTTTACCTTGCGATAATATTGCTCGCATGAAACTCTGAGCCACTCAATATTTGTATATCAATCAAAAAGTTTCAATTTTGTTTTCAAGGTGCGTACTTGTTCAAGCCACTGTGCAAAACATGCACAATTTATGTAATCCCAACATTCCCAAATCTTCCCAAATCCTCCCAAATTCTCTTGCAGGATTGAGGCTTTATGGCAAAAATGTGTGGCAGATTTTGGAGGATGCACTGTGTCAAGGTCTTGGGCCAGACCTTGTGTTGTTCACGCTCAGCCGTGTATAAATTTAGGCCTAGATTATACTTGACATTCTCCGCACTGCTCCAGGATGTCACTGGCTCTGCCTCAACATACTGACAGTGATTGCCAGAGGATTTTGTAGGATTGAGGCAGTGGTCACCCCTGCAAGGACCACATTCAGGAACTAAAGGAGGATTTTGGATGATTGAGGCTGTACGCCACTTTTACATGGAGAAAGTTGGAGGATTTTGCAGGATTGAGGTTGCATCCTAGCAAAATTGCCTAGGGAGTTAGGGTTATAATCAAAATGAGCACAAATCCAGTTGTGTCTTCATGTGATCGCCAGCATACAATGGCAGTGTAGTTGAATGTCCCTCCTTTTTTCGGAGATATCATAAAATAGAACCTCAGCATCACACGTACAGTATTGTACTGTTAAAACAAAGTGGTATTGTTTGACCCACACTAGACATAAATACATCACAATTCCCACAAAGCAGTGTCCAGCACTGCCAAATTACTAAATTATTTGAACGCATACCGGTACTTTGTTCACCTTTACAGAAACTCAAATTGATTACTTGATAATAAAAAAACAAAACAACAAACAACAAACAACAACAAAACATGCATTAGCCCTCAACAGGTAATGCCTTGGTCAACAATAAATAAAACAATACCCCCTATCAAAACAACAAAAAAAACACAAAAAAGACAATACTTGGCGCATACATGTACATGTACATAAACTCCTTCTAATGAATACTGTACGGCCATTAAGTCCAAAGAAAAAATTGTACATATTTACGCCGTGTGTATGTACAATAGTCAGAGCATTACAACAACAAAAAATGTAATAACACCATTGTATTTTCCTGATAATTTCTTGTAGATCAAAATTTAAAAAAATGCAATAGCTCAGAAGCAGTGCAAATTAGAAGGAAAACAAAGACGCTCTTTTGTTTTGAATAATTCAAAAACTCCAAAACATTATCCATCTCTCAATGACAAATAAATCAAAATTGGTCCAATTTTTTTTCTCAAAGGATGCAGTAGTGCTGTGCATTTGCCAATTAATTAAGTACCCAATTATTCAAACTTTTATTGATCGAGTATTCGAATATTCGTAACATGCCGGTCAAGTTGTACATCACCCTAAAATGCGTATACCAGTCGACAATCGCATGAGGCAGTTTTGGAAACTGCTGGTTGAAAATTGCGAGCTTTACAAAATATTAAGAACATCATGTGCGTGACCTTTTTTTTAACGAGGTAGTCGACTAGCTGATGTTTCAAAGATTTTAAAGATGATACTTTGAGCTTATATTCGTCACGGACACTTTCAAATCATGCGTGTTAAGTGAACGCGGCATATGACGAACAAAACCATGTAACCTATGCGACATAAAAACACCAGATGCTTTTCTTCATATTCTTGACACCGCATATTTTTTGAATATTCGAATCAGAAAAATGCCATTTGAATTTTGGTGGATGAACGAATATCCGGATATTCGGAATATTTGGCACAACCCTAGCAAGCACTTTACAGGCTGAATAGCCACTTGCATCTACACTCGACAGAATATTACCGAAAATATCAGGAATCATATCTTACTGGCTAGTGCAAAAAAAAAATCACTGTCTTTTTGTTAAAGACTACCAAATATCTCTGAAGTGCTCATTAATTTCTCATATTCAACAAATTCCTTCTTCAACAACACGCAACCAATAAATTAATTTCATTATTAAATAAATTTTGTTGTAAACACAAGTAAATATATCATAAATTACAACTACATTATTCAGAGCTATACAAATATCATTCGGTAATAAATATATTTGATCAGATAGAAAACTATTTTTGTTTATAAATAACTATTTTAAAGTGATTTTTATAAATAAATGTTTTGATCTCTGTATTAAGAATTGTTTACTTCGAGATATAACAAGTAAATTGTGCGACAGATACAGATATACTACAGCTAGGGCCATTCTATAAATTTGAGGTCCACATTTGTTCCTGTTCCTGTTACATCCGACGCCTATGATTTTATAATTCTGATGCACTTCTCAATCGTAACTCCCGAGCATGATTTACTAGGAACCATACCCATCCTGGCAAATTCCAACACCATATGGGAAACTGCACACACATATTTCTGACTTTGATTCTGGAGGTGTGCCAACCCAATGTAAAAGACTGTCAGTTTAGGGGTACTGTACCCATCCTGACAGATTCCAACCAAACATGCCGTTGGGGTTTGGTGGGTTGAGTTCTGTTACTAGGGTTAATGCAGTCGTCCTCCAAGAGTGATTATGAATAGCAAACTACCTACCCAACAAATAAACACAATCATTTGAAGTCATTCTTAATGATACTTGAATGGCAAATTACAAAGTACCAAGGTAACAGGGACAGGAAAAATGTCACACTTCGGATCCTAAATTTATAAAACGGCCCAGCTATATACTGTGTAACATGAACTACTATGTGCCCGGTCACTTATTTATTATTGCATTTCAGATTTCAATGAAACTGCTATAAGTGTTTTATTGGTTGAATAACAACTAGTTTTAATTCCTAGTGAGCGTGCTTCAAATTGGAGCAGGAAATACCTACTACAAACGGAGAAAAAACTATGTATATCTCGATCCAATTATGGACAAAATGTTCGGCGCGTTACAACGAATGCATCTTTGTCACGTCGAACGGAGTGACGCGCAGTCAGCCATATATACATATATGCAAATTGCGCACAGGCGCGGACAAGCCGCTCGAAATGTGACGCTGTGAAATATAGTCATTAAATGAAGGAAAAAACCTGAATGTCATGTTGCTCAAATTTGAAGGCACACGTGCCGTGAGTTTTTTGAAAAATCATTGCAGTTTGATTACAAACAAACCTTATCTACACAAAATACAATATAATAATAATAATAATTTGGGAGGCTAATCATCCTTACTCGCAGCTGGTATGCTGAATTGCGAAGGACGCGGCTACAACGTGGTCGGGCCGCTGGCACGTAAAGGCGCCTATGGCTGCCGGCCACATCGACCCATATATGACCACGGAGCACAGCCTGAGATCGAAAGTGTTTGATTTTTCTGCAATCTTCAAGTTTTGTGCACGCCTATATTCGAAGGCAGTTCACACATACATCTAGACTCATAGTTGTCACAAACGATCATATTTACATAACTATGATACATCTTGACCATTAAGCAAACTTGTTCAGTTGGTAAAATCTCAGAGATTCTAGAAAAATTCTTCACCAAAAAATAATTACCAACACACAGTGATGATTGGTCTACCATGTGCAAAAGCTTCATTTTCAAATTGAATTTACAAGAAACTTTTAATTTGCTACATTTTTGTTATATTGCCCACTGCGAGTGTCTTTTTCAATGTGCAAAAGTTTGATTAAACATCACACCAAAATAATCAAATTAATTAAATTTTCAAATAAACTAAGATTTCTTAATCTACTTTATTGCACTTTACACTTATTTTGTTCACACGTTCAAAATATCTTCATATAAAGTATCTATATGTACACTGCCGAATCGGAAATGTCTTCAGCTTTCTGGTTTTATTGGAATGCTGTTGTTATTGATGAAAACCACACTTTTAGACCGTGCATGACAAGATCTAAAAACAAAATGTTTCCAAGGTAAAACAATTTACCGTTCTGAACCAAAATATATAAAAAAAAAAAATATAAGGAACAACTCAGGTTGACTCAAAATACAATTTGGTTTCACAGACAAACTTTCTGCATTATTTTTTCTGTTGCAAAGACTCCGCGAGTCATTTTGAATGACCGATACAGTCAGAATTTTGTCGTAGTTGCTCCTTTATTCTTTAAACATCAAACTTTCATGTACAGTGGAACGTCGCTATACCGAACACCGCTATACCGAACATTCGGCTACACCAAACATCAGCCTTGGCCCCCGATCTTTGTGTACAAAGCGTATCAAACATTGTTGTTGAAAAATGTCAACAGAAGAGTGACAAGTGACTATTATTTATTCATAAGGTGGAATTTTTGCGTCAGGGTGATGTAAATCAAATTAGGTTTTGTCCTTCACCGTTGTATAAACACTGTATGACTATTATTTCCCCAAGGAATAGAAGGGGAAAGCCACCCATTGCTGTCGGTAGTAAGCTCAAAAACCGCGTAATTGCATAATTCAATTGTCGGCAAGTGTTCAAAGTCGTCTTTCAGTAACAACCAGGGTAAGCAGGTTAAAGTTCTGAAGGGTGCTATTTATTGAAATGTGAGTACCAAGCACCAGCAGCTAAAATCGCAGCACCGAATGATCGCTATTACAAACATTTTCTGTGGATGCCGCGATGTTCGTTATACCGAAGTTCCACCGTACTTAAATTGAAATCTTTAAAACAATAATTTGGTTTGACGGCTGTCCGAAACGTGTGACCATTTTCTTCACGTGCGTACCTTACCAGAAAGTACTACTTAAATTTTGAGGAGAAATCAACAATTAAAAGATGGTTAAATACAACTTCTCCACACCAAACAAAATGTTTTTCTTGTTCTCTTAAGCCACAAAAACTAAAGGCCAGTAAAATTCTCCCGGTATGTACAAACAACGGATTTATATAACACAGGATTCTCTCGGAAATAAATGTTCTCTTCTTTAATATGTTACAGTTAAATATACAAACTGATATGTGCATTTCTCTTGTACGACGAGCGCACACATGCTAATACTGTTTACACACTTGTATGATGCTTGTGTTTCAAATGATTTTTGCGATCTTAGGAAACCACGTCTACGTGGCTTCGTTTGTTGTTCTCTCACGTTGCATTCAGAACTCGCGGGGAAAACACCATTCCACTTAATTTCAATACGTTCAACGATTACGCACAGTCGTTCAAAATGTCTGCACCCACGACGCATCCAAAAGTATTCTCCGTGAGAAAGAGAAGTTAGCGCTTTAGTAGCTCAAAACAGTTCTACGATTTCATTTCAATAACATCTCTCTCTTTCGACACTTGTAGTAAGCCAAGTGTTGAGCATGTATCAAATATAGATTCAAAAATAAGTGCAATTTTGCAGCCAAAAACTAAACGCTTCATTCCATCACGTTTAAATCACTCAAAAATATTATTTTTCCCTGTTCATTTTTAGCACAAACAAATAAATACAGTGTGAAAAATATAAAATACTTTTGAGGCAGGAGTTTCTGTGTAAATCTCAATATACTCAAAGTCATGTAATATTTAACAAATGTACTTCAAGTAATTTTTGTCAGATTTTAAGCAGACGTGCTTCAATATGCAAATTTATCGTCTGTGACCTTTTTATCTTACAAAAGTTTCTTTAAAAAGAAATCCATTTCTTTGATTTCTGACACAAAGGAAAACTCTTCTGCTTTTGTTCTCTGAATTTTTACCGACAGAACTGTGAAAATATTGCAAATTTACGTCTTTAATGAGAAAAAAATGAACCTCAGCTGGTCAAGCCATCGTGCACATTACTATTGGGCCATATCGAACCTTGGGAGTCTGTGACTAGACTAGTCAGTGTCTGGTACCAAGACTTCACACACAACGTGAGCTGGTGAGACTTGCACGCTCTATACAGTGTAAAAGCCAGTGTATACTTTACGCGAAAGCAAACACAAATTTGTGAAGTCAAGACAATTTTATCTCGCTGTAAACTCACAAAAGTTGAACACATTTTAACTCCGGCAAATTTTGCAGCGACTTTTTGTGACGTCAAGTCGGCTTCGCACTCGTACGTACGGGCCATAATAATAAATACTGACGGTTGATACATATACTGAAGTTTTGAAGAGTGCAGTAATGCAAGGACTAAAAATGTAACTAGAAAAAAAAAAAGAATTAAAAGCTTTATTGGCAATTTGTGTTCATGTTCCTTAACTTTTATAAGACTTAAATAAGACAAAAAGTAGTAATACCGTTGCACTTAACAGATTGAGTTGACCTCCGGCCCCAGTTGACCCCATGTGACCTTTGACCCGTTATTCCACTGTCCCCTGGTAGCCAAGTTTGTTTCCTTTGTTGACCCACCGGTGACGAATGCAGCTGACTATCCGCGCGTCGTCTTCGTCCAGGTCGTGGTAGTGAAGGTTGTCCAGTGTCTCGTAGGCGCCGATCTTTCGACCGGTCTGTTCGTAAAAGACAAGGAGCTCGTAATCGAGTCGGCTGCGAATGTTGGGCAAGTTCAAGCAAGGACCAGTGGTTACCTAGTGGTTGGTTCGTGACGTATCTAGCGCATGCGCACTGAAGTTGAAGTGGGAACGACTCTAGTCGAACTATGGTGACCAGCTCCACAAAAAAGGGTATTAAGTTGCATTGAGCATTATTGTGTAATGGCCTTTTCAACATTGAGAGGGTGAACATTTTTTGTCAAAATGTGATTTTCATTTTTTGTCATAAATGACATCTTTAATACCTACAGATTCAGGTTTCATTTACAGAAATGTTGATTTTGATGAACAAAAAGGAAAACAACAACCATTTTGTGTGCATCATTCTGTTGTTCTACCACAAAGCCTGCTATTTCAAAGCCCGTTTTCTCAGTTGTGTAATTTGAACTCCAAGGAAGTAATGAATATGCAAATACGTCATATATCCAGAACGGGAGGGGCTATGGAGCTCTATTATATACCAAATGAAAGCTTACATTGTGGGCTTTCCAACCATGTATATAACTCAATTTCACTTTATTTGCGACATAATACCCTTTATTGTGGAGCCGGTCACATTGTCATGTCAACTACCGTCACAAAATGGCGGTCGCACAATTATTCAACACTTGTTGTTTCTCTTTATTTACACACTAATAGTGATTGTGTATAGTTTAGGACATCTTACACAATCGCCAATATTATTGTACAATGGTGACAAAAGTGACATAATGGTAAACTAACATGCAGAGATGAAAGTGGCCTTGGCAAACCAAATCTGAAATTGCGTTGGTATGTTTGGCAAAGTTTGCGGTAATCAATGGCTCAACACCGTGTGGTTGTTCTTGTTTCTACCTACAACCTTTAGTTTGAAATTATTATGAAAAAACAAAACGTTTTGTGGAAAAATCGTTAAATAATCATTTTTTTGTGGAATCGTTAAAAAAATCTGGAACCCCACTGGAAAAGTTTCAAAAAATCTGCTGTCAGATTAAAATCTGAAAGGTTTCATCTCTGAACACGGAAAAACTGTGCAATGAAAATGACATTTAGCGTTCACAGTTTCGTTTTCCGCCATTTGTGTTGATAGTTGGTCCCCTCTGCACCATGCTATGGAAATTGCTATTGATAACCAGCTATAAATCGTTGCGCGACCAGCCGCGGCAGGCTGGTTCCAAATAGTCGACTAGCGTAGTCAACCATCGTCGACTAGACAGAGTTCCGGACTAACTTAGTCGCACTATGGTTAACGATAGTTCTCGCGCGAACTTTTTCAACTTTTTTTCAAACTACCCTCATCCAAAGGGGCCTAGAAAATAAATTGCGACCAACTTTTTGACAGACTTGATTACTTCTTGAGACTACTTTTACCTCTATCATCCACGTGGCAAACTTGCTGGTCCAATTGTTGGGTCTCTCGATGTGCAGGTAGCTGTTGAACAGGATCAGGTAGATGTAGCGCTCCAGGAAATTGAAGCTCTGGTTGCCGAGTTTGGCGGCCGTCTCTTCATCTTTGGCCAATTTTATCTGAGGAGATGCAAAGGAAAAAGTGAATTTGACATCACTAAACATTTGCGGGAGTTCAAGGAGTTCAACTTTTGCAAATTCATGGTGTAACTACTTTATTAATAATTAATTAGACATAATTCCAAAACCTCTTTAACCTCTAGTCATGAAATTTATTGGGTATGTTCATATTAAAGAGAATGTACAACATTTGCTTTTGCTGCAATTATCAGAAATAAATGGATTTGGAGGATTAGTATGTTATAGAAAATATTGTTAACATGACTTGTTTCACGTTTTGGGCTTGTAGATGCTGAAAAAACCCAAGAAAACCAACCATGTTCTTGTAGTCTGGTTCCCTGACCCCACTAAAGATGAAACGGAGCAATTTGTAGACTTTGGGGAATTGCAAGGTCAGAGAATCAGTCTAGCAGGCTTGTACCCCTTCACAGGTGTGTAATCAATTGCAAAGAAAATGCAGAATAACTAATTATGAAAAATTAGGGGCAGTTTTTGACAAAAAGCCAGTTTTCTCTAACGCTGGTTGGCCGACCAGCGTTGGAAAAATACCATTTTTCTTGAAAATAACAGCACACCAGGAGCCACGATTTTACAGGATGCTTTAGACTGTCATTCCCTAACAATCCAGTGAGGTATTTCATGATAATTTGATCATTTTGTGTTCTGATGTTTGCAAATGTTGTATCTTCCCTTTAAGTTGTTCTATGCATGCACCGAGTTTCATAATTTTTCTTCAGTTGATGGTCGAGACCTGAGGGAGGAATCTGAATTTGAACCCTCCTTGAAGACTAGGAGGGTTTTTAGACGGACTCACCTTGTTGTAAGTCGAAAAGATTGTCTCTCGTTGATGGTAGTGCATCGGGGTCATCGTTTCCGAGCATTTGTCTAGCATCAAATCCACCTCCCGTTTGACCTGTGGCCCTGAGGGCAGCCTCCGCACCAGATTCATCACGACCTGTTACCATAGAAACGGCATCTTTAGAGTTATGTTTTTGGACACATGTAAGAGTTCTATCAGCAAAACGAAAAACAGTTCACACACATCCTTATATGATTTGTTTTCGTTTTGCTGAAAGAACACTTTTTTTGTGATCCATGGACATTTAAATATAAAACTGGTCAAAATTCTGTAACTTGAAAAGTACATGAGTGATTTGAATGATTCTTGTACTAAAAGAAAGCTTATGAATTGGGCTTTCATATCCTAGATTTTGAAAGTGCTACATGCAGAACTTCACTAAGACAGTGGTCCTGACATTTGGGTTTCGTTTTTTTCCCCGCTCACCCGGTACAGTGATCGATAGCACAATGCTAATTCACCACTGAAGGGGGCCTTCATGATAGAATTGTTATTGCGTCAATCCAAAAATGTTTTTGCTTCTTCATCATCAGACAACACTTTGGCCCGAAGGACTATTTCTTGAGACTAACTTACCGCAAACTCTCCTTTAGTGTATTCAGCCTGCGGCACGCTGATTCTCTCCTGTTCCTCTAACTTCACTCCAACGGGAAAACCCTGAAATAAAATTCAATAAATACAAGAGACAAGCATGAATAGAAATTTGATCTCTACACTCAAAAGGTCTCCATTTATTATTCAATTATCTAATGGATTTTCAGGGTCAATCTGCTCCGTTCACAAATACCCCCTCACCGGCAAAGCAAGTACAGTTGGGGGTGACCGACCGACGCCATCTTGCCTGACTGCAAGTCATTGCCGCGAAGCGCGGCCACTGCGTGTACATAGTACAAATCCCCTGGTGTACGTGCGTCACAAACAAGGAACGGTGCGCGTCAACCAGCGAAATGTCCCGCCCACGGGACGTCGTTGCTAGGTAAAAGGGCGCCCTCTTTGCTGGCGCACGGAGCCCATAGTATACAAATAATGAATGTTTATGAGTGCAAGGGTGAGAGTATTTTCAAGAGTTGAAGGATGGAATGTTGCATTCAACGAGGCGAAGCCAAGTTGAATGGAACATTGCATCGTTCAACGAATGAAAATACTCTCACCATTGCACGAATGTAAAATATTCATTATTTGTTTTATATAACATCCAAGTAGATCTTTGTCATTCAATTAGAGGATAAAACTATAAGAATAATTAAAATTTACAAAATTATATTCTGGCATCCACTGTTTTTTTCCCAGCTTGCTCAAAGTTGAAAAAAAAGTCAAAACATTAACAATTTGAAAGTTAATACTGTAAGTTCTTCAAACAATGCAAAAAAATCTGCAAGGCAAGTTCAGTTCGTAACGATGCATCTACATGTACTTTAACGGGAAGTTCAGTTCGTAACTCATCCAAGTTTCAGGGTTTAGGAATGGCCGCTGTTAACGAACTTTGCCTTTGTCTCGGTACATTAACTGCGGCTATCCCCCAACCCGGTCATTAACACGCAGTGAAGACCAAAGATCCTATGAGCTCCGTGCGCTACCAAAAGAGGGCGCCCTTTTACCTAACAATGACGTCCCATGGGCGGGACATTTCGCTGGTAGACGCTCACTGTTCCTTGTGTGTGACGCACATACACCAGGGGATTTGTTCTATTTACACGCAGTGGCCGCGCTTCGCGGCAAATGAATTGCAGTCAGGCAAGATGGCGTCGGTCGGTCACCCCCAACTGTACTTCCTTTGCCGGTGAGGGGGTGCTTGTGAACGGAGCGGATAGCGCACGTTCAATTGATCAAAAGGGGCGGAATGGAAATGCACAGTGAATGGAACCAAAATGCACGGTTATGACGTAGGCCGTGCAACGGTTCGATTAATGAATGCCGCGTGACCTTCAATCCTCCAATCAAATGTCAAGGATTTGCTTGGGTGTTACATAATTCAAGCTACTTTACAAGGGTAATCACAATGTTGTTTGGCTATGTTTGAATGAGGAACAATGTGGAATATGAATTTGTTTGACCGAAAAATGTCGATTTTTTTGTAGAAAAACTACAGCTTAGAGCAAGATCTCAGAGCCGAGGGGTCCAAGACAACCGCCAACCTTTTGATGCCAGATGACGAGGCCGGCTGCGGCCATGAAGACCGTGGTTCTCTCTTTACCGCAGTCGCAGTTGAAGACTAACGCCGGGCCGTCCTCGTCCGTGTAGATGTCCTTGAGATCCTTGATGACGTTGACTAAGAAATCAAACTCCTGAACAACGAAAAGAAAAGAACAAAAATGATGAAGAAACAGTTTGTTTAAATATTTTGTTTATGCACTGAAGCGGATATGTCACTAGACTGGGATATAATGACCAGGCTTGGGCGATATTTACGTTATACCAGGGTTCGACCTTAGCGTTAGTCCGCCCGCCAAAATGCGAGTAAAAACAGCGGCAGACAAGTCAAAACCATTCCCTTAGGGGTGCACGCCAGTAAATAGGTCTAAACCAATTCGCTGAGCTCATGAATAAAAGTTATACCCTCAAACTTTTCTACATTAGAGAGTTTTTTGAGAATTGGGGAATTGAAGAGATATGGCATTGAACCTCTGGCCCGGACTTGGGGCTTTCAATTCCGAGCATTTTGGATGCTATTGGGCTCGAAAGTGGCACTATTTTGCCATGTTGTGGAGGGATCCTTTTTCAAGGTGGCTACTTTTCCGAATTGGGGAGAACTAGGGGTCGTCTTCTTAGGGTGAGAATTTGTTGAAAAGTCAATGGTCAACCCAACAAAAGTTGAAGACAAAAATGTTGATCATCAATTTTCTGTGCAGCTGAAATACCTGTTCTGAGTATTTTTCTAAAGAATTTTGAAACATGGGTATTTAGCACTAGTGTCTATGGGAATTTTAATACAGGATTGCCCCCTTGGTAGTCCGTCTGGTCATGGGCGTCACGAGGCCCCCCCCCCCCCCCGAAAAAAAAAAAAAAAGAAAAAGAGGAAAAAAAAAAGGAAAGAGAGGTGCGAAGCCATATTGCTGTTAATTTGATGGGGGAGGGGGGGGGGGGGAGGGTAATTCCTCCCTCGCTCCCGCTCGGAAAAATGATATTTTGAGAATATAATGAAAAAGTTAAGGAGTTTTGCCCAAAATTTGCTTCGCCCCCCCCCCCCCCCCCCGGAAAAAATCCTGGCAACGCCCATGCGCCTGGTCTGTTAAAATTATTGTAATCAGGCTTGCCAGTTTCCCAGGTATCCACGGAAGTTTTTAAAAAGCGGGTCGTGGAAAAATTAATCTGACACTGACGCGCACTTGGCTTGTTTCATGCTGTGGTGCTGTGGAATCTTGCCCCGAGATTGCTAGTGTATAAAAGCAAGAACATCGCCTGGCTCTGCGTTTTGTATAGGTATAAAAAAGCGCGAAAAAGTACAAGACACAAGACGCCGTACGCATTCCTTTTTATGAATGAGCGTGTCGCAATAGCGCCCTCTATTCACTCTGGGCTATTAGTCCGATTCTATATTTTTTTTCACATGCATGAATGCGTCGGATACAGACAGCACTGCACGTACAAAACTCCTTGACAAATCACGGCCAACATAGTGTAAACTGGTCGAAGTTGACATCGCAAAAATGTTATGAAAACATCGGCGGGGGGGGGGGGCAAAGTCCAATAAAAAACCACTCGCAGACTAGTGGAAACTCCCGCAGACTAGTTAAGGCCAAAAAAAAAAGTCTCCGGTTTCTGGTATAGAGCTTACCCAAAAAGTGGTGCGGCGACGCGGCTTTTTTTTTTTTTTACCTGATTTTTTTGCTTCAAATGTCGGCTGATGACTGCAAATGGTGCCCGACTAAACTTAGTGCAAATATATGGGAGTCCAGAGAGGCCACATAAAGCTTATTCTCGACCATAACCCAATCTAAAAACACGTTAAAATTGTGCAGCAGCAGGATTCCAGTCAAACCAGTGAGTTTGGCGGTTTTGAGACATCATCTTTCATTGAAAAAAACCTTTTTCATTTTGCCGACGCGCATGGCTACGGCGACGCGCGCGCATACCAGAAACCGGAGACATTTTTTTTTTGGCCTAAGAGTCCGTTTCACGAGTCCGGCACACTAGTAAAAAAAAAGTTAAGTGCAAACCCTGAATACTGTGTAGTCACAATATTTTTTGTGACTACCGACGACAGACACATGATTTTGCCGACAGAATGACAGAATGAAAACACCCTCTTCTAGTGATGTCCATGATATTTTTTTTTGGGTGGTTCAATTGCCGATTGAGGCTCTGAATGCCGATTGAAAAGAACCCCCCCCCCCTTCACCCCCTAGTTACTACGGCACTGTACGCAGACTTACTCTTTCCGGGGGCGAGCCCTCATACTCCATGGCCGCAACTCGGTGGTAGTGCAACTCCGGCGTTATTTTGCATTGATTTTCAAACATTTCTTGCAGCGTTACAATCGTAGAGAACTCTTTGGTTATTCTGGGATCTGTGATATCCTCATAAACCTGTTAACAAAAGGTAAAGCAACAAAATGTCTGTAAAAAAAACAATCAAAATCCCCTATTGCAGACCAATATTTGCTTTTAAAATTTGATGTGGTCCTTAACCAGTTCGAGTCGGGATTATTTTGACAAGAACGGAACGAGGCGCGGGATTACTTTTCACTCGACCTCAAGCCAGGCGGGTTGAAGCCATCATCCTCGGGCAGCACACTCATATTTCCGGCCTCGCTCGCTGCGAGCGGGTTGCTGACAGATATTTCCCAGCCTCGCTCCCTGCGTGTTTATCTGTCATCCGTTCCGAATACAGCGAAACTTTTGCGTGTACACATGGCCTCCGGCGCAAACTGGTTAACAGAATCCAAGTATCGTAAAGCAATTATAAATAATTAATATCAATAATTTTTTAACTATAAGTAGACACAAATATTTTTGGGGTCAAAATCTCACCTGGACTGGTCCATTCAACTTGAGAAATTCATTCTTCAGCTGTCTTTCGCGATCCTGAAAAAAACCCAACCAAAATACATAAATTGCAAAAAATATATTTCCAATTTGGGCTTTTAATAAATAAATTAAAAATGGACAAATTCCACACTGACCATTTTTCCTAAACAGCTAACGGTTTCAGTTCTTATCTGCTATGTGAGTGTTGAAAGCAGACGATCTTGGACACTAGTGGACCACAGGTGGCGCCCTTTGTTGCGGCATATTTTTCGACAGACACACGTTTTTTCTGGACATTTTATTTTGCTGACAAAACTGATTAACTTTAAAACCCCACTTCTGATTTCATTTTCTGAATTTTGTGAAATGTAACTCGTGACTCGGATGATTGGACTCTGTATTCGTGACTCGGGACTCGGACTTGACCCACATGACTCGTGGCTTGGACTCGACCTCAATGACTCTTGACTCGAACTCAAAAAATGTGTGACTCGTTACTCGGACTTGACCCAAATGACTCGGAACTTGAAACTCGACCCAAATGACTTGTGACTCGGACTTGGACTCGACCAAAATGACTTGAGACTCGGACTCAACCTCGTAGACTCGTGATTCGTAATCAAACTTTGTGACTCGTGACTCCGTCTCGACCCAAATGACATTTGACTCGGAATTACACTCGACCAATATGACTCGTGACTCGTACCCGAACTCCATGACTCGGGAAGCGAACTCAAAATATGTGACTCGTGACTCAGTCTTGACCCCATTGATCTGTGACTCGGACATGGACTCAACCAATATGACTCGCAACTTGGACTTGACCAATATGACTCGTGACTCGGACTCCTCCTCAATAACTCGTTACTTGAACTCAAAATTTGTGACTCAAAAATTTGTGACTCGTGACTCAGACTTAACCGAAATGACTCGCGACTTGGACTCAACCAATATGACTCGTGACTCGGACTCCTCCTCAATAACTCTTTACTTGAACTCCAACTTTGTGACTCAAGACTCAACTTGATCTAAACAACTCGCAACTCAGATTTGACACTCAGACTCGGACTCAAGGTTTGATGACTCAAATACGAGCCTGCACCCAGCCTGACTTCCATATGATTGACTTGAGACACAGAAAATCATACCTCGAGTTCTTCAACAGTGATTCCCGGTATGAACACGTTCCGCGTGAGCGATTTGAGCTTTCTCGGCGTGTATGTAGCTCCGTCGCATTCCAGTACCATCTCCCCTCTCAGCGTGAAGATATGGACCGAAGAATGCGTGTACTTCTCCTTTGTCAGGTACTGAACTACTTTGGATAAACCCTGGCGAAAAAAAAGCAGGAAAACAATCAACATGTGACTTGTCACTGCAAAAGGAGCTTAAATTGTCCATGAAATTAATTTTTCTGAGGAACACATCTTGTACTCCTGAGAAAGCAATATTGCAGAATCTCGATTTCAATTTCAAAAATTGGCGAGTCGTGTTTTGCGTTGTGCCCGAAATCAGACAGAATAAGGAACACGTTCTCATTCAGCCGATTGCAGCTAAGTGACGTCGCGCACTGAACCGATGAAACATAGCAACCGTGTGCGCATGTGTATCACGTCAATGCCTGCGCGCACCCATTCACAGATTTGACTCATTACAAACCAACTACTATTGGAAATCTAAAAATATCTCCGTTTTTTAAAATTCTGACTTCAATGTTTTTTTTTAAAGGGGAAGGAACACTAGGTCTAGTATCCGGACTTACCTCTCTGCAAGGTTGTGCCATGCCAAACACCGGTAACCCGGGGACCCGTCTAAAGTTGGCTACTTTGACCTCTCGGTGCGAGCTCAGCACGTCCAGACCGAGATACTCATCTGCAACCTGTGTCAAATTTGAAGGAAAAAAACCCCAAGATTACCACAGACAAATTCCTCAGATTTCCCAAGACTTCAGGATGATGTATCAGAATACCAGGTTCCCACAGATAACTTAAAATGAAATTCCATGAATTTTCCCAGGACAAAACTAAGGCTTTCCATGACCAATTCCTACGCTGTTTCGGCATCTTAGGAGCCAATTTACAATACACTGGCCAGTCATCACACTGAGGCAAGGGACACCACTCCCTTTCAGCCTTCCAGTTTGACACAAGACCACTGAGCACCACAAAAGCATCAGAATGGTGCATTAAACATGCAACAAGAATAGAGCATGCATGCATAAAGAGGAAGTATAGTAAACTGGAATGCAAACTGGAAGACGGTCATAGCCAAATACTACGCATCATCATGCATGGGTTGAAAAGGATTCCATGACCGTTTTTCTTAGAATATCAACTTTCCATGACTCTCGTAAAAAATCTCAAAAATTCCATGACTTTTACACAACTTTCCATGAAAATTTTTAAACTCCAGGATTTTTTCAGAATTTTCCATGACTGTTGCAGCTGACGACGTCACTTCAAATTGGACCAATAGTTCTGTAGATATATGCAATAGAAAAAATACCCCTTTAACCCTAACCGCCCCGAATCCTTCAAAATCCTCTTTGCCAAAGTGGAGGAATTTGGAGGATTGAGGTTACATGGCCAAAGTGCGTTACTGATTTCATAGGATGCACTTTGTCAAGGACTTGGGCCAGACCTTGTGTTGTTTTTGCTCAGCCTTGCACAAATATAGGCCTGGATTATGCTTGAAATCCTCTGTACTGCTCCAGGATGTCACTGGCCGAGCCTCAACATTTTGACAATCACTGTCGCAGGATTTTGCAGGATTCAGGCAGTGGTCACCCCTCCATGGACCATATTCAAGAAATAATGGAGGAATTTGCAGGATTGAGGCTATATATGCTTTTTTTCCACGAGGCCAATTGGAGGATTTTGCAGGATTGAGGCTACATCCTAGCAAAAAGGCCTAGGGAGTTAAGGTTAACGTGGTGGCACATGACGTCACTTAAACTATAACATATCCCTGTCTACGTACCTACACATTTTCGACCCAATCTGACTTGTCCTACAGAAGATATAAGGCTTTGAAAAATATGCACCTTTAAGCCTAACTCCCTAGCATAATTTACTAGGAACCATACCCATTCAGGCAAATTCCAACACCAACATGGGAAATTGTACACACACACTGTTGGACTTTGTTTCTGGAGGTATGCCAACCCCAGTGTAAAAGACCATCTGTTTAGGGGTACTGTACCTATCCCAACAGATTTTAACAAAACTTGCTGTTGAACTTTGATGGGTTGTGTTCGGTTAGGATTAAAGGGAATGTACATCTTTGGCTTTTGCTGTAATTTTCAGAAATGAACTATTTGAGGGGTTAGTACAATAGATCAAAGTTTGTTATACTGACAAGTTTGAAGTTTTGTGTTCGAAAATGCTGGAAAAACCAAGAAAAACAAAAATGTTCAAGTAGTCTGGCTCCCTGACTCCACTAAAGATGAAATGAATCAATTTATAGATGCCGGAAAATTGTAAGATAGGGAAACCAGTCTAGCTGGCCTGCACCCGTTTATGAACATGTAACCAATAGCAAACAAAATTTGGACTGAAAAAAATGGTAAATTTGGAGTAGTTGAAAAATAGTTAGGTTTTTCCAACGGTGGTCAGCTGACCACCATTGGAAATTTATACAAAATACCACTTTTCTTGAAAATGACTTCACACCAGGTGCCATAATTTTACAGGATGCTTTAGACTTTCATTTACCAACATCCTAGTAAGTTATTTCGTAAAAATGTGGTAGTTTTGTTTTCCAATGCTTGCAAATGTTGTATATTCCCTTTAATGTGAAACCCCCCCCCCCCTTGGATACATGTGACTGACCAGTGAACAATGAGTAGAAATCAACAAGAAATTTCTCCAAAAGCCCCACTCACCAGGAATCGATTGCCCATTGCGAGGTGCATTCCCGGGGTGTTGTCCTTCTCAAATGAGTCCATATCGCCAAGGATTCGATAGAGTATCGGATGTTGCTGCATCCAGACCTCAAACGACTGGCAGAACATCTGGATTTTCTGCAGACACAAACAACAACAACAACAAATAAATAAATACAAATCTGGTGTTTTTACAGCCCATTTTACCAACGGTCTACAATCGTTTCACCATTATTATTACCTCCGTTCATTAGGCCATGAGACCAGTTTTGGGCTGCAGTTCGAGATCAGCGCAATCTGTTCTCTATTTATACCCATTTATACTCCTGGGTGGAGAGTGGCAATTGTAGTAAAGTGTCTTGCCCAAGAACACAAGCACCATGCATTATCGCACATGAGTCAAAGAGGCCATTTTTCAGCAGCAGTTTTGAGATCAGCGCAATCTGGTCTGTTCCCTCACAGGTACCCATTTATACTCCCGGACAGAGAGAGGTAATTGTAGTAAAGTGTCTTGCTCAAGAACACAACTCTCATGGCATGAAAAATGCAAGCAAGGTATTTTTTTCGACAGGGCAATGTATACTCAATACACGGCTCCATCACACACTTAATAGTGATTGAATGCGGTAGATGCTGCTATATTAGATTCGAACCAGCCAACCGATCCCGCAAGCTCGGTGGTCGAGTGGTAAGACATCTGCACTAGTAAGCAGGGGGCCGTGGGTTCGAGTCCCACCTGAGTACTAGCGAAGTTTCACAAGCCCTTGGGCAACACTACAGAGTGCAGTGTTTTTTAAAATAACGTGTTTACGTCCCACCCCGGCAAAAACCTTTAAAAAAAATTGACCAAAAAGAAAATCTGTTTTGAACCTGTTGGTGTAGGTAGCTGTTGAACAGAAGAAGAAAACAGTATCGCTCCAAGTATTTGAACATCCTCTGCAGAAAGAACTGCTTGGCACTTCCACCCTGAATTTAAAAAAAAAAAAGGCCAGAGAAAGAGCGAGTCATTGAAAAATCAATTAATTATTAATCAGTATTCATAAATACCTCTGACAGTTTACCCATTCCTATTGGTCGAGAGCCCGTCACGTGGCCGGTCTTAAACGGATGATAAAGACATGGCTGGCTGGTCTTAAAAACACTTTTCCAGTGTCACATGAAATTTGGACTCCTATGAAATCCGGTGCCTTTTACCATTTTATTGGTTGGACGTTCACAATCCTCACATAGGCATGCGTAAGACTACCAGTCAGTCAGTATTTCATAGTCCTCAATTCACAACGCACTCACCACAGCTGCATCTGAGCGTCATCGCGCAGTACGAGCGACGCGCGCGCCAATCTCCATAAAAGGAGTTGTTTACATTTTATTATATAGCTAAAGGGTATTTCGAAAAAACATAGTAAAATTGTTGAACAAAATGGTTGGAAAAATTTCAATTTTTGACTTGTTTTGATTATATTGGACCGAAAAGTTTTGATTTTTTTGACCGAAAAGGTATTTATGAATGGGAATAAATATGTCCTTGGTTGGTATTAAATACTATGTTTAAGACTGGTTGGAGGCTGAATGCTGATAATTACCCAGCATTCCAGACTCCAACCAGTCTTAAACATAGTGTTGAACACCTCCCAATCACACATTTATTCCCTTATCATTAATTATTGTTGTTAATTAATTAATCACCCGAAAGTCACTGGAAACTGGCTTTGGAGATACTTTTAATTTGGGGGGGGGGGGATGGAGGGAAAATCTTTTTTGGACAAAAAACTACAGATCATTTTGTCTTTGAGAAAGACTCTGCTAAAATAGAAACATGTCAAAGTTTTACAGGCTGCGATTCTTTAAGCAGATTATGTAGATAAATATAATGTCAAGTTACTGAAGCTCTGGGTTTGACACTGGATTCCTCCGACTCAGAACCTGCGATGGACTTGTGAGGAATTGCAATGATCTTGTACGGACTTACCGCAATTTCATAGTCCTCTTTTATTGCCTCCATCTTCTTCTTGCTCTCGTAGATGTCTCTCCGGATATTGCTCATTTCGTCACTTAGATTGATTAAAACGTCCACCTGAGATGACAAACAAAACCACACCATGAATTAACAACGCAGGCTTCAATTTTAATTCCTTAATGGATGTTATTAGAATTAAAAATGTACGCCGATCGTTCTTCTGACCTTCAACAAAACATGCATTCATTACTTTGTTGCCATTTCCGCATGATTTATGTATGAAAGGAAATCCTCTATAATCTCGCTCTAAAATTCTACTCTTTTCACCGTATACTTATCATTACTGCTGCTTTATTCAATATGCATGAGGAAGAAAATGTTATCATACATCTTTAAAGAACGCCACTCCAATAAGTTTGCAACTCTACCACCACGACAAGCTTAGAGATGTACTGTTCGTGCTCTTCAAACAAATTCACTTTGTTTTCCTCTTAGCTAAAAAACGGCATATACAGGGTTAAGGCATTGCATTTTTTATAAATACACAGAAGAGGAGTGTCATGGCCTAGCAGTTAAGAACACCAGACTCATGCTCTGGTGTTTCAGAGGCAACAGTGGCGTGGGTTCGAGCCCGCCGGGTGGACACTTGTGCCCTTGAGCAAGGCACTTAACCATTATTGCTTCGTCTTTCGGATGGGACGTAAAGCCGTACATGTAGGTCCCGTGTGTTGGGTAATCCAATGCACGTAAAAGAACCCAGTGACACTTATCGCTAAGCGAAGGGGTTTTCCCCGGTGTTTTTGGTCTCCTGTATAAACTCCCACACGGAGTATTTAGGAGATGAACCAACCAAGAACCAGGAATAAAGGCATCTGAGCCAGTGTCACTTTAATCTCTCATTGTAATATCATGATGTTTTCTCCCAAACAATACCATTAATCTCATTATCACGAATTATTCAGTTTAAAGCGCCTACTTATCAAAATAATCCTGTCCAGCCCTAAAATATAAACTACCTGACATACTTAACATAAATTTTTGATTTACAAGCATCTACTTTAAGTTATTGAATTTTGCATTGGATACAGTGAATGCATTTTAAAGAACAGCATTTTTTTTATCAATTTTACTGGCAAAACATTTTTAAAATTAAAGCCAGAGTCCATCATTCGCAGCTATCCAAAAAGTAACTGGCGTAATTATTGTTGAAAAACATACTTGGTTGAAAGATAGTAAGGGGACTAAACTCCCTGTGAAATTATTCTTTCTGGCAAGCTGTCATTTTGAAGAAATCAGCAAAAGAAGGCCTTTCCAACGGTGCTTCTTAAGACGCACCGTAGGAAATTTAAATTAGTAGTTCGTTTTGTTATTCAGCGAAGCGCGCGCAAGCTTGGCACGACGCACACGCAGTTGCTATAATTCGTCGGATCAGTGTGTGACATCGCGTAGCTGCAATCGGCTCAGTGAGAACGTGTCTCGGACGCTGAATTCAGGCCCAATTTAAAACATGATTCAGCAACTTTTGATTTGAAATCGAGATCCTAGAATGTTGTTTTTCTTGAAATATACAGCTGAAGCTGAGCTGAAACTTCATCAGGTTAGTTGTTCAGCACCCTTCTTTAGATTTTGAGCACTTTTGTTGCTTCAAACGAACCAAATGCGGAAATTACAAATGATGGACTATACTTTTAATAAGCACAATCTCTTGTTTACGCACGGAAACCATAGATAGTTCATTTTCTCCACAACACAATCCAACAACAGGTGAACAACAGTGGTCACCCCTCCAAGGACCACATTCAAGAAATAACGGAGGATTTTTCAGGATTGAAGCTGTATGCTATTTTTACATGGAGGCCGTTGGAGGATTTTGCAGGATTGAGGTTGCATCCTAGCAAAAATGCCCAGGGAGTTAGGTTAAAGGTGGATCAGGCGCATTATAAATTTTCTATGTAATTATCATTATTATTATAAGTTGCTATATAAACATATAACGTTGCTGAATACATGTAACATACTAGTACGGTTGCTATGCAACAAAGTACAACCGTTGCTAGGCTCGCTAAATTCCTGCCAACATTCATTAACGAAATGACGTGTTAACTCTCGGTAGATGACGAAAGTCTGAAAAGCACTTTTCGTCGTCACTTGTTTTCAGGGCAAAAAAAAATGTTCGCGAATGTGACAAACCGCACAAGCCCACGACAGCAAAAAATGTAGAGTAACAAAACGTAAACTGATTTCTTGAATGATTTTTGAAGAGGGGTTTGAGTTCAAGAATATTTTTAACTTTACAATTAGAAAAATTTGAAGGGGTTTTAGCCTTTGTGATATCACAGCCACAGACTTCAAACTGGCATAATGTTGCAAAGGAGACGTCTGTCTACAAAAATTAAAGTGTCATTGTAAAGAAGGAAGAACTCCACTTAAAGGGAATGTACAACATTTGCTTAAACCAAATATTGTTACGCTGACTTGTTTCACGTTTTGGGTTCGTAGATGCTGGAAAAAACCAAGAAAACCAATTATATTCTTGTAGCCTGGTTCCCTGACCCCACTTAAGATGAAACGGAGCAAATTATAGACTTTCGGGAATTGTAAGATCAGAGAATCAGTCTAGCAGGCTTGTCGTCTTCACAAGTGTTTAATCAGTTGCAAAGAAAATGCAGACGAACTAAATATGAATATTTAGGACCAATTTTTTAGGAAAAAAAGCCAGTTTTCTCCAATGCTGGTCGGCCGACCAGTGTTGGAAAAATACAGTTTTTCTTGAAAATGTGAGCACACCAGGAGCCACAACTTTGCAGGATGCTTTAGACTGTTATTCCCTAACAATCCAGTAAGATATTTCGTGATAATTTGATCATTTCATTTTTTTTGATGTTTGCAAATGTTGTATCTTCCCTTTAAAGTTTATCTAAACAAATCCCGGCTTCTTGAACAGGTTCCAAGAAAACATCATACATTTATAGTCATGTTTCAATTCATGTCATCTACATATATCTTCCATTCATACGAAAGCTGATCACGTCTTTAAATGATTCCTCCGTATTTCGGTTGCTGATTTTTCCATGAAACCCAGATCTAAAACCACTTAACCAATTAGCATCTGTATTACGTTGTATTTTAGATTGTATTTGATCCCTGATGAATTCGTACAGAAACAATGTATGGGGTGAGTATACAAAAAATGTCCCCTTGGATGTTTCCTCCTCTCCCACAAAAACGGGACAGGTTACAAGTTTTTCTCTTTAGCCAACATCCGATCTGGGTATTGACCACATCATTAAAGCTATAGTCCATCATTTGCAGCTATCCAAAAAGTAACTGGCGTAATTATTGTTGAAAAACATACTTGGTTGAAAGATAGTAAGGGGACTAAACTCCCTGTAAAAAATTATCCTTTCTGGCAAGCTCTCATTTTGAAGTAATCAACAAAAGAAGGCCTTTCCAACGGCGCTTCTTAAGACGCACCGTAGGAAACTTAAATTAGTAGTTCGTTTTGTTATTCGGCGAAGCGCGCGCAAGCATTGGCACAACGCACGCGCAGGTCGCGTAGCTGCAATCGGCTCAGTGAGAACGTGTCTCGTCAGACGCTGAATTCAGGCCCAATTCAAAACATGATTCAGCAACTTTTGATTTGAAATTGAGATCCTAGAATGCTGTTTTTCTCAGAATATACAGCTGAAGCTGAGCTGAAACTTCATCAGGTTAGTTGTTCAGCACCCTTCTTTAGATTTTGAGCACTTTTGTTGCTTCAAACAAACAAAACGCACAAATGATGGACTGTGCCTTTGAGAACAAAATGTAAAACATGAAATTTTCTAAAATCTGGCCGAATGCACACCTTTAAATCAGACTCTGAGAGAGTGGCTAGAGTTCACGGTTATCGGACCATCGGCGATTCCTCACTCCCTAGGGAACCGAGGTGGGCGATGCTACAATTATCGCACTCAAGGCTTTATCAAAATCTCACTCAGAAGGCGACGCTTCCCTGTAAAATTACGACAGTGCATTACACACCAGGCATTGAAGAAATGCCTTAATTATGCGCAGATTTTGATGACATCTGCGGCCCGAGGAAGCAACCTAATTGCTTAATTTAATCAGCGCTTATCTCGGCACGAGTAGGGCAGCCACATTTTGCCCGGAGCAAAACACAAACGCTGATTAATTTGTTCTCCCCGTGATTTTCAAACAAATCAAAGCTGATTGAATACAGACAGCGTGATTTCTACTATTTTTGACATCTGCAACCCTTTTAAAAAAAAAATTAAATTCATTTGTAGGTTATTTTTTCATCTTTTAAATAAATTAATGCACAAAAGATCAACCTGAATTTTTTTATCAGACCAGGAATAATTTAAAAATCTGTAAATTTATTAAATATTATATCAAGTAACCCTCCTTTTGTTTGATCAGTCACAGACAGTCAAAAATTCAATCCTGTTCCCCTGCCATGCCTTTTACACAGGCTAGTCACCAACAGTCAGATCATATTTCTTGTCGGCACTGTGACAGTCAAATTCTTTCAACAGACAAAAGCAGGTGACTGGTAGGCACAGCTGGCTTATCAATCACCCACAGTCAAAGCAAAGCTATATCAGGTTTCATAACAATCACAGCCAGTCAATCATACTTTATGAAGGCAGGGAGCACTCAACTGTTAAAAACAGTCACTTGATTTATTTTGACAGCTGGGCTGGCCTTGTTGAAATTGCCAGCCAGAGGGGGAGGGTTTTAATAAACATGAGCGGACATTTTCTTCCAAAGGCTAATTCAAAACTCATAGGTGAATAAGTTTTTCTATTTTTTGTGTAAAAATAGCAATTAAAACTAAAATCAATTCTTTGGACAGAAACATACTACAGACAGTAATAGCCAAAATTGTCTCAAGTCATCTGAAACCCCTATCCAAAGATTACTGTCACCAAGTTTGGTTGAGAGTGAAGTCTGTACGGCTTTTGTACGGCTATTTGCATATCTGCGTTTGTATTCCATACCGGTGCGTCATCGAAGCCGATACACCCCAAACCGAAACACACGATCAGCAAATGAGCGTTTCATTTTGCTCTACGCAAACGGCGCAACGTGTGCGCGTCCCTCCGCTGCAGATGCTTTTCGCCGCGACGTTTTTTTGAACCGTCTGGACGCGCTTAAGTTGTTTGCGTATCTTCTACTTGCGCGTTGCATTTAGAGTAAACATTTAAAATTCAATTCTATTTATTTTGATTGTGTTCTACAAACACACACATAAATTCAAAATGTCTGCACCCAAAGCGTCTCCACGAGCAAGAATGAGGAGTTAGCGCTCTAGTAATTTAATATAGCTCTATGGTTGAGATTGAAGTCCGACTTTTCATATGACAGCACTAAACAGTTAACTTAACCAAAATGGAACACACGGACACACAGACAGAAGGAATAAACTATCGCAAGGTCCCCCTTTCTCAGCTTAAAAGCCAGGGGGATAAAACAAAAAAAAATCAGAAAGATGTTTTTTCCATACCTCTTGTTTGACTTGTATGCCGTCCGGTAACGCCCTGCACAGCTGCTGAACAACTGGAAACTCGGCCTTCTCCAGATTGGGATTCTCCTGGCTGAAGGGCTTGGTGTCCTCACTGTAAAATGGACGACAAAAGGACACAAGATGTCACATGATATATATGGATACAACTTGGCTCTGTCCGAGTACAGTAGGTATTGCAGAATTAGAAATGTGTAACGGTGAAACGACGAATTTTATTTTTTTTACAAACGACTCATTCATCTATCCTATTTTTAATTTTTAAAGTAAGAGTGGGCCATTTGCAGCTATCCAAAAAATAACCGACCAAATTATTGTGAAAAAAGCCTTCTTGGTTTAAAGATAGTAATGACACTAAACTCCCTGTGAAATTATTCCTTCTAGCATGCTGTCATTATGAAGAAAACACTAAAATAAGGTCGTTTCCGAAGATGTGTCAAGTGACACATTTTTGGAAATTTCTGTTTGTTGTTGGGCGAATCCGTGAATGGGTGCAAGCGTTGACATGAAATACACGCGCGCTTACGTTTAGGGGAGAATGCAGAATTAAAACAGGTGGTAGCTCGAGGTTTACCTTGAATACATGTAATATGGTTTGGTTCGCGTGGATAGTATTAAAATAATGAATGTTTATGAGTACAATGGTAAGAATAATTTCATGAGGTGACAGATGGACTGTTCCATTGCATGAGGCGAAAGCCGAATGGAATGGAACCTTCCATCTGTCACCGAATGAAAGATGGGGATTTATTCAGGCGTTGTATACTCGATTTTAGCTGCCTCGGTATTGGAAGCTGACAAACGGACCTAATATCGACTATCCCCCTAAGACCATGTAACATTTGTTTATTTGAGTACGAGTACAAGTACTACAACACTATGACTTACTAGGCCTCCTCTGGAAAGCCATGTTTATGTCCCAGGACCAACATGCCAAGGACCATGGCAAAAGTCGTCCGGCTAGCTCCCATGTGACCCACGAAGACCAAGCCTGGTGTGGAGGTGTCTTGATGGTCGAAGAGAGTTGGTACATCCTGAGAAAAACGAACAGACGAGGCGAGCCTAGCAAAGCTGGTCCCAGAGTGCAAGTCATTTTATTCCACTGATTCAGAACGGTGATTCACTGGAAGTCTGTTCATGGGCAATTCCACGGTTACTCACGTTACATTTTTTGATGTACTTTTGAGTTTCCTTGGGCTGTAATTACCTTACTGAAAAAGTTTAATAACTGGTATCCCCATGGTAGATAGAGTAGACCTAGACCTACCTAAGCATCAAAGATGACATCCAGAAAAATGTGTTATGTGTGATAAACAAGACGCACAAAATCGGTTACTCACGTTACATTTTCGTAATGTGAGTAACCGTGGAATTGCCCTCATGCATCATGGTCTACACAATGGGCAAAATTTAGACCTTTCACTGGTATTATGGGGGAATCCAATACAACAGCACTGCCCGACTCGGTAGCGACAGTCCGGCAGTTCCACTGCACGGTGTCGGACGTACATGTACACTTTTGGCAATTCAACAATGTGCATATAATTATACTTACAATCATAAAGTGGATTTTAAATCTGATCAAACATGTCAGTACAATGATTGAAAAAAACTTTTTCAAACCAACTTTTTTGGCTGTGGTAGGAATCGGCTCGAAACACCATGGTGTCCGGACGTACTTGGACAAATTGATTTTTTTTTTGCTGCTCATTAATTAATTTTTCAGTTACAAGTAACAGCTGAACTGTTGAACACTGTAAGAAATAAACTAGGTTTCAATAAAACACAGATGATAAGCTTCACAATGATGTGTATGTTTTATTTGTTTCAACATTTTGCTGTATATGACATAAAACTGCAACGGTATTGAACAAATTTTGAAAACTCGTACAGCCTATTTCACACACTAAAACACGTCAAAATGTTAACCCTCAAAGATTAAAAAAACAAAAAAAAACCAAGAAATATAAACTAGAGAGTAATGAAGAACACAAACGAAATTACCTTCAATACATTGAAGAACGTATCGATGACTTGTTCGTCTGGTGCCCCGTTCGACCTCATAGGCATGCGCAGGTATCGGGCATTAGTCTGGGAGACGGTGTGAATGGCGTACATCTCTTGGATCGTCTTGAGATGCTCCTCGTAGACGATGTAGTATTTGTGGGGCTCGTCCACAAACTGGTCGATGTCCTCGTAGAACCAGAACTCGTTCTCTTCGTTGCGGAGGGCGTTCCGAAGAATCTGGAGAATTCATTGAAAAAAGAATGTGACGGACTTGTGATGACTTGTGATTGACTTGTGATGACTTGTGATTGACTTGTGATGAGTTGTGATTGCCTTGTGATGGCTTGTGGTTGACTTGTGATGGCGAGTGAATGACATGTGATGACTGTTGATGACTTGTGATGGCTTGTGATTGACTTGTGATGCTTGTGATTGACTTGTGATGTCTTGTGATGACTTGTGGTTGACTTGTGATGGCTTGTGAATGACTTGTGATTGACTTGTGAATGACTTGTGATTGACTTGGGATTGGCTTGTGAAAGACTTGTGATTGACCTGTGATGAATTGTGATTGACTTGTGATGTCTTATGATGACTTGTGAATGACTTGTGATGGCTTGTGCTGACTTGTGATGACTTGTGAATGACTTGTGATTGACTTGTGATGGCTTGTGATTGACTTGTGACGACTTGTGATGACTCGTGATGACTTGTGATGACTTGTGATGCCTTCTGATGACTTCTTACTGACTTGATAAAACTCTGATTTGTACAAATAAAGCGTACTTCAAAATAGATCATACATAATATTGTTCATATACTGGAATTCAGGTAGGGGCAGTGGTTGAGGGTCGGGTGATGGGTGAATGGGGGTCGGGGAGTGAGGGTCGGGGTGGGGAGTTAGGGTGGGGGTATGGGGGTGGGGGTAGACCCACCTCTTTCCGCATAGCAACTTCATTGTTACTGATATCTAGCGACGTGGCCAGTCTGGTGTAGATGTTTTCGCACAGCTTTTCCCGCGCTCTCGGCGTGTATGACACAAAGTCTTCGTTTTTCTTAAGGAAAAGGACGGGCTCCTCTCGTATGCAGCACACAATGAGTTCCTTTTGGAGACAAACATTACAATTTCATTACTTGGACTTATAAATAACAAAAACCCATTATTAATTGTCTTGTTAACTGTAAGGCAAATAAACTGGTTTAAATTAGGGTACATACAAGTCTTTGGGAATTTTAAAAGTATACAAACAGTGGAGAATATACCGTAGAGAGACTACCAGACGTGTGTGGAATTACTTAATTTGCGTCAAATATGTTGGACAAAACTCGTTTTGAATCAGAATTTTATAACTTATATCTAAAGATACGACTATATAACTAAAAAATAAATTTGATTAAAATAAATCTGATTTAAATTAAAACAATCTGATTTTCAATTTTCTTTTTCAATAATCATGAAAAAAATTCTAATCAATATAATTTAAATTATTTTCTAATTGAAAAAAAAAAAATCCATGAATTTTAAAAACCTTGCCCAATACTTACTGAACATCCTTCTTGACCAAGTGTATCCATGACCTTGGCCAGGCCCAGGCCTGTCGGCTGACCCATGCCGAACACTGCGAAACCGCCGCCTGCTCGCCTGAAGTTGGGGGCGCCGTGTTTTTCCGTCGTTTTCATCTTATCGATGCCCTTGAATTGATCGGCCACCATGAAGTATTTACCCTGAGTAAAACAGACGAACAAAACGTGTGACGGACATTTATGCGATTTTGCAGTTATAGCACAACCTGAACAGAACTAAGCAATTCCACGCGAAGGTGGACACAGCTGAAAAGTGGAAAATCCATAAAAACGACTTCATCCCCACTTGCCTCTCTCCACCCAGGAGTATAAATGGGTACCGGCATTAGCTGGGGAGTAACCTGCGATGGACTAGCATCCCATTCAGGGGGAATAGAAATTATTCTCAGTCGTTTCATGCTACTGAAACCGGAGATAAACGCCGGCCTGATTGGGCACATTGGCTCGTGACAGACTTTACTACATGCAAAAGTTAGCGAAATTCAGATCTAGAGGCATTTTCAATGAAGTTAATTGGTAAATTTCCTCAGAAGTTCATTTGGGAAATTGTAACAACAAATTTCCTGATGTTTATAAATTTCCAAGGCCCAAAAAATTCAGAATTGATAATAGTGGCGTGCATACGAAGTACGGGAATCGGGTACTCGATTAAAAAAACCCACGGGTATCTGGGTATCCGTTAAAGAAACCAACCACTACACCAACCGGCAGTATCCTGATGACGAGCAGAGCACATTGTTTGAAACGTTGAGTTAAACCAACTGGTTCTTCTCAGAGCCACACAACTCAACAAAAGATATCATTCACAACAAACCTCCCATTCATTTCTCTTTCTTTGTTTCATATTTTTTTAAAAATAATACGCAATTGGGCGATTCCACACAAATGGGCCAATTAAAAAAGTTTACGGATGTTGAATATAAAGGGTACAAACAGATGAGCTAGCCTTTTTTTAAAGTTTTTCCTATACCTTGCTAAAGTTGAAAGTGACTCGGACAAGAAAATACAAGAGATGATATAGGCCCTATCTTCTTTTATTTGAGAAAATAACAGGTCTTTTTGTCTGTGTTATACGTATGTAACATGGACAGACACACTGCAAAAAAAAGGGTGCTTAGGACAAATTCAGTTTCTAATAGGCACTTTCGTTTGACATTATCAACCCGTTTACAATGCTATCGAGCAAAAATATATAAGTTTTTGCACTGGCTTCAAAGTTAGGATGTGATTAGGGTTATGTGCGAACAGGGACAGACATTTTGTGACAAATGTCTAGTGTATTCGTACGTAAAATCCTGATCATAAAATATCAAATAATTCTTCACATTGACTCTGAGTTTGCTAGGTTTTGAATGACGGCATTCCCCCAGGGTACATCTTCTTAAATCAGACAAAATTAGGGTGTCATTCAATGTTATGCTTACTTTGTGACTTTATCTAAAATGTCTGTCCTTCATTACATACGTAACACTTTTTAAAACAATATCCACCATATTTTCAAAAGTACAAAACCTTTTATACTTTGCAGGTGAGGATATTTGTTCAAAGCTTGCAATGTCTACAGCAAAAACTGAGAGACCAAGATCCTAGTTTTATCATCAAAATTCAAAAGGTCTTCTCAAATGTCACACTTTTGGGCCAACTTTAGGGAATTGGCAACCTTGTAAGACTCACCTGAACGAGCACGTGTTCCGGGAGCCCGTCTCTTATACTCCCCATGGTCACCTCCTGTTTCTCGGCGAGTAGCGTGCACTGGAATTCCTCGAAGCAATCCTTGGTGATGATAATCGGCGCGACTTCGTTGCAGACCACATTGTGGCCTTTCCACTTGCCCCCGCCTTCGATTCCGAACGAATTCTTGCGGTTGTTGCGCATCATCTCGGGGGAGGGAGAGCGGGACGACGCGCTGCTCGCACCGGTCCCCATCCTTGCGGTTTGCACCACGCACTGACCTATAGTGAATGCGTTCCGGACTTCTTATATATATACTGTCCCGATCGGTAGACATGCACATTGGATTATGCTATCAGCTTACATGCGTTAATCCCACCTGCAAATACGACAAGATTAAAAAAAAAAAAAAAAAATTAAGATAAAAAAAGATTTAAGATTAAAAAATAAAAAATTCAGATTAAAAAATAAACTCAATTAAAGATTCACGAAGTACATGGGACAAACCCTTCCTTGAATTATACATTTGCGTGTATTTGGAGTTAATGCACTTATACATCATGCATATATGTTTGCAAAGCCTTTATAAATGGTTTTGAAAAAAAAAATTGACTGCGGAATTTATAGTGGTTAATTAGCATTCATGTGCATTCTGAGAATATTGTGGGCTGGAAATTTTAAGTCTTTTTCTTAATTTTGTTCTTGTGTCTTTGATATTAAATGTCTTTAGTAATGAACATTGTGAGTCCATCATTGGAGCGTGGTAGCCTAAAGAAAGAAATAAAAAAAAATCCTAAGATCTTTTCTGACAATTTCAAATTTCAGAATTTTTTTTCTCCAAACATTAGGGCGTCTTAAACCCGAGTAGTGAGTCAACGACTCGACCTGAGGACGACTCGAATCACAATTTTTGGTGACTAACTTGACTTGAGTCATCAGAGACAAATGACTAGACTTGACACAAGTCACTTCTCAACTCAACGATCTTAGCGAAAGACTCGACTCGAATTGAGTAAAAGGCTCATCGACACGCAAGTTCTTTTAAAAAAAAAAATGGAAAATGTACTTCACACCTCAAACCCATTGCAAAACGAATTAGACGTCACAATACAAAAACAATGCTGCGAAGTTTCGCTGGAGTTCAAATGCGTCAAACTCCTGCGGTTCTGCAGCGCGAAACACTTCATTTGCATTCACCTTCGCACCGAGTGTATAAAGCGTCCTTTAACATGGCTGGACACACGTCGACTGGAGTTTACACAAAATTTAATAGCGATTTGTTAGAATACTGTTTAAACAGAACTAAACCGCATTTCCTTGCAGAAGATATTGTTTTTAACCGAAGGCACAACTTCTTTTGAACTCGTATTGTTGCTACATTGTACCAGCTGCTGTTTTCAGCATACATGTACAATCAAATATTGACTTTTTAGAGTGATTTAAAAAACAAACGGGAAAAAAAACCTGGCATTCTCGCAACTCATCATCACGCCTGGCTACATTCTCACTTGAAAAGGGCAAACCAACAACATATCCAGCCATTTGACAACAAATGACAACTTCGTTTGCTATTACGAGTCTCTCGGCCGTCACCACGGCAACCGTGGCATAACCTTAATGGGCCAGACTACAGGTTGATGCGTGGCACACACTGCCGACTGCGGCGTTAGAGCAGCCAAAAACGGTGGAGGTTGTGTCCAGCAACGGAGTCAGAATTCGATTTACTCAAAGACTGAATCAAAGGTTGCTAAAATCAAAGTGCACAACTTTTCAAAATCTGACGATAAAGATTATACCGAATGTTATATTTCATTAGTATTTTTAATATTAAGATGCAAAATATTTCAAATTGAAAAACAAAATCTTTTGATACAAATTGGTTGGCTGATACCTAAATTGAAGTCTTTAACCTGTTTAGGATTAAACCCAATGCTATATTTTTCAATGGTCTTTTAATATTTTGATGCAAAATGTTTTCATTTGAAAAGCAAAAAAAAAATTGATAAAAAAAATATATTTTTGGTGATACTACAATGTAAGTCTTTAACACTAACCGTTCCAAATCCTACAAAATCCTCTTTGCAAAATGGAGGATTTTGCAGGAATGAGGCTATACGGCAAAAATGTGTGGCTGATTTTGGAGGATGCACTGTGTCAAGGTCTTGGGCCGGACCTCGTGTTGTTTATGCTTAGTCAGTCATACAAATGTAGCATAGATTTAGGCCTAGATTACATCCTCCGCACTGCTCCAGGATGTCACTAGCTCTGCCTCAACATATTGCTGGAGGATTTTGCATGCAGGATTGAGGCAGTGGTCACCCCTCCAAGGACCACATTCAAGAAATAACGGAGGATTTTGCAGAATTGAGGTTGTATGCAATTTTGACACGGCGGCAGTTGGAGGATTTTGCAGGATTGAGGTTGCATCCCAGCAAAAATGCCTAGGGAGTCTGAGTTAACCAGTTTCAAAAGAAACTTAAAAAAACCCAAGTATACAACAGTGGTTTAAAATGAAAATCAAGATTTCCCTGCAAGTTTTTGCGTGTTACTGGTTAATTAAAAAAACAATCCAACAAGTTAATTTAACAGAATACTCCTTAAGTAACGACTTCAAGTATAAAAAACGACAGACAAAAATAAACTTCAATGTTTCAAAATAAAATAAAATTTCAGTAAACACAATTTTTTTGGCCTACAATGAATGAGTACTGTGTAATTATGATTAGGCAAAAAAAATAAATAATAGTTCTGCTTCCGATTACATGGCATTTGAAAATTGGGTAGGTAGGTAGGGAATTTTAATTGTTTGCCAATTTTTTTGTGTACAATCATATGGAGGCATCTGCGTCTAATCAAGGGTAAAAGGTAGAAATTGATGGTTTTGGGTGTTTTTTCCCCATTATTTTTCCCATAAAAACTTAGGGTAGGGGCTGTCAGAATAGGGTAGGTAGAGAAACCGGAAGCAGAACTTTTTTTGGGGGGGGGGGGCCTTATTCTCTACCTGAGCAAAGGCCAAAAAGACTCCTTTTTATGTATTTTCTTCAGTAGAGTTATCTGAACATGCGATAATGAACTTACGTTGATACCCCCAACGGAACTCTTGCATGTACGAACAAACAAAAAAATCGTTAGACAGGAATACGCGTTACACAACTCACGGGAAATTATAATCACGGTGACTGGTCAATGGCCTACGCACTTTCCGAGTCACACAATGGTTTCTGAAACGTTGTCTGCTAGCGAGCTTCACCTAAGTCCAATCCATTCATTCCTTTCAATCATGTTAGAAATACGTACTTTTTTTTAAAGGAAAGTCAACCATTGCGGCTTTTCAATATGACATGGAAAAAAAAAATTGTGAATAGATTATTAAATTGCCGAGCCATTGAATACTGATTCTGACTTGCATTCAATTCTGACTTGCGTTCAATCCGGCATTCAACTCTTTAAACATGTAAAAAAAAAATCTGTACTTTTTTTTGTTTAAAGGAAAGTCAAACACTCTGGGCTTTTAAAAAGAGTATTTATAAAAAAAAAAATTAGAAATGAAATTATGATTTCATTTCCTGTCCATTAAAAATACGGCTTACGTCAAAAATGGGAAATTTGCAGATAATGTTGGGGCTATTATTTGATTTTACGGACATTTTCTTTGAAGACAGTGAAATAATGGCTTTCGACAATTAACAGTAAGTGGGAGCATTACATGTAGGTCCATATCGCCAATTTCTGAAAGCGAATTCCACGTCAAAATAAACTCTCACTAATGGTATTAAAAACCAGGGCAGTTCAACGGTGGCGGACATGCATTTTGTACAATTTGACAGTTTGCATAATAACTTCATGGAGTGGATTAAAATTCTGATAAAAACATCAGTTCTGATAAAACATCGGGGGAGTCAGGATGGTGTAGCAGTTCTTCCCTCGCCTTCTACCGCTGTGACCCGGGTTCGAATCCCGCCTGGGCCACATTGGGTTTTCAGACCCTGCCTGATTCCGTGGGTTTCCCCCAAGAATATCATTCTGGGGTTTTCCTCCCATACACCTCTAAAACTGTAATTTCTTCTCATTGTCGTCTCTCTACAGGTTTCTTCAGGCTTGCGAGCTACAGTACCTAGGGCACTTTTGAGAAAAACTTGGTTTCATTAAAACCAATGAAATGATTAATAATAATTATAATAATAATAGACCTTTCAAGGGTATTTTGGTGCTCTTTTGTTTTTATGCTAATGAGAATTTCCATATTCATGAGCAAAAGTGTGACGTCATCAGGCAGAAACCTCAATGTTACAGCTTTTTCAGCATGAACATTTGTCACAATTTGGGATATTTTGCTATCGTTAATTTTCTTTTCTTTGGTGATTCGTTGTTGTGTCAGTACATGGCAGTAAGCCAATGAGCAAATTTTTCCCACGAATGTTTTCAATGAGCAACTTTTGGGTCCACAATTTGAGCAGAAAAACCCCTAAACTGAACAGTGTCTTCCTGAAATGACATCACAGCAACATCGCCCTCATTTGTCAAGAAAAGCATGGACAATTTGAAATCTTTAATAAAGAAGTGCACTTTGCAATAAACTTAACCAAAAAGAGATGCCAAATGCCGGTAGTTTTCATACAAATAAGAAGAGTAGAAAGTTGCACAAAAAATGAGCCCAAGTAAAATTCACATCATGAGCCCTTTAAACAGTACGTGGTCATGTGTACACATCTCTTTTTGTACATGGCACATATGTAGACCTTCCTGCTATTTAAACAGTCACAGACAGTCAAACTTTCCATCCACTTCCCCTGCTATACTTTTAACACAGGATAGTCACCAGCAGTCAGATCATATGTCAAGCAAGCACTGTGACTAGTCAAACTCAGTCAACAGACCACGAACAGAAAAAGCAGGCGAGTTGTGGGCACAACTGGCTTATCAATGACCCGCAGCCAAAGCAAAGCTGTAACGAGTTACATGAACAGTCACGGCCAGTCAATCCTGCTTCATGTAGGCTGGGAGCTCTTAACTGTTAAAAACAGTCACTTCACTGATTTTGACTGAAAGGACTACTTAGCACTGGTTGAAAGGAAACCAACCTAAAGTCTTACCGTTCCCGAGAAAAGACGAAAATACCCGCTTGTTTACATCGGATATGACGGAGTACGAATACATTTTTCATGTCGTTCTCACACACGTTGTGCGTCTCGGGAACAGCGGTGACCAATCACCAATGTCAAAAAGTGGTTTCTTCAACATCCGCAAAAGGTGAACACTTTACGAATCAAATCACAACTAGCATCCAAACAGCTCGAATTTATGGGGTCGCAAAAGTGGACCCCGAAATTCGTTCTCGCACGCATAATACAGGAATAACTCAAAAACGCCCAGTTTTGAAAGGATAGTTGTGTGGATGTTTATATCCTACATTTAAATGTTATTTCCGATTAACATCATCTCGTTCAAAGCGTGTTTTGTACATATACAAGTAAAGCAATATCAGTGATAAACTGCAGGCTTCTTCAACAATACACATTGAGTAAATATGAGCATGTCATAAATGTAAAACAGTACACCTTTTAACTGCATTTTATGGTTGGCGCAGTATACTACATGTACATGTACTTGCACACGGTCTGCAAAATAAAAGAATACCACAGATGAATTTTCAACTAGCATACCACTCCTAATGTACATGTACACACTACACCTGAATAAACGTCTACTATAGAATCGTGATAGAACACGATTTCAACTCCTTTGAAAAAAATGGGGAACAAAATTAAGGGTGAAAGAGAGATGGGGGGGGGGGGCAATGGTCCAAAGTTCAGAATCTACTCTCCCAGACAACGCAAACATTCTTCCCGGGTTCGTGCGGAGAAAATGTTGCCGTGATTTCCTGCAACGAAGAAATGACATAATGGATGGTTCTGTTGCAGTAATGGAAGTAGTTACACAATCCGTGGGCTGATTACTTTGCATCGAAATTCAGGATGCAACTTAAATTTATCCTGCTCTTTGTCTTTTTCTTTTTGCTCTTCTGTGGCATTATTCTAAAAGTTATTATCAGTACATGTACTTTCGCACTATTAGCATGTACACTATCTACATGTAGGGTCATCGTAATAACACCATTCGGTTTGTGCCAAATTGCTGAAAAAAGGGAATATATCCTTTATTTCAATCCTTAACCCTAACCCACTAGGCCCTTTTTGCTAGAAACCATCCTCAATCCTCCAAAATCCTACAAAATTTTGCACTTATGTTCAAATGAAGGATACCCAGCGCCTCAATCCTTCAAAATTGTCAGACACTCCTGCCTCTCAAAATGCATTCATCCTTATTCCTCCAAAATCCTCCTCTTCTTCAAACACCATTCACCCTCAATCCTGCAAAATCCTCACGTTTCTCAAGCACCATTCATCCTCAATCCTCCAAAATCCTCATGTTTCTCAAACACCATTCACCCTCAATCCTCCAAAATCCTTATGTTTCTCAAGCACCATTCATCCTCAATCCTCCAAAATCCTCATGTTTCTCAAACACCATTCACCCTCAATCCTCCAAAATCCTTATGTTTCTCAAGCACCATTCATCCTCAATCCTCCAAAATCCTCATGTTTCTCAAACACCATTCACCCTCAATCCTCCAAAATCCTTATGTTTCTCAAGCACCATTCATCCTCAATCCTCCAAAATCCTCATGTTTCTCAAACACCATTCATCCTCAATCCTCCAAAATCCTTATGTTTCTCAAGCACCATTCATCCTCAATCCTCCAAAATCCTCCTTTTCTTCAAACGCCATTCATCCTCAATCCTCCAAAATCCTCATGTTTCTCAAGCACCATTCATCCTCAATCCTCAAAAACCCTCCAAAACCGCCTGGAGGACTTTTTGGAGGATTGAGGTGGGTTAGGATTAAACACAAATATGTTGTTCTTATTTTAGTGAAAAACTGAACAACAAAAAAAGGAACCTGTTTAAGCCAGAACAGGAACATGATACACAATATGAAATGATCAGACTTTGCATAAAAATTGCCAAAATTAACTTTCAAATTTGTCCCGATTTGTTTTCACAGCTAAAAAAAAAGAAGTACACATTTATACAACGTACTTTCTCATTCCCAAGAAGTGAGAATTCACTCATGTTCAAGTGAATTATGCGCTCAATTAAACTGAAACTAAGGCAGGGTTTTGGGTTAATTTTATTGAAAAGTGCCCATCTTTAAACATTTAAAATTCTTCACGCTTTTCCAGACAACTGAGGGCACTGTTGCTGTGATGTCGTTTCAGGAAGACACTGTTCAGTTTGGGGGTTTTCTGTTGAAATTGTGAACCCAAAAATTTGCTCATTGAAAACATTTGCGAGAAAAGGTTGCTCATTGGCTTACTGCCATGTACTGATACAACAACGAATCACCAATGAAAAGAAATTTTACGACAGCAAAATATTCAACATTCTGGCAGCTTTTGGTGGTAAAATAGCTGTAACATTGAGGTTTCTGCCGGAAATGACATCACACTTTTGCTCATGGTATGGAAATTGGCATTAACATAAAAACCAAAAAGGTACCAAAAAATCCTTCAAAACGGCAAAAGAAATTGAAAATCAGGTTAAAGGTGCAATTTCAAGGATTGCATTACAGAAATTACATTGCACCGGCCCTGTAAACATGTTAAAGTTGCATTCCTCGTGCTATTTTCGAGTTTCATCCCGAAAAATAGATTCCTTTTCAGAATTGCAATTTTTTCTAGCATTTACAATTTACTTATTCACTTTTGATGAGACATCAACCAAAAAAAATAACTAAACAAAAATCGGCCTAATTTTAAGTAAGATTTGAGGCTTTGCATGGTGGAGATACTAATTGAAAGGTTTGCGGAAACACCATGTGCGAATAATTTCTCAACTAAGAGAATGGTTCTGAAAAGAACCAGCGGTATAAACTCGACGTTCCGGTCAGTATGCTCTGACTGTCTTCAGGAGTCTTCAGAGAACCATGCATTCTCTTAGTTGAGAAATTATTCGCGTTGGTGTCTCCGCAAACCTTTCATACATTGGCCTAATTTTAATTATTGAATTATTACTTTACAATTTACAATAATTGGCAGCCAGACAAATATTCCATTCTCACAGGGTTAGCTGGTTCCCTCCCCACAAATCAGTATCGATAATGTACAGACCGGGAACCAGTCTGCTCGCAAAACAGAAGAAAAAAAATCAGAGGGTTGCAGATATTCAGAAAAGGAAAAAACAAGTTTTTTTAATTAAAGGGAAGATACAACATTTGCAAACATCAGAAAAACGAAATGATAAAATTGTCACGAAATACCTTACAGTATTGTTAGGGAATGACAGTCTAAAGCATCCTGTAAAATCCTGGCTCCTGGTGAGCTGACATTTTCAAGAGAAATTGTATTTTTCCAACGCTGGTCGGCGGACAAGCGTTGGAGAAAACTGGCTTTTTACAAAAACTGCTCCTAATTTGTCATATTTAGTTATTCCGCATTTTCTTTGCAATTGATTACACAACTGTGAAGGGGTACCGTACAAGCCTGCGAGACCGATTCTCTGACCTTACAATTCCCCAAAGTCTATAAATTGATCCGTTTCATCTTAAGTGGGGTACTTCAGGGAACCAGACTACAAGAACATGATTGGTTTTCTTGGTTTTTCCAGCATCTACAAGCTCAAAACGTGAAACAAGTCAGTTGAACAATATTTGCTATAACATACTAATTCTCCAAATCTATTTATTTCTGAAAATTGCAGCAAAAGCAAATGTTGTACATTCCCTTTAAAATAAAACTATATTATGGAAAAGTTATTTAGAGAAAAAAAACCCTGAATTTGTTAGAGATCACGCGGAACGCCAATTTTAATATTGAAAATAACAGCGTTGCTGTTGAAACCCCTCAGCCAGAGTCAAGTTATCATCCGGAAACCATTAACCTTTAACTCAACGTGGTGACCTTGACCTTTGGCCTTTGACCCCAGAACCAGTCCCAACATGCCTGTACCAATGGGAAACCCCCTACCGAAGTTAGACACCAACATTTCATTTCTAACTCAAGTTATCATTCGGAACCATTTACATTGAACTCACCACGGTGACCTTGACCTTTGACCTTTTGACCCCAAAACCAATCCCAACTTGCCTGTACCCAAGGGCAAACCCCTACCTCATTCAGACACCAAAATCTCATTTCTAACTCAAGTTATCATCCGGAAACCATTTACCTTTAACTCACCATGCTGACCTTGACCTTTGACCTTTTGACCCCAAAACCAATCCCAACTTGCCTTCTCCCAAGGGGAACCCTCTTCCAAAGTTAGACACCAAAATCGCATTTCTAACTCAAGTTATCATCCGGAAACCATTTACCTTTAACTCACAATGGTGACCTTGACCTTTGACCTTTTGACCCCAAAACCAATCCCAACTTGCCTACTCCCAAGGGCAACCCTCTACCAAAGTTAGACACCAAAATCGCATTTCTAACTCAAGTTATCATCCGGAAACCATTTACATTTAACTCACCACGGTGACCTTGACCTTTGACCTTTTGACCCCAAAACCAATCCCAACTTGCCTACTCCCAAGGGCAACCCCCTATCAAAGTTAGACACCAAAATCTCATTTCTAACTCAAGTTATCATCCGGAAACCATTTACCTTTATCTCACCATGCTGACCTTGACCTTTGACCTTTTGACCCCAAAACCAATCCCAACTTGCCTACTCCCAAGGGCAACCCTCTACCAAAGTTAGACACCAAAATCTCATTTCTAACTCAAGTTATCATCCGGAAACCATTTACATTTAACTCACCACGGTGACCTTGACCTTTGACCTTTTGACCTCAAAACCAATCCCAACTTGCCTACTCCCAAGGGCAACCCCCTACCGAAGTTACAACCCCAAACAACATTTCTAACTCAAGTTATCATCCGGAAACTAAGCTGCCCGGACGGACGGACGGACGGACAGACACACATACATCCGGACGGACGGACGCCCTAGGCGATGACAATACCCCTCGAGCCTCTCGGCTGAGGGGTAAAAACCCATGCCACAAAGAGACATGTTTTTTTTGTAACGAATCCTTACAAAATTCCAGTGATCAGTACAATTACAAGCAAATAAATGTTACGTTTTCCTGGAAATTAAAAAACAAATAATAATAATAATCTATAAAAAAATCACGACGAATTTAATTATACGTTTGTCTCCTGCAGGACCGACACTAATTTACAATACATAGGTCGATGATTCAAAGGATTTGAATGGAGCTCTATTCACCTAAGACTTCTGTAAAATTAAATTACGCTGTACATCTGACCTTGTCGATATTATAATGGCAAAAGTCCTGGGGTTGCATTGTGTAATTCTGAATGACACACGAAAGGGTCGACAAGGAATACCAGGGCTACAAACTAAATTTTCCGGTGTAGTTTTCCGTAAGTGTGGCAATATTTTTGTAGGGGTGAGATATAAGGAATAGTTATTTCATACATGTACGTCGAGATGAAATTTACATGCAAGTCAAAAGACAAATTACAAAACAATACAGTTATTGTTGCTGTTACTACATGAAAAGATGAATACAGATTTAAAGTTGCACATGTGCTCTTCAACATATGCAATTTTCTGCAACCTAACGAATTTCCAATTGTTAAGTTTTATTTAAACGAAAAAAAGCTAATTTTTTTTTCTGTTTTAGACGTTTCAGCCTTCTGAAAAATACACTTATATTTTTGGGTCGGCAACAAATAATTAAAAATTTGTGAAGTAAATCATTCCATTAAAACCCTAACCGTCCTCAATCCTCCAAAGTCCTCTGGGCAGTTTTGTTGGATTTTGGAGGATTGAGGCCGAATGCAACATACAATTTTGGAGGATTGTGGAGGATTGAGGGCAAATGGACATTCGGTATCGGTTGATTTTGGAGGATTGAGGCTGTTGGTGTTTGAAGAAGAGGAGGATTTTGGGGGATTGAGGCTGAATGCGTTTTGAGAGGCAGGGCTCAGTACTTTGTCAAATGTCACTTTGTCACCGTGTCACAGTGTCACCATTTGTCACATGTCACCAGCTTCTGCTTGACACACGTCACTTTAGAAAATTATAGGGTTTTAACGTATGGTAAATCTGCAACGGACGTGGTTGGGTTCATTAATTAGTTTAAGTGCTTTCAAGAAAATGCCAATTCTGCAAATTCAACAATTTGTAGGCCAAAGCACTCTTTCTAGGAAAAGAAACAAAGCAAAACTTGGAATATGTGTAATAAAAAAATAATTCCGTTAACGTATCATTCTATAAACTAATTCACACACTGTACAGAAAACTAATGTTTTTGGGGATTGATCCTTAAAAATACGACGTTTAGATTTCATTCTGAATATGGGTCACCATTATAAATTTAGGGTCCAAAGTGTGACATTTTTCCTGTCCCTGTTACCTTGGTACTTTGTAATTTGCCATTCAAGTATCATTAAGAATGACTTCAAATTATCGTTTGTTGGGTAGGTAGTTTGCTATTCATAATCACTCTTGGAGGATGACTGCATTAAGGAGTGCATCAGAATTATCAAATCATAGATGTCAGATGTAACAGGGACAGGGAAAAGTGGATCTCAAATTTATAGAGAGACCCATACAACTAAGCTCAATGAAACGGGTCGCAAATTGCCCTAGTTATACTCACGCATAGGCCTTTATTCATTTATTTCCATTTTTTGACAATTACGTAGCACAATGGAAATTGATAATTTATCAGTCCAAATTTTCACCTAAAAATATCTGCAATACTAAGATGGCAAACTGTATTTCTATAAAAAATTAGAGCACAATATTCTCTTTCTATCGCATATGAAATTTTGACAGGAATTAAGTGAAAAAATGTCTTAAAATTGCTCTCCCCTGATACGAATATTCAGTTCAAAATATATTCTTTGCTTTTAAATTGCTCAACTTTCCAGCAATACCAAAGTTATTCAGTTTTGAACGAGACATCGAACAAAAAATCAGCATAAAATTAGAACATTTACTAACTTTACAAATTACAACTTTCAAATTATTTGTGTCACGACAATATTTTAAGCACGTCTTTTTCCATGTAATCAGTACAAAAGCAACCGAAAATAAAAACATATTTTCAGAGGGTTGAAAACATCCAAAAAAGAAAACTAAAGTAGCTAATTTGCATTTTAATAAAATATACAAAATGGAAATTTTGTGGGGAGAAAAAAAAAAAAAATAAGTGAGGCGCTCTGGCAAAATGAGACAGAACTGGGCAGAGGTCGAAATGAGGGTTTGTGGGTAATTAGGAAAGAGAATAAAATTCTCCTTATAATACTTTTTGTTGCACTTCAATCAGAAATTCTGTTGACAAATTATGATTGTTTAAATTTTGCATTTATCCACATGAATGAAAAAAGAGTAGAATACTGAGAAAAAGGCCTTTAAAGTTTTGAGTTTTGTATTCGTGAAAATGAAAAACACCAATTGCAACCTTAAAAAAAGCACTGTTATTTCAAGATTTTTATACTATTTCTTTAAAATATTGTGTACTGTGTAGAAGACATATCAAAGATTACAAATATCAATAAATCTTAAAACCAAAAAAGAAATCACCCCAGTTTTTTTTTTTTTTTGGCATTTTTTTGCACTACGGCCTGTGCCCATTTACGGCCTGTGTCTCATTTTGCCATCTAACGCCTCACAAATTGAAGCAAATTTAAAAATCATTTTGTGGGTTCCATTTTCTGGCCAAAAAAAATATGCCAAAACAATCAACACTCGTTCGTTGCCTTGAAACGATTCAGAAATAAAAATATTCCCTGTATTCACACTACCCCAGCGTCTATTTTTATCAGGACAACGATTCATCATTATGCGGCATTTCGGCATCACTTCCGTCCCCCGATTACAGTGAATTGTTCGACTGTGCACCACACGCCGCGCCGGGTTCCCTTGACACAGGGTAATTTTCTCATCAAACGAAGAGGCGTTACCACGGCAACAAGGGGTGGTTTCGGCCTCGCAAACAATCGTCGGGCAATGTGGAGAGATAAGGACTCATTAATGTAATGATAAAATGCTGGGACAAGGTTTTTTTTTCGTGTACGCAGGTAAATGACGAATCCGTGTAAACAAAAATGTATGGTTTCTGGTCGAGGGAAAGGAAATATTTTGCGCTTGTCCAAACAAATAGAAAGCCATAGGCCTACATGTTTTGATATTTAAGCGGATGAGTTTAGTGGGTTTGATTAATTAAAGGTAAATAAAATATTACAAAGATGAGGAATTAGCTACTGTAGTAGGATGTTTTGCAGAACAAACTAACACACACACAAAAAATGCAAACAAATATTAAAGATCTCAACATGTCCTTCACTTGATCGTTTAAATAAAAGATACGTGCGCATGTATAATTGATTTTGATATTGACGTTGTTTCCGCGAAATGGCTTTGATTTTTCCCAGCTTTCTAATAAGATATTTACCAAAATTTAAACAATTGAAGCGTTTAGCAATGGTTCCAGTTCAGAAAACCGGGCCGCATATATTTATATACGTAAATTGTATGATGTATACTGAATCTCTAGACAATAACTTTTAATCAAATTGGTCAGTGATGAAATTATTTCGGTGAAGGACGAATTTAATCCAAAAATTTAATTAACTGTGGGTCAATTCTTTTGCCTGATTCCCAAGAACACAAAAGACTTGTCACGGTCACCCACCCGCCTTTATACACAGGCCAAAATTACAGTTTGTCACATAAGCGTGCGACACGTACTGTAGGCTAAACTGCCTATTCACGTAAATTATGCGAAGATGTATCGTAAAAGGTCACGCGCAGCATAACGGTGAATCACCGAATCGGCAAGCGTAATACGTACTTCGGGCAATCAAATTTTACACAATTCTCGATGTCCCCAACGACACTGAATGGCATAGGGCTACAATTTGCACACAGCTCTATCACATTACGAAAAGCACGGTCGCATGTAGTACAGTGCTGTGGATTTTCGAATAATTTACATGCAGTACTCGATTATTGGAACTTGGTATGATCGAATATTTGAATAACCGAACACTAATTGAGATACAATATTTTTAATGAATGTCATGTACAAGTTTCAATATTTTTTTTCGAGATACATGTAGCCGAATACCGGTAGCTCATATTTGAGGGAGTTTAAAAATGCAAATTAGGGGTAATATTCCAAACGGAAATTGGCAAATCAGGCATGTTAAGTGGCCGTCCACAAAAATTTGGCATTGTTTTAAATAAAACCGCTCAACTTTATACAAATAAAATTAAAGCACGAATGTTTTTCGTCATCTTCGCAAAACGGCTTGACACAGTTTTTGAATATTTTATTTGGCAATATGCTACCGGTACTCGGATATTCAGTGGCTGATCAAATATTCGGATATTTTGGTACCCGTATATTTGGAACAGCCCTACAAATGCAGTATTGTATTTACACTGTACATTGTACCTACAATGCAGCTGTGTACTTGCAACACAGTTCAATATAAGCCTGGTGTTTGTTCAGGATCATTTGCATTTTAAATCCAAAAAGCAACCTACCAAATTATTATTAACAAGCTTACTTGGATTAAAGGGAATGTACATCATTGGCTTTTGCTGTAATTTTCAGAAATGGAGTATTTGAGGGGTTAGTATAATATATCAAATATTGTTACACTGACATGTTTGAAGTTTTGTGTTCGAAAATGCTGGAAAAAAACCAAGAAAAACAAAAATGTTCAAGTAGTCTGGTTCCCTGACTCCACTAAAGATAAAATGGATCCATTTATAGATGCCGGAAAATTGTAAGGTAAGGGAACCAGTTTAGCTGACCTGCACCCGTTCATGAACATGTAACCAATAAGCAAACAAAATTCGGACTGAAGAAAGGTAAATTTGGAGCAGTAGTTGAAATATAGTTAGGTTTTTCCAACGGTGGTCGGCCGACCACTGTTGGAAATGTATACAAAAATACCATTTTCTTGAAAATGACTTCACACCAGGTGCCATAATTTTACAGGATGCTTTAGACTGTCATTTACTAACATCCTAGTAAGGTATTTCTTAAAAACTTGGTAGTTTTATTTTTCGATGTTTGCAAATGTTGTATATTCCCTTTAAAGATCGTACTGGTACTAAACACCCTGTGAAATGATTCCGTCTGGCTTGCTGTCATTTTGAAGAAATCAAGAAATGTAGTGATTTCCATCGATCAGTCAATTGACTGATTTTTTTGGAAAGAGTGATATCGTGTTTTGTGATCAAAAGCTAGGTTGTGCATGGTTTTTCACTGTTTTCTCGAAAAGTGTAATATCCACTGAGCTGAAACTTTAACAGGTTCGGTTTTGAACATTCCTCCTTGGATTTTGAGTGGTGTTATTTTCGGAAACGAACAAAATGCATGAAAACTTAAAGCAAATTATGATTTTATATGCCTTTAATTGGCCTATTCACGTGAAGCAGTTATCTTTAAAAAAAAAAAAAAAAAAAAAAAAAGTTTTGACAACAGCCAATACTAAATAAACATACATGTTGGCTTTTGGCAAACAAAGAGGGTGATTTTAAACAAGCTCCGACAAGGCACAAAAAGATCAAAAACATTTAAATAGCATGCAGTGACGTTTGCAAGAAATTTAGCAAACAACAATTTCAATCAACAAAAAAAAACTCCATCTTAATGAATTTAACACTGTATCAAAAAAACCCACTCTTAAAGATCAACTGCAAGCAATCAAAAAGGTGCACATTTTAATAAGATTCAAATATTAGGCCCCCCCCCCTCCCAAAAAAAAATGTTTAGTGTCCCTGCCCGCTTCCTTTTTGGAGGCCGCCTCCTTTTTTTTAATTAATATTTTTTTTTACTGAAAAAATGATACATTTTAAACAGTGACATCATTCTGGCCTCTTTGTCTGTTGCATTTAGCCCACAAAAAGCCGGTATGTCATTTCCTGAGTTCAATGGCGGCCATTTAAAAACAAACCTGGCGGCCATCTTAAAAAATAGCCTGGTTGGAGGGGGGAAAAAAAGGCCCTCCCACTTCCTTTTTTTTCTTCAAAAAGGCAGGACACTAAACATGTTTTTTTTTTATTTGGCCTTATTGATCACTATGGCTCAAGACCTTCTCTTAAATTGATTCAAATCCTGGCATATCTATATTTGTCTGAATGTCACTTTAATAAAGGAGCAGATTTGAACTCAAGTGAAATAGGAGTGCAGAAATTGCTCACGACAGCCACATCAGGATTTGCATGCCCTCAAATTCTGCAGTATTAGAGCATTTTGAGGGTCGTGAACTTGAGGATTTGTGAAAAAGAAGGGCGGAAGCCATGCAGTGGACTGCCAGCTTGTATCAGTGTGAAACGTGGATGACATTAGGCCCTAAAATGGCTCTATTTTGCAATGGAGCGTAGGTGTCCGTTTTCAAAAACGCGATGGATCATGCCTGCTTTGAGGATGGACTTTTTCCCAAAAGTCATTGGAGAATCCCCCCAAAGTTGAACAGAAAATGAAAGATGATGAAATAAGCTTTTATTTGATGTGTGTCTAAAACACCATGAATAAGTTGAAGGCTTGTGAGTATTTGTAATAATTTTGGGAAGTGCGTGAATTATCACTGAGGTCTATGGTAGTCTATTTACTGGTCTGTAACCATTGGAAACTTAGGCCAAGTAAACAAATTAAGTAGTTTCTAGTCTGACCATTTTTAAAAAACAAAAGAGGTGGGAGTTTTTTTTCCCCAAGATTTTTCAAGATGGCGGATGGATTCTTCCAATTTTCTCGACCATTTCGCCAATAAAAAATTGTAGAAATGGGAATATGGCCAAAGGTGTCCTAACCATTTCTAAGGAAGCCTATGAAAAAAAATGTGGTCATAATCAAGATTGAAGACAAATGGTATTTTCTGTTAAGGCAGGGTAAAAAAAATAAAATTGTTTCTCGTCCGAGCTTTTTGAAAAAAATGGAGGGCGTTTTTTTTGTTTTCCAAAGATGGCAGATTTTCTAAGATGGCGCATGATTATTTAATTTTCTCGACTCTTTCGCTGCCAGTGATACAAAATATTGTGTCCAAATGAGCCATCACCCTTTCCACAACAGAGCTACAATTTAGTTTGAAAAAAAATAAAAGATATTGCAAATGTAGGCCTAGGCTACAGTAGGGGCCTATGAATTTAAAAAGAAAAAAAAGAAAAAAAAAGAAGGCGGCAGGAAAAAAGCAGCAGGCACAGATGACAAACTGGTTAATTTTTTTACTTGGCCTAAATAAAACTTTTTTCAAATTTCCAAACTTGGAAATTATTTTAGGCCTACAAGTTTTTAAATTATATTTGCCGGACAATAAATCAGACAGATCATTAATAAGGCCAATTAAGGCAACCCGAATAATAAAGGCCTTTTTCAGAGGTTTGGAGAAGCCTTAATAAAATGGGGAAAAAGGTATGAAACATAGCCCTCTCTTTCTCTGTATTTTGAACACAGCGCGTGATGCATATGATTATCAATGTCACGCCCCAACTATCGCATCGGTCCCAACTATAGTTGGGCCTGTCCCAACTATAGTTGGGCCTGTCCCAACTGTAGTTCCACAGTTGGGCTGGCCCAACTATAGTTGGGCCTGTCCCAACTATAGTTAGGACGGTCCCAACTGTAAGTTCCACTGTTGGGCTGGCCCATCTATAGTTGGGCCACTCCGATCTTTTTATTTTGCGGTGTCCCAACTATAGTTTACATTGATGTACAACTGTAAAACGTTCCCTACAGCTCTGATACACGTCTGACTTTACTGGGGACCACTGAAATTAGCTATTGATGGGGCGAATCTATAGTTGGGCCACTCCAATCTTTTTATTTTGCGGTCCCAACTATAGTGTACATTGTTGTACGATTATAAAACATTCCCTACAACTCTAATACACATCTGACTTTACTTGGGACCAATGAAATTATCTATGGGTGGGGACCATCTGTAGTTGGGCCACCGCAATATTTTTATTTGGCGGTCCCAACTATAGTTTACATTGATGTGCGACGACTATAAAACATTCCCTACAGCTCTGTTACATACTGTCCGACTTTACTTGGGACCTTTGACATTAGCTATGGGTGGGGCCCATCTATAGTTGGCCGGCCATGGCAATCTTTGAATTTTGCAAAATGTTGCTGGACAGTCAACCCAGCAGCTGGACAACTCATCCAACTAGGCAGTACCACGTGACCGGTCAGCCTTGCGGCATGCATGCACGACGAATACACGGTGCCAGCGCCGCGGAACATTTAATCCAACAAGATCTATCAAGCATGAAGCATCCGGCGCAACTCCAGTCCTAACTATAGTTGGGCCGACCCAACTGCCGCACTATAGTTGGGACAGTCCCAACTATAGTTGGGACCGATGCGATAGTTGGGGCGTGACATCAACACACAATTCCGGCCTAGGCTGCCGGTATTAAAAGTACTTCACTTGTTAAGACAAGACGTCAAGACATCAATTTTACATCCGACGTTTTTACATGTATTTATCACTTTCCCAGGCACTATCCTACCACAAAATTCATGATACTACTCACCTACATGCCCATCAGATCCAAATCATGCATTTTTGAAAAGGGAATTTGCTGACTCCGCCGACTGCTCTTGAGATGAAAATAGAAAACTTCCAGTGTCCACATCAACCAAAAAATCCTTCTGTCAATGAGGATTTCTCGTGCATGTGTCGTGTGTGTGTGTACGTGCGCGACGGACGCTAAACCATACGACTGTTATGTGTACCTTTATAAGTGGACCTAAATGTGTGTACAATCATGTACGTACTAGTGATACATGCAACAGCTGAAGATTCCTCGAAGGCGTTTAGGCGTAGAGGGCGCACACACGTACACACGGTCGATCGAAAACTACGATCTCCAGTTTTGCTTGTGTCATTTTATCTCGCCGAGTAAGCGCTAATTTCTCTTCAAAATGGCATCGCAAGTGGAAGGATTCGTGAATTCTGTTGTTACGCTCTCAACAGAGGGTGAGTATGGGAAATCTAGACCTCATTTGCTCCAACATCCGACTTGTAGGCTAACGATTTAGATGTAGTTTCTTGCATCGCGCACATTGATCGTACTGCACTAGATTCGTGATAAATTGCAGACGCTGACTAACTTTAAACTCCAAGTTGGACGATAGATAGTGTAGGTTAAAGTAGGCCCTAAGCTAAACTATTCTACATGTTCATATGTACAGTGTTCTAAATTTGAACAAAGAGTAGGCGTATGTGCTTGATTTAAGTTAAAAAGGTCAAACTTTATTAAAAGCCAGTGGATATTTGGACGGTGCCGGTTTTACTTTTTGTAAACTTTCTTTCTCTTTGCTTTGGCTCATATTAAATTAAGCTTATGTTATATAGGTACGGTGGGTGCCAACATCCGAGAATTTTTTACATTGGCTTATCTAGCTCCCAGACCTATGTTCTTGAAACTCAATGGTTCTGGAGTCTGGAGTGCTGAATGGTAACACATGGCAACCGATGAAAACTGTGTGATGCCAGTTTGCTGGAGCCATCAACGACAACATCCTAACGTTTACTGAACGTGCTGAAACTTTAGATAGCCATATAATTACGATATGACGTACATTTACTGATGAGCAGGTCAGAGAATGCCTCTGTGAAAATATGTTTACTAAGAGAAAACCGGCGCTGCCAATATGAAACGACAAAACTTCTCTGTAGCTGAATTTGATATAGTCTAGAGCCTCTCCAAAAGTTGAAAAGGTTGTTGTCATGGTCGTAAATCACAATCAGGGAAATGACATGTTTGATTTCTTGTTCTTGTTACTAATAAACTTGATTTCCAATTTTAATTGACACAGGTAACTTTGCCCAGTTGTGCGAGGAGATCAACAAGAGTTTAGAGCTTCTCAAGAAGAACTCCTCCAACCTGGACATGATCTTAGAAACACTGGATCCCCAACTACACTCACTGGGCGTCTTAGCTGTCCTGTAAGTTTTTCAAGTGGCACAAAGTACACCAGACAAGTTATGTTCTGATAAACCCTCAGCTTCTTCGTGTGCAGGTTGGCCACCGTCGGCAATGTGTTTAATAAGAAATTCTTCTCAAGTCCGCGGCTTATCACAGTCACTAACACGACCTTCAAGAAAGCTTTAATTAACCCTCCGAGCAGCTTACATAAAAAAATCACACCCTGGAACCACATGGAGAACTTTATCACCACATGTGTTTATAGGTCAATAACCCTGGCATGCCTGTACATGCACAAGATATAGGTCATTCACATGGCCAGGGATTGTTTACAACCTGTCTGGGCTTCTGGCGGCACGGGGGGTTGACACAAAGAGATCGGCGGCACTTAGGGGTTGGCCACTAAGATCTCCCATTACTGCACAAAGGCATTGGGCGCCATCTTGGCTTCTGTCTTTCAACACTCCTTACTCAGGAGTGGGTAGGGTCTGGCCAATGGGAGTCTACAGGCTTGTAGTGTATAGTAGGGGTGAGGATTACATGGAAGCTTGGCCTTATTGGCCCATTGAAAAACAAATTATGCCCATATTTGGAAAATGTGGAGAATCAAATCACCGCTTCGCTGCTTGGAGGGTTAATATGTAACAGACAGTTTGTATATCACTTTGTTGTTGCTTTGGTTCACTAGCCACCGCCGGAGAGCTCAGACGATGCATTGTTGTCACGTTCACTGACCGAGATCAGAGATTGTCGCGCGTACTGCGCGATGTCGCGCAGAATGCACCTGGGGCGTTGCATTGTGAATTTAGGACTATAAACTACTTACTAGTAGTATTGCGCATGCCTACGTGAGGATTGTGAACGTTCACCCAATTAAACGATAAGAGGCACTGGATTTTTAGGAGTCCAAATTTCATTTGAACGGATAAACTGTCTTAAGTATTTGTGAATGAAAAATGAAGAGGTTTTTCCTCCCTTCTTCATATTACGTGGATTTCTAAAAACACCTGTTTGGGATTGCGAACAGCTGAACAGTGTTGTCCGCGTGTTACCGATGCATATTTATGTGACGTCCGTGAGCATAGCCATGACGAAACAGGCGTTCTAAGGCCTACATAATCTTGCGAAAACTTGTAAATTAACCTCTTAATTTCTTTTTCGGTTCTTTTCCTTCTAGTAACGTCAAATTCACTCTGCCGTCGGGCTCGGCGCCGGACTTCGAGACGCTCTTCTCCCAGACACAACTTTTCTTCAGCATGTGTAACGGGGAACAAGTCCGCTTTGCGACAGATAGCTGTGAGTTTTTAAAATCTTGCTGTGTCCCACAAAAAGGAGGAAATACTTTGTAAACAACCGTTCGGTTTTCCGGAGAGTTGTCAAGTCTAAATACACATCAGCAAGGTTCCCACAAAAATCTTGAAATAAAATTCCATGACTTTCCTGGAGAGAAATAAGTCTTTCCTTGACCAATTCCTACGCTGTTTTGGCATCTTAGGAGTCTATTTACAATACACTGGCCAGTCATCACACTGAGGCAAGGGACACCACTCCCTTTCAGCCTTCCAGTTTGACACAAGACCACTGAGCACCACAAAAGCATCAGAATGGTGCATTGAACATGCAACAAGTATAGATGCATAAAGAGGAAGTATATTTCTTTGCCACGAGTACCAGAACATGTAATTTTTTGGAAAGAATGTTGTCTTCATATATCATCTCAATGAAGGTCATTCATTGCAAAAATGATGATAAGACATGAATCTTGGACTGAGAAACATTTCCAATTTTGTTAGGAAATGCTTAGACAATTTTCGTGGCTCTCCATAGACTTTATTCACAACCGCTGAAGCGGCGTCAGGTTGCAACATTCTTTCCAATTTTTGTTGTTGTGGTTGACGCTACAGAAGCTGAACCATATCTTCTTCTTTGTCTCAGATGGCACCCTAGCCCACCAGTTCACCAGAGTCTTGATTGAGAAGAAGCAGTACCTTCGAGGCATCGAGATCCTCTGTAAGGCCATCAGTAAGATTCAGATGCACGCTGCTCAACTGACGTCCATTCACGCCGATCTCTGTCAGGTATAGAACTTTCTTGGCCAGCCCAAGGTTGGCAAACTATGGTAGGCCAGCATCGCAAATATAAACAATAGTTGTTAATGATTCCAAAGATATCATTTGATTGATGAAAATTTAAAAAAAACACCAACAAACGCTACCAAAGACTTCAATAAAATGCCTCTTTCTTACATAATAAAGGTGTTAATAATGCAACTTTTGGCAATGTATGATGCTAACAATGGCTTCAATTTCCTTTTTTTAATGCATTGATAATACTTGAATATCGGTTTTATACAGAAAATTTAATTTATTGCGAATTTGCAGTAAAAACTTTTAAAATTCACAGAGTTACTTCATGTAGATTGAATTGAAAGAATTTCGATTTCAATAATGTAAATTATTTAACCTAATTGTATTTTTTATATATATATTTTATTCACCAGTTATGTTTATTAGCCAAGTGTATGAAGCCTGCTCTACCGTTTCTGGATGTGGACATCACTGACATAAGCCAAGAGGTAGCATTCTTGTCAGTTTAATTATAATTGTAAATTATTTCATAAATACCTGGGACAGTTTACCCATTCCTATTGGTCAAGAGCCTGTCACGTGGGTGGTTTAACCCCCTTTTTCACACCAGTGAGAAGTGTTTAAAACTGCCACATGTTGCGCGGAGTAGTAAAAATATTTTGAATATATGGACATAAAAAAATCAAATTTATAGGCAAAATTACAATCTTCAATGTCGATAGTACGTAAACCATGACAAATTTGCAAAAAAAAATTGAAATAAAAAAAGGGAAAAAAGCTGGTCCCAGAGGGCCAGCCTAGTGTCCACTGACTGACTGACTGACCGTCACTTGTGAGCCGGGCAGTGCTATCATATAGGATTACCTGTAACACCAATGAATGGGCTCAATCCGGCCCACTGTGCAGACCAGATGCATGAAAAGACTTCCAGTGAATAGCCATTCTGAATCAATTGAATAGAATAATGTGCACTCTGGGACCAGCTTTACAAGACTAGCCTCGTCTTTGTGAGCATCTCAAGATATTAAGAAAATTACTGAGCATTCGAGTAAAGTTTCACAGTCGTTATACCGGTCGTTTGCTTTGGGTATTTTTTTGTCCGTAGGGCGGACTGTTTGACGCGACACATTTCCTGTGTTACTACTACTATGGAGGCATGATCTACGCGGCTCTCAAGAAGTGGGGAAGGTCCGTCTACTTCTTTGAAGTGGTGAGAAACAATTCTCTTGACAGTTACTCTTTTGACGGTCACTGTCAGACCGCAAACAATTTCAAAATTTAGAAGGTGAAATTTATAAAATCATTTCATCAGAACATGGGTCGATTTTTTTGAGTTCGATGTCTCATTCAAATGTTAATGAGGTTGTGGAATGCTCAAAGACATTTCCGTCATTTTTCGGGTATATGTAGCCTAAGGTGTGATGAAATAAAAACGACCATTGTTTCTGTCATGACATGAATACAAAAGGTAGTTTTGAGAGCTGTTTTTCAGGTCCTGTTTCGACCCGAACGTGCAATTTGTGTAAAAGTCGTCGTTGGGGGCAGCAAACAAAACATAGTAAATCGTGACGTAATAAACAGGACTCCCTATGCAGCGTAGTATAAACGAGTCCTGTTTATTACGTCACAATTTTTCTGATTTTATGAAGAACCCGACGCCTGTTGATTTCAATTATGCGCTCGCTGACCAACAAATTACTCGATGAATATCAGTTTTATAAACATATAAACGCACATTACAAAAGAATGGGACTTTGTGATTATGATGTATATGGGTCTACTCTACAATAAAAAAAGATAAAAAAACAAAACGACTTTCAGCATTCCACAACCTCTTTAATAACTTTTGTATCGCTAGAAGAATATCCATTTTAAAAGCAAATCTATTTTTCGGGTTGAAACTCAAAAATAGCATGGTCAAATCTTTGAATTAAAGCCAAACTGTTTTCCTGAACTTTCAGGCGATAACCACCCCTAGCCAAGCAGTCAGTCACATCATGTTGGAAGCCTACAAGAAATACATCGTGGTTTCGTTGATACACCACGGCAAACTCACAACCCTACCCAAGTACACGTCACTCGTCGTCGGTCGGTTTATCAAGGTATGTCGCTCATAGAAAGCTGAATTCTATGAGTGTGACGTATAATTGTATTTCTTGTCCTTGTCTGTTTTGTGTAAATGCTCTGTGACATTTTGTCCTTTGCTTGTGCTTAGTTTGACTTGTGATTGGCTTGTGATCGACTTGTGATTGACTTGTGATTGACTTGTGATTGACTTGTGATTGGCTTGTGATCGACTTGTGATTGACTTGTGATTGACTTGTGATTGACTCGTGATTGACTCGTGATTGACTCGTGATTGACTTGTGATTGACTTGTGATTTGACTTGTGATTGACTTGTGATTAGACTTGTGATTGACTCGTGATGGACTTGTGATTGTCTCGTGATTGACTTGCAAATTGACTTGTGTCCTGAGTTGTGATTGGACTTGTGATTGACTTGTGATTGACTTATGATTTGATTATGATGTCTTTATGCAGCCGCTCAGCCAACCCTACCATGAGCTTGCCAACGCGTACTCCACCAACAACCCCCAAGAAATAAGGGCGGTCATCCTCAAACACTCGGAGCAGTTCACAAGGGTAAGATATACAGTGTATTAATAAACCAAATATTTATTGGTTACAATACCCACTGCTGTATCAGATTCGAGCCAGCCATGCAAGCTCAGTGGTCGAGTGGTAAGACATCTGCACTAGCAAGCAGGAGGTCATGGGTTCGAGTCCCATCCGAGTAAGCTTGTGAAGTTTTTCTCGCAAACCCTCAGACAACATTGAGTATACAGTGTACATGAAATACGTCAAAACCCAATACTTAGAAGTTTAGTTCTGTTTGTAACTATTTGTTTAGGAACAGAACATGGGATTGGTGAAGCAAGTCGTGACATCGATGTTTGCCAAAAACATCCAGAGACTCACAAAGGTAGGAAACATCAAAATTCAGACAAAGTACTTTCTTCGCTTGCTCACTTCACAATGGATTTCGACAAAATTTTACAAAATAAATAAACAAAACGAAAAAAAAATAATCATAATTTACTTTGTTTACATGACAGACCTTCCTGACATTATCACTGAGTGATATCGCAAGACGGGTGCATCTCAACTCTGCGAAAGAAGCCGAACTCCACGTTCTGTCCATGGTAAGGACGAAAATCCATGTTCACTTTAGTAAATATTAAAGCCACGTAGGAGCATTTGCAACCAAAACGTTCCCACCTATTTAATGACAGAATCCTTGTTCAAAGTGAAGATAGGACTGGTATCAAATACCCTGTGAAATTATTCGGCCTGAAATGGTATCGTTTGGAAGAAAACAAACATTGAAGGTGGTTCGACAATAAGATGCCCACAGCGCAATTTTTTACGTTCGATAACAACGGAATCCTCTCAAAAGATATGTTACAAAAACTGTGCGTGCATTTTCTCTTTTTCTCAAAATGTCAACTCACTAAAACTTCAACAAGTTAGTTGATATGCACCCTACCTTAGATTTTGAGCAATGTTGTTTCTCCAAAATAAAGCAAATGATCTTATGTACCTTTAAATGTGTTAATGCTACATTTTTTATTCATGGTAAGAATGCCTTTTGGCTGCAATCTGACATTTTTTTTCTGTCCAAAAGCCACTATGGAATTCCAACTCCTCAAAATTACACAGGGTACTTTAAAAAGTTGACCAGTTTTAGTTTGGTTTTTAAGTAACTGCAAAATTTTGAGAACTTGTAATTTTGTTTTTTTAGATTGAGGAAGGACAGATTTACGCCAGCATCAGCAAGAAAGATGGGATGGTCAGTTTCCATGACAACCCCGAGAAGTATGATAACCCATCATTATTCAAACACTTGGAGGGCGAGGTTAGTAGTTAACATCTTCTAAATGTTCGTAAATTCTGTCTTTGTCTTGTCGTCTTTGTACGAATCTGACTGACTGACTGACTGACTTTCTGTCACTTGTGGGTCGGGCAGTGCTGTTGTATAGGATTACCCCATAACCCCAATGACGACTATTGTGTAGACCAGATGCATGATAAGACTACCAGTGTATAGCTGTTCTGAATCAATTGAATAGAAATTGATGCACTCTGGGACCAGCTTTGTTATTTGTACTTAATTTTACGGCAATTTCATTTTTCACTTCAAGATGCGGGAATGCATCCTACTCGATGAGAAGCTACGACAGATGGAACAAGAGATATCCGTCACGCCCCAGTTCATCCGCAAAGTAAGTCTGTGTGATTAACAACGATTTACTGCCCGTACTAGTTCTGAGTTTCACCACGAAAAATAGATTTCATGATGAAATTAATATTTATCTACCAATACAAAAGTTATTCACTTATGAATGAGACATTGAATGGAAAAAAAATCGTTCTACGTTAAATTCTGGAATTACTTTACAAATATGTATTATTTGTGGTCGAACAATAATTCAGTTTTTGCAGGAAGTGGTGTTAATTTTGGGATAAAAACATCAGATTATACTTTAAACGTAATATTTTTGTAAAAAAAAACACCATGTGACTCATGAGTCATTAGCATCAATTCTGAGTCATCATGATCGAGTCCACGTCCGAGTCTTTTGCCGATGTGACTCGATTAAGCCCGAGTCACTAAAATTGCAACTCGAGACGGACGCGAGTCCGAGTCCTGGATTTGAGTCCTACAACACTGTAGAAAGTTCTGCAAGTCATTTTTTGGGAACTTGTTTTCCTTTTTTTACAGAGCATGGGAATTCGCGAGGAAGAAGACCTATCAGTATTCGCAAGTGGCAGCAAGTAAGACAACTCTATAACCCGCATGGATACATACATGTAGGAACAGGAGGCTATAGATGTAGGGGGAAAAAGTCTTGGGCAAGTTTGAAGAAAAACAAAAAAAGTTGGTTGTCTACTGCCAAACATCTGGTACATTTTTTCCAAAAGAGGCAATATTGTTTTAATAAGGCACCATAACAGCGTAATTTTCCTGGTGTTAGCGGTCGTAATATCACCCTTATTGAGGCAATTTAACAGAATTACTCCAATCTTAAAATTAAGATTATAAAAAAATTTAATGTTTAAATTATAGTAACATGGACACTTTCATCAATAACGACAATAATCCCATTATTGTCTGTACACCAAGAAAGGTGTTTTTACGACACCCATTTTGCTCAGATATAAGGCCATATTGAACCATATCACTTCCAACTTGAAAATACGGCATTTAAATTACGAAAAAAAAGAAGTGTTGAGAATGTAAAGGCACCAGTTGGCTGATTTGTTTATGAAATAATGCTATTTCATTAAAATCCAATATGGTTGTCTTTGGCTGTGAAAATATTGCTAGTCAGTGTTTTCGATATCATGTTGATCACAGTGCAAGATCTGGCCCTAACAGGTTTAACAAGAGATGATCGGGTGTTACTTTAATAAGGGTGCAGACGTAAGTTACGTCACTAATCAACCACTACTCAACTAATGGTCCTCATCGGAACATGCTCACAGATTGGTAAACAGTCTTTAGAAAAACATCAGATAAGGCCAAGTTCGCGCAAGGACTATAGTTGACCAATGGTTAACTAACGTTTGCCCGAACTCTGTCTAGTCAACGGTGGTTGACTACGCTAGTCGACTATTTGGAACCAGCCTACTGGGGTTGGTTGCTGCACTGGTAACCAATAGCGGCGCGCATTCATAACGCTAGCAGAGAGCCAGGATCCAGAAGTTTTGCGATGACATTTTGACCAGCGTTTGACTAGAGACGTTCGCACGTTGCTATTACTGCGCAGGCGTAAGGTACAACACAAATCAACCACTAGTCGACTAATGGTCCTTGCCCGAACTTGGCCTAAGCTTCTAAAAAAATGAATTGAGTAGATTTAGTCTGCGTGTAAAAACAACGTAACCATATAATGTACAGCTGTAAATATATGACGTTATGCAAAGATATTTCATCTTTCGTTAGGAATCTTACGTGTTTTATTTCCCACAAGACAGTCAAAGTCTATTCTCATTGTCTCATATCGACTTGGCTTCCAAGATGTATTCACAGAAATGTTTTGGTTTTCGTTACATTTCAAATTGTTTGCTTATTTGCTAGGTCACGATTTGAAAACCTCTCATTCAATAGATTCTTTGTTAACACTAACCTCCCCAACTCCATCAAAATCCATCCCCCCATTTTGGTGGATTTCGGGGGACTTGGTCCTGCAGGCCTGGCTTGACTAAATATTGATGGAGTATGATGGACTTGGGCCTGGAGGCCTAAAGCAAAGCATGCATTGGAAGCAGTGTGATTGATGGATGTTGACGGACTTGGTCCAGTACTTAGTTAGGGTTTATGTGCAACTTCTATGTGGGCCTACAGTCAGAAGAAAATAAAATGTCTGTTTTAACTGAAGATTTTGTTTGCAAAATGTTCTTTCATGAAAATTCACAAAAAGCAATGAAAAGAGTGTAGAATCCAGACGCCACTTCCAAAGTCTATGGAGAGTCAGATCATTTTCAAAGTATTTCCTAACAAAATTGGAAATGTTTCTCAGTCCCAGATTCATGTCTTTTCATAGTCCGAAAATTTTGGACTCTGAATACTGTGTATGAGAGTCCCAAAACTTAAGATATTGAAAACATGCAAAACAAGAAAATAGACTGGCACCTAATACAACCAGTCCAACACCGCTTCAGTACTGCATCAATCAACCATGCCAAAAGAATTTAAGAAACATGTGGCATGAAGCGGGAACTAGTCTCAATTCACTACACATCTCTCCATAGTCAGCCACCAGACTATTGACACTGAATGAAGAGGTCAGTCTTTTCAAATAGTTGGACCATGGTTGGACATGTACCAGTCTAGTCTTTAGCCCCATTTTGGAATCACTTGACTTCCCTCTCATGTGCAAAATATTGAAGAAAAGTCTCCTTTAATTTAATTAAAAATTGAATTGAGTCTGTTAACTTGGTTGGTGAAATACTGAGGACATTTTCTTTGCCCCAGTGGAATTTTTGGAGAAATTTGCTGGCTAAAGAGTGAGTAAAGTTGGCCTGATTTAGTTTTGCACGTTTCAGAGCACTCCAGAGCCCTGTCTGGTCTTTTCAACATTTTTGCAATGACTGACCTTCATTGAGATAATATCTGATGAAAAAAGTGGCGTCAGGATGCAACATTCTTTCCCAAATGATCCAACATACCTTGGAGATGCACCACTTTATCCAAAGTGCAAACAGCTGAATTTGTGCTGAATTTTTGACTGACTGGTTACCTATCTCACTGACTGACTGTCACTTGTGAATTAGACTGGTTACCTATCTCACTGACTGATTGTCACTTGTGAATTAGACTGGTTACCTACCTCACTGACTGATTGTCACTTGTGAATTAGACTGGTTACCTATCTCACTGACTGATTGTCACTTGTGAATTAGACTGGTTACCTATCTCACTGACTGATTGTCACTTGTGAATTAGACTGGTTACCTATCTCACTGACTGATTGTCACTTGTGAATCAGACTGGTTACCTATCTCACTGACTGATTGTCACTTGTGAATTAGACTGGTTACCTATCTCACTGACTGATTGTCACTTGTGAATTAGACTGGTTACCTATCTCACTGACTGACTGTCACTTGTGAATTAGACTGGTTACCTATCTCACTGACTGACTGTCACTTGTGAATTAGACTGGTTACCTACCTCACTGACTGACTGTCACTTGTGAATTAGACTGGTTACCTACCTCACTGACTGACTGTCACTCGTGAATTAGACTGGTTACCTATCTCACTGACTGACTGTCACTTGTGAATTAGACTGTTCACCTATACTGATATTTTGGGTGACTATTGGGCATAAACAAAAACTAGTTAAAATTGAACCGTCTGGTAAATTATTTTCAGATTTAATAGATGTTTATTGCACAAAATAAGTCACATTCGATTGAAAATACAATTACATTTTGTATCAATAATATTATGAACATAATTTACATTGTGAATCATGTCAACATAATTTATAACATTTTTCCGACATATACAACGTTGTACATATTGTTCATTCGAAGATGAAAATTTGTCCATAATGATGAACTATTAGTGGAAAATTGGAATGTTACAAATGTACATTTCATCACACTTTCATTTTCTGAAGTAAGTTAAACTTCTGCAGATATTCCAGGTGCAGAACTAGAACAAATAGCTTCGCGGTCAAAAGTTAAAAGGGCAACAACTAGAAAGTTGTTCATGTTTTTCTCCATTCTAATATTTCTAATGTTCTTAATGCCAATGCGCTTTACTTTCAGTAAAATTTCTACAACTCTTCCGTTATAAATTGCCTTCCACTTCTATCCATGTGTTGACTCTGTGTCATGCACAATAGAGGGCACTATAGGACCGCTTTTAAAGCCAGAGTCCATCATTTGCAGCTATCCAAAAAGTAACTGGCGTAATTATTGTTGAAAAACATACTCGGTTGAAAGAAAGTAAGGGGACTAAACTCCCTGTGAAATTATTCTTTCTGGCAAGCTTTCATTTTGAAGAAATCAACGAAAGAAGGCCTTGCCAACGGTGCGTCTTAAGAAGCACCGTTGGAAATTTCCGTTAGTAGTTCATTTTTTTATTCGGCGAAGTGCGAGCAAACGTTGACACGAAGCACACGCGTGCGCGGTTGCTATAATTCGTCGGATCGGTAGCTGCAATCGGCTCAGTGAGAACGTGTCTCGGACGCTGAATTGAGGCCCAAAACATGATTCAGCAACTTTTGATTAAAAATTGAGATCCTAGCATGTTGTTTTTCTCGAAATATTCAGCTGAAGCTGAGCTGAAACTTCATCAGGTTAGTTGTTCAGCACTCTTCTTTAGATTTTGAGCACTTTTGTTGTTTCAAACAAACAAAATGCACAAATCACAAATGATGGACTATACCTTTAAAAGCCCCATGAGAGGGACACACCACGTGTGCGTACAGGTTGGCGTGCGTACGGCGTGAAGTACGCACCACTAATTTTATTCTGAGTGTACACAAAGCCATTGCGTCTTCGCGTGAGCGTCAGGCGTTGTCAGCAATGCGTTCAAATGTCTCTACAAGTGGTCTGCCCAACTCTCCCTCTCTTACCGTTGAGGGCGCACTTGTGCACAGAGTTAATAAACCATCACTAACAGGTTTGTAATTCCCATTGGACTGATGAGTTTAGAATTGCTTATCTTATAGAGGGAGAGTTCTCGCGGTCGGTTCAAGGGCCACACTTTGGACACTTGGTCAACCAGAAAAGTTGAATGAAACCTAAAAAGGGCATTCGAAGTGGCCACCAATGAGATATAGACCATAAGGCACATCTTATAGTTAAAAGAAAATCAAATTTGAATTCGACTGTTTTTTAAGGCAGTTTTCTGACCAAATTATTTTGATAATTTTAAGAATTTGTCCAGTTTTCTGACAAGACATGCCAATTGCCAATAAAGTAACGCTTTAATCTTAACGTTACAAGGCACTTCATTAACATTTTTTTCTCTACTTTGAATTTTTTTTTATAGTGCATGACAAAAAAATGTGCTTTCATTTAATATACTAAAAGTGAATGCAGCATTGTTAAAAAAAAGTCAAATTATATCAAAATGTTGATGAAATACGAAATTTTGACACAAAAAATGACATTCAAAGCATTTAACTAGTGTGAATGATCTAAAAAGTAAAAAAGTGTAAGGCGCTAAACTTCACAAAATAAATTAAATATCTGATGGCTCTATGTATGTACACTATACAGTCTATGTTTACTGAAGACGAAAATTAATGGATGAGACGGTTTGAAGCTGAAAATATTTTAACCAAAAAAGAATAGAGGTTTGTACCTCAAATGTTAAACAAGAAAAAAAGTTAGATATTTTTGCATAATTGTTCGTCAAACATGGAACAAAAGAGATATTTTTTTCTGGCTATTCTAAAATTAAGGCAAGTTTGATCATTTACACTGATATAAATGTTTGTATTATTTCCATAATTCTGAAGTTATATTTCAAATGTCGTGCTGGTCCCCGAGAGCCAGCCTAGCTTTCGCACTAACTGACTGACTAACCGACTGTCATGTGGGAAAACCTTTCTAGTATCTAGGTGCAGACTAAGGGCCCGGTCATACTCGGCGCGAACACAAACGCGGGTTTGTGACGTCATCTCAAGATTTCGCTTTAAGTTTTCAAGTCTAGCAAATTTCACAGTGACTATTTCCTGATTTAAAATTGTCTTCGCTTCCAGTCATGTGAAGTACCTATCAGCTTTTAGGGTGCTCATTACCAAGGGGACTGCCCATCAGAAGTATGGGTGTGAGATGGGCGAATGCTGGTGCAAACCTCTGTAACCGCGGTCCATTTCGTCATCGCTCTAAACGGAGACAAAAATGAAAAAAATATATAGATTTTTGTTTTTAAACTGATATTTTCTCCTAGCAATACAAGGGTTGTTCATTTTTGAGCAGACAACTAAAATATGGCCAGGAAAGTAGCAATGGGAAAAAAAAAAAAATCAATTATTCGAGGTGAATCTCGAAAATAGCATGGGGAACGCAGTTCCCCATGAGGAGTTTAAAGGGAAAATACAACATTTGCAAACATCAAAAAATAAAAATACTAAATCATTTTGAAATACCTTGCTGGACTGTTAGTGAATGACAGTGTAAAGCATCCTGTAAAATCATGGCACCTGGTATACTGTCATTTTCAAGAAAAGTGGTATTTTTGTATCAATTTCCAACGCTGGTCAGCCGACCAGCGTTGGAAAAAACTGGCTTTTTTTCAAATACTGGCCCCAATTAACCATTGCACTTGTTTGCAATCGATTACACACCTATGAACGGGTACAAGCCAGCTAGACTGGTTCCCTGACCTTACAATTCCCCAATGTATGTAAACTGCTCTGTTTCTTCTTATATGGAGTCAGGGAACCAGACTACAGGAAAATGATTGTTTTTCTTGGTTTTTATAGCATTTTCGAACCCAAAACCTCAAAAAAGTCAGTGTAATTATATTTGCTATATATTTCCAACCCCCCAATTCCATCCATTTCTGAAAATTACAGCAAAAGCAAATGATGTATATTCCCTTTAATGCTTTTTTAAAGTTTTTTTTTTAAAAATGAGCTAAAGTCACATTTGATTGAAGATGAATGATCACTATGATATTGAGTTGTGAAGACTCACGTAATGGTTGTATCCTCTGTCGCGTAACGGTGGTAGCGCCCTCTGGCTGTAACTTTGATGTTGTTCGCCCATGCGTAAGCGTAGCGATTCCTTCTGCTTGCCCCACTCGCGCGCTTTCTCCATAAGCTGCCAAAATAAAATTGAAATTAAGATATTAAGATGAAGTCAATGTAATTACTAATATTCTTGACCGAGCTTTTAAAGGGCTCAGTGAATAAACCTGAAAATGTAATTTTCAAATCTTACACATCCATCATCTAGTAATGGTCAAGGAGATTACAGACTAGGAGTTTTGGATCATTTCTCTGAATCATTAACTAGATATCATGGTTAATTGGTTCTGTCACAGACATTACACTTTCTTTCCTAACGCTGGAATTACCCACAACCACATCTAACAACATTGCCAAACTTAAGTGTTTCATATCGTTTACTTGCCATATTCTAGGTTCTAGGTAAAAGAAAATCCACATAATGTCTTACATAACAGAGACAATTTTGGAGAACCTGTTTTTTGTGTGCATCTGATGCTAGACTTATTTCCAGCAGTAAAACTTTCAAATATTTGAGCCAACTGTCAACATAAGACTGGTGCCGCATAAAATGCATATCAAGTATTAAAAACCCACTGTGTGACATCAGGTACCACGCTGGTTTCAAACTTACACACACGGCGATCCTACACTCGCCTTTGAGGCAACTTCTGGAATGAAGACTAGCATCCAACGGCTCAATTTTTAGAACCAAAATTTTGTACCCCGCAATTCCTTTGCGTGACAATTACACGAAAACAGCGCATTTCCAAGGTACAGTTGTGTGAACGTTCCTGTTCTACTTTTTAATGATCTTCCGAACTATTATCATTACGTGGTGAATGCATTTTTGAGCCCAAAAGGTTGCAATCTCTCGAAAGTGCACCTTTAATCATACCTCTCTCTCCAGTGACTGTACTCTGCTTTTGGCTTTCTCCAGCTGAAGTTGCATCATCATTTTCTCTGCGTCGTTGTTCCTGGATGTCTGTAAAAAAAATCCAATTTAACGTTTAAAGGCACGTAGGGACATTTGTAACGACCCGATAACGCATCGACCAATTTAACAAGAAATTCCTTCCTCAAATTGAAGATAGGACTGGTACCAAATACCCTGTGAAATTATTCCGCCTGAAATGGTGTCATCGGAAGAAAACAATCATTGAAGGTAGTTAAAGAAAATGTGCCAGCGGGCATACTTTTTTACATGCGTTAGCAATGGAATCCAGTTACGAGACCCAAAAATTGTGCATACATTTCTCTGTAAAACGTATCTCATAGTATCCACTGAGCTGAAACTTGGTGTGGGGGTGGGGCCGGGGGGGGGGGGGGGGATCTGCTGGTACCTACATACCTTATTGGCAGAATCCACTCGGATTTGTTCTATTTGCGCCTTCAGTCTGGCGTTTTCGGCTGCGATGAGATCAACCTCGTTTCTCCTGGCGTCTACAATTCACAAAACAAAACGGACGACGTGTATGGTAACATCCTAATTAGGACACATTCACAAAAGTTGCACGGTGCGCTAGTCCGCCATTTTCACAACAACTTATGGCATAACTTGGTGCCTTGTTTCTTTCCATGTCTGCCACGACAACGGCCCGGGTTCGATTCCTGTCCTGGTCCACATGTGGATTGGGTTTTCAGTCCCTACCTGATTCCGTGGGTTTTCCCCCAGAATATTCTTCTGGCGTTTTCCTCCCGCCTCTAAAACTGTACTTTCTTCTCACTGTCTTCTCTCTACAGGTTTCTTCGGGCTTGTGAGCTACAGTGCTGAGGGTGCTTTTGAGGAATCCTTGGTTTCATTACCAGAAATAAATAAATAATAATACCCTTTCTTAGAGTTTAGGCACTCTCCTGAAGACGGTCAGAGCATACTGACTGGTACTTCGAGTTTATACCTCTGGTTCTTTTCAGAACCATTCTCTTAGTTGAGAAATTATTCGCACATGGTGTTTCCGCAAACCTTTCATTATTTAGTATCTCCACCATGCAAAGCCTCAAATCTTACTTACTAATCATAATCATAATCTGGCTCTCGATATGATTTTTTGCCTACCTTCTTGTTTGGCATTCATGGGTCGTTTACTCATGAGAAGCTTCTCCATCTTCTCCAGGGCTTTCTCCTGTTCGCGACACGTTCTCTCCAGTTTCTTGATCTTAGTCTGTTTGTCCTGTAAGGCGTTTGAATGCGCTGCTTGCGCATCTTTCTGACTGAGATACAGCTGCTCACGGTCGTTTTGCTGTCATTAAAAATAAGAAGCTAGCGTTGTTACGTTGGACGTGATCCCTGGCTACATGGCGTGGGTTTACGGCTCTTGACTAGCGCCCTTGAACGAAGACACTGACAAACTTGGGAACCGCCAACATAGGGCTGGATAGCTCAGTTGGTAGAGCACTGGAACGGCAATCCGGAGGTCGCAGGTTCAAACCCCGCTCAAGTCAATTTTCTTTGTTCAACTTTAACATTATTAAATAATGCACCTAGTTAGTTTCCCTTTGCGGTTGATTAAAAAACTTGTGATAAAATGTTGCATGAGTTTGAACCCTGCCAGGAACATGGTGTTTGTGCCCTTGGGCAAGACACAGTAAGAGCAGCTCAAACAGAGACTAGATGGCACCTACACTCGCCTCCTCATGAGAGCGCAAATATTTCCCCTAAGGAACATAAGACAAAGACGGAAATACACGGCAGCATCCCACCTATCTCAACTACAGTGGCACAACGCCGAGCCCGCTTTGCCGGCCACTGCTACAGAGCCAAAGAGCAAGTTGTCTCCGACCTCATCTGCTGGAGATTGCCTTGCCCCAACAGAGGGAGGAGACCCCTCAACTACGTCGACACTGCATGCAATAATGTTAGCCAGCACGTCGATGACATCACTACGGCCATGGCGGACAAGAGAGTCTGGAAGAGTTTGGTTGCCCTAACTACAATGGCCTCTCTCCAGTCTCCACCCAGGAGTATAAATGGGTACCTGTGAGGGTAGAGGACCGAATGTGCGCTGATATCGGCTGCCGCTGCGCTGATATCGGCTGCCGCTGCGCTGATATCGGGGAATGATTGTAATGTGCTTTGAGATTGTTGATATGATGGAAATCGCTTACCTTAATCATATCATTTTGCAGTTTCAGGACCTGGTCTCGGTAGTTGGTGGTCTCGGCCACTTGCCTCGCCAACTTCTGCCGTACGACCACTGTGAAACAAAGACAAAATGATAACTTTCCCCTTGCAAAGAAGATCCAGAGACTCGTATACAAACAATGAATGTTTGTGAGTGCAACGGTAAGAATAGTTTCATTCGGTGACGGATGGAATGTTCCATTCCACAAGGCAAAGTCGAGTCAAGGCAAAAACTGCCCCTCGAAAGCACAATTAGAAAAACCCCGTTTGCAACATTAAAATGCCCCCTCTCAAGTGGAAAACTGGCACCTAAACAGTAATAGTGCTCTTCACGCAAATGAAATGGTTACTGAACTGGCCATTAAAAGCAACAGTGCCCCTCTCACGATAACAAAAAATGGTCTCTACATAATTAGGTAAAAGAAACACAAAGAGCAAGATGGACAACATATTCATAATTTGTTCCTTGTCATATAGGTTTATAGCAAAATGAACGCGACCATATTCTTTTCCTCCACTTTCACACCGACGGAAGTTGCCCCTTTTTCTGAGCAAGTGCCCCTTTTTGGTGTTGCCCCCCAGTTTGAAAAGCATTCCGCGGCCCCTGAGTGAATTTGGACACGACATTCCTGACTCATGACTCGGACCTAATCCAAACGACTCAAAATCTCAAGGTTTTCAAGACTTAAATACCAGTCCGACACTCACCATACTTCTCCAGAAGTTCTGCTTTGGTAACGTCATCCAGGTCATCGTTCGTCACCATTGCCCTTGAAGCATCTTCGTGCATGTTGATGCGCTGACGTAGCTTGCTATTGTCCCCTTCCAACCGGCCAATCTAAACACAAAACATTTTTAAAATTGAATCAATACTACATAATTTCAGGAGCATCGCTACACCACATTAAATTTGGAGGGGGGGGGGACTGGAGGGGCTGGACACCATCTTACGATAGGGGGCGCTATTCAAAGTGGACGATCAAGGACACTACCGATCAATAGGTTGCGTTCTTCATCTCGGCACATTTGGAGGGGGGGGGGGGGGGAGGTGGGAAATGTATTTCTCTCTTCCAAACCACCCCTGCAAGAAATGTTGAACCCAACTCTGTAGCGCTGGCTCTTGGGAACAATATGTGCTACGCGCTCTCTCAACGCGCAAACCAGCATGCATTTGCACACAAATACCGCCCCATGGAAAAAGGATGATCCTAACTGTTGAATAGTAAATCCCATTGACCATGGGCAAATGGGACTTTTAGAACGCCGGTGTAAATGGGAGCAATAATGAATATCACGTGATATGAGTTCCACCAATCAAACGACAAGGATCTGTATGACGGTTTTATAATATTCCCCATTTTTAATAAACAGCTATGATTAGTTTCTAAGATTCTTCCTCTGCAGCAAACGTTTCTTAATTAGCGAATCTTTTGTGTGTCCATTACGGTTACCGTGGCAACAGCTGCTGCGTCTCAAATTGCCTGTTGTCGTAGCAACAAGCGACCTTGATACCTCTGTCTACACAAAGGCGGTAAATAATGAAGCGTTCGCCTTGGCGGCTGCGAACAATTAAACTCAAGTTCGATAATATTGGATTTCTAAAACACTTCATAAGCTAACAATTTTTGTTATGTTGCAAAGCTATGAGGACAACTGGGCCAAATTTCATGGTTCTGCTAACAGCAGAAACATGCTGTGCTAACCCTGTAAGCACGGAATCTTTAGTTACTGGATGTACGCATGCGCACAGAAGTAAAAATTCCTTGCTGACCCGTGAAATACGCTTACCATAAGCACGGAAATTTCTGCTACTGCAGGGATTTTTGCTATTATCAGCAGAGCCATTAAATTGGCCCCTGATGAGTAGAGTACATTTCAATCGCCATTACCCCCTTTTTTTAGAAACGGAAACCAGAAATATATAGTGACAAAAATGATGCACAAACTAAGAGGCAATATTGTAAGACAACAGCCATAATTCTCTAGATAATTAACAACGCAAGTTGAGTCTACGAAACACAAAAAGTTCTACATTTTGACAAAACTTGCTATCCACTTGTGTACATCTTTCAAAGCATGTTGGAACACTGGGAATTACCCGGGAACGAACCTACCGATTTTAATGACAGAAACCTTGCTAAAAGTGAAGATAGGACTGGTATCAAAAACCCTGTGAAATTAATCTGTCCAAAATGCTATTGTTTGGAAGAAAACAACCATTGAAGGTGGTTTCAAAATAGTGTGTCCGCTGGCACACTTTTTTGGGCTTTAGCATTGAGCTCAGTTTGTGAGACTTGAACAATTGTGAATAAGTATCCTATGTCTTCTCAAAAATGTACATCCACTGAGCTGTAAACATTTGATTGCAGTTTAAGTAACGCTACCTCAATAGTCTCACATACACATGTGTTTATACTTCCCAAAAGCACGTTGTGACTGCGCCCTCGTTGGTTAATGAAAACGTATTTGATTGAATTGCTTACATGTTCCTGCAATCGCACAATCTCTTCTCCCATCCTGTTCAGAGCCTCGCGGTAACTCGAAATCTCCTTCTGCTGGGCGTCCATCAGACTCAGTGAATACTTGTCATTCTCTGTCGGTGCTGAACTGTTGGTACAAGAAAGACAAAAAAACAATCATCAAAAAATATTAATAATACAGATTAAAAGACAAACCGGTTAAGTTGAACATGTGCCATCTGCCCTCACAGGTACCCATTTACTCCTGGGTGGGGAGAAGCAATGAGTGACAAAGTGCCTTGCTCAAGGGCACACGCACCGCAACCCCAGGCTGGACTTGAATGCAATTTTTTCCCACGACATATCAGGCACGCCCTGTGACCCATGTATGCATGACAGATTCAGTGAGCTGCACTCTGACGTTTAAATGAACAACGTTTTTTGGGTGTTTTTCCAGCATTAATGGACCCAGAACATTGAACAGCTCAGTGGAACGATGTCTGCTATAAACTACTGACCCTTAAATCAGTCCATTTCACGAAATTATGACAAATATGCAAATGATATTTAAAGGCACACGGGATTATTTGTATTTATCCCAAAAGTAATCTACCAAATTATTATCAAAAAGCTTACTTGGCTTAAAGATCGTACTGGTACTAAACACCAGGTGAAATTACTCCATCTGGCTTGCTGTCATTTACAAGAAATCAAGACATGTAGGTGATTTCCATCGATCAGTCAACTGACAGATTTTTTTGGAAATAAAGAGTGCTATAGACGAAATCGTGTTTCGTGATCAGAAAGTTAAGTGCATGGTTTTTCAGTGTTTTCTTGAAAACTGTAATATCCGCCTAGCTGAGAATTCAACAGGTATGAAAGTTTTTGAACATTCTTCTTTGGATTTCGAGTGGTGTTATTATCGGAAACGAACAAAATGCATGAAAAGCAAATGATCCTATATGCATTAAGCATGAAACAAAAAATCGTTAACTGAGACTTACTTGGGTTTTGGTTTTCGGTCTTTGTATCGGTACGGATCCGGACTGGGCGGGAGACGCGTCGGGATCAGGCCGTTATCAGAATGCCTCGTGGGCGGGTTGCGGTGTCTGGACGATGGCAGCAGGTCCCGCATTGCATTGTGGGTAGGGAGGTCGTCATCATCCATAGTCTGTTCATTCAAACGAGAATTTAATGTTTATTAAAACCCTCCCTCTCTGGCTGTCACTTGCAACAAGGCCAGCCCAGCAGTCAAAAATAAATCAAGTGACTGTTTTTTTAACAGTTGAGTGCTCCCTGACTTCATAAAGCAGGATTGACTGGCTGTGATTGTTACGAAACTTGATACAGCTATGCTTTTGACTGTAGGAGATTGATAAGCCAGCTCTGTAACTTGAAAAGGACATGAGTGATTTGAATGATTCTTGTACTAAAAGAAAGCTTATGAATTGGGCTTTCATATCCTAGATTTTGCAAGTACTACATGCAGAACTTCACTAAAACAATTGTCCCGACATTTGGGTTTCGTTTTTCTTTACTCACCCTCTACATCCAAAACATCATTCAGGGGTTATTTCAGAGCTACGTAATGTCCATGACAGAGCTTTTAAGAGCTCAGTGAATAAACCTGAAAAAATATTTGTTGCATACTGTACATCCATCATTCATCTAGCAAAGGCCAAGAAGATTACAGACTAGGAGTTTTGGATCATTTCTCTGAATCATTAATTAGATATCATGGTTAATTGGCTCTGTCACGGACAGTACGCTTCCGGGAATTGCCCACACATAATTTTAACCCATCAATGCCCGTCGTGCATTGTATTACATTGTGTTTATTCGCTGAAGCATCCATAAAACTATACAACGCCAGGCGGTTCTGGCCGCAAGTAATAGGCAGGGCAACTTCTGGTGTTACAGTGTTAAAGGATGAACATTAAAAAAAAAACTAAACACACAGAAAAATGCTGTCCAGAAATTTTTCGAAGCCTGAATGAAAAGGTACATGTATTATATAACTGACATAGGCCTACAGATCCTTGTCATTTGATTGGTGGAACTCACATCCCATCACGTTCATTATCGCTCCCATTCACGCCGGGGCTCAAAAAGTCCCATTCGCCCGTGGTGAATGGGATTTACTACTCAACAGTTAGGATTGTTCTTGTTCCATGGCGCGGTATTTGTGAGCAAATGCATGCCAGTGTGTGCGTTGAGTGTTGAGAAAAGCGCGTATTGTTCCCAAGAGCCAGTAGCTACAGAGTTGGGTTCAAACATTTCGTGAAGGGGTGGTTTGGAAGGGAGAAATACATTTCCCACCAATTTTGTATTGAAATAGAAGTTCATTTTAACTGTAAATCGAAGTGACAAGGATCTTAATGTCAGTTATATAAACAAATCTCGAGTGGCTTCACAATGTGAAATTGGAGGAATATTATCGCTCGGTAAAATGTGGACTTTAAAAAGTCCAGATTTTACTTTGCGATAATATTCCTCCCATTCCACTCTGAGCCACTCAACATTTGTATAATGGGCACCATTTGCAAACAATAAAAAATGAAACTGCCAAAATATCATGAAATATCCTACTTGATTGTAAATAAATAATAGGATCAAGCATCCTGCAAAAACACTGCTCCTCAAGATGGTTAGGACCAAACATTCGCGAGAAACAAAAGAAGTTTTTTTCCCCCAAAATAGTGCCCATAATTGACTGAATTTAGTTTAGTTTGCAATCGCAAATGATAGCAAATGATTGTCACACTGACTTGTTTGAAGTTTTGTGTGCTGTAATTTGGGGGCATTATTTTTTTTTAAAAACTCAATTTTTTTTCCAATGACGGTCGGCCGACCATCGTTGGAAATTGATACAAAAATTCCGCTCTTCTTGAAAATGACAGCACACCAGGTGCCGTGATTTCACAGGATGCTTGAGACTATTATTCACTTACAGTCAAGAAAGGTGTTTCATAATAATTTGGTCGCTCTGTTTTTTTTATTTTTGCAAATGTTGCCTTGAAGATAGTGCATAGTGGGTGTTTACCAATGCAAGACACTGTACCTACACTAACACTGCGGTATAGAGCCATCCATTCATACAACACTAACAGATCAATACAGCACACAATAATGGAGGAACGGACTTTGTTCGCTAATCTTTCTCGGTTAGTTCCCCATTCATTGCACACCGGAACTTGATTTGTGCTGCATCAATTATGCATCAGACATTGAGGACAGAACGTGGCTATGCCGAGATTTTCCGTCAAACTTTAAGAACTTGATTTTTTTAAATTGCTGTTCCCCATTTTATCTGTGTTGTTTTACAGAAATGTTCAATTTTACTGTCTCAGCAATATTTCAGCCTTACGCTACGTAAAACAGATTTGATGGTGTACATATATATCTGTTTCTTCATCAATTTATCAGAACAAATCTTCACACAATCAGTGGTTTGCACAAAAAGTTGAAACACTGAATACAGCTTGTAAAAAAACGACAAGATGAGATTCGATATGGCATGAATGTTAAAATACAAACGAAAAGCATAAGTATTTGTTTCTTCCAATTCTGTGGGTTATTTCGCAAGTTCTAAATTAGACATAAAATACATGTGCTGTCTTGATGGTTTTTGTTTTGTTCGCCGATGCTTCAGATGTGTGGGGGTTGCTGAGAAGCCACTTATATAGTGCTTGCATTTTTCCCACGGCTAACTGATTCGTTTTGTTTAATAATAATAATAAAAAGGTGCCAATGCGTTAGACGAACAAGTTAATATAATGAACTTGTTTTGAAGTGAAACTCTAAAGTACATGTATTTGTACCTATAACATAATTCTTTGAAACTGTATGCATATTAGGAAAGATTTCCATATACCATGGAGCTGTGTTTTATAGCTCCATGCATATATACAAAGTTCACTAATTTTCCTCTGTATTGACTAACAAGCCCCCAGATAGCAATTTCATGTCATCAAAGTCAATTTGAGCAGTGAGAAAATACAAGCATTTTCTTAGAAAACACTTAGAATTTTTCAGTCCAATCTCATAGGGTGTGTACCAGGGTGTTGAGTGAACTTCGTATATGGAAATCTTTCCGAGAAGCCACTTATGTAGTGCTTGCATTTTTCCCATGGCTAACTGATTCTTTTTGTTTAATAATAATAACAAAAAGGTGCCAATGCGTTAGACGAACAAGTTAATATAATGAACTTGTTTTGAAGTGAAACTCTAAGTCTAAAGTACATGTATTTGTACCCATATCAAAATTCTTTGTAAATGTATGCATTTTAACTTACATCTGACGTAAACGGTCTGTAGTACGCAACGGCCATATTTCACTTTGGACAAAATATATTCCTTTTACAACGCAGCAAAGTCGGAAAAACACAACCAGTATCGTGCAAGATCCGTTTGGTTGCACATAATCACAATCCACAACAATCATCCAAGTTTCTTACGAGACGAGCAGAAAAAAACCCAAAACAGGAGCGTTTGTTCAGTTGGTTCAAGTCAGAACGTCGGCCGGAAATTAATTATCCAGATGAGAATGGTGGAGCTCACAGAGAAAATTTGCAAATGCAGTCTGTGTTCCCATTTCTGAGCCGCTTATTTTCCAGAGTTGGTGGTGCGCTTTGCAGTTTTTTAAACTCTTGATGTCAATTTTGTTTGTAGGAATTAACCACATACACGGTGACGCCAACTACATGTATTTGTCAAATTATGACGTACTGTTCACCAAACACAATTCATCAAGTTCTAGACATCGACATGAACAAGAAATAACTCCGATCCATCAGGTTGACAAAACTAACAGATGAAATCAGTCACTGTCGACAGTGATGTCCTTTTGATGGTAATGTGAAATAAATTCCGTTCGTGGTATAAACGCTCAACTATTCTATGACATGTCCTAACGTACAGCCATCGGAAACAATTAACTCGATGTATTCACTGAACGACGGAACTGTTGAATGGCCAAAACCATAGAGTGCCAAATTAACTGCAGCCAATTTTGGGCCATGGGTTCAGTGTGGAATGTTGTCAACTGCTATTCCATGTCTGGAATACAATAAGCAGTAAACAGTCGTCTGGGTAGGCCAGGGTCAGGTCCAGTCAACCAGAACAGCTTGAACGTTGCTAGGCAACGCCACAGTGGCATGGAAGCTACAGCACGTATGCAATTACATATATGTATACATATATACAAAGGTCCGTTCTTTTCAGTTTCACATATGGTATAGCACTACTGCGGTCATTTTGTAAATTGCATTTCTCACAAATCAATTTTGGCAGGGTTATTGTTTAATAAATGTGACTCTCACATATTTTCTAATTTTCTGCTAAAACAATTTGTTGGTGTTTGATTTGTATCAGTGACGATACATGATTTTATTCTGTTTCAACAAATTTTAAACAGCTTTTATATATATTTTTTTCAACTCATAATTGTACTTAAAATTTTGTCAATTTATAAAGTGATTTTTGAGTGTTTTCCCCATGCTAATTATATTTTCTTAATGTCTTTAATTCTTGTATATCCCATTTTTATTAATGATAGCCCATTGAAAATCAGGCTTGAGGTGATATGGCTACCATCAATAAATAAAAGTTATTATTATTTAAAAAGGTTTTTCTGAAGATTGAATGAAATTGCTGACAATGTTGTTTTTAACATAAAACATTAAAAAGTAAAACGTAAATTCAATTAGTGCTGGTCCCAGAGAGCCAGCCTGTAGTCCTCTATGCACCCGGCTGACCGACCGAATTTGCAGCATGAAGCTGTATACTCCCCAGGGAGCTGATATTGTCTTTGGAATGTTGCACTGGCCCAATGATCAGGGGTAATAATTATGTTAAGCGCTTTGATCTTACAAACAGTGAAATCTTGATCAGTCAAACCTCAAGGGAACAGGTTCAAAGTTTGACTTAAGTCGAGTTTTGAGTTAAGCAGGGTTGTAAATCTTTGAAGGCCATGGTTCTTTGTTTGACTTAACAGTTGTTCTGAGTTTTCAGAGTTTGACTTATCAAGATTTCACTGCATTTAAAAGTTTTATATAAATATCAATTATGATTATTAAGAAAAGAATTCTTAAGGGAAATTACAGGGTGTCTTAACAAAATGTAGCAGTCTAACAAAAAAAAATTTGAGGAAACTAAAAAAAAAGAATTTGAACAAAAAATTACCATGAGATGATAGAGTGTTTCTTTACCCTTGACAGGTGTTTTGTTCTGTGTGATTTGGACCTTTTGTTTAAAAGTTACGGCAAAGCTTGTAAAGACTGTCCAAATCTGTTTGAGCCACTTTCTTCACCTTCTTGGTATGAGAATGCCTTTTGTTAGATACCAAGTGGCCTGACTTGGAATTCAAGTCCTTTCATTTAATTAGCTGAATCTCTGGACTGGGGTGTCCAAATGAGATGGGACGAAGACCATTGTGTAAAGTATTTACTACACCCTTCAGATTCTATAGATAAGTTTTGCAAAAAGAGGGTGCTAGTATTGTCAATATTGATCGATTGACTGCTACATTTTTTTAGACATATTGTAGTAACCACAAATTATAGAATTCATTTGTAACTGTAACAATTTATCAATTAACTACTGCGATTGGCTGTTATTTTTTGCGCCAACTGCACATGCTGTGGTGGATATGTAGATATGTGTTTTCATACACACACACATACAAACATAAAATACAATAAAATAAAAAAATTACAAAAAAAATACCAAACAGTTTTAAAGGGATATATGATCATTTGCTTTTCATGCATTTTGTTCGTTTCCAATAATAACACCACTCAAAATCCAAAGAAGAATGTTCAAAACCGAACCTGTTGAAGTTTCAGCTCAGTGGATATAACACTTTCTAAGAAAAACAGTGAAAATCATGCTCAACCTTTTGATCAAGAAACATGATTTTGTCAATTTAACTTGATTTCCAACGATCAGTCAACTGACTGATCGTTGGAAATCATCAATATTTCTTGATTTTCTTCTAAATGACAGCAAGCCAGATGGAATAATTTCACAGACTGTTTAGTACCAGTACGATCTGTAATCCAAAGAAGCATTTTGATAATAATTCGCCAGGTTACTTTTCGGATAAATCAAATGATCCAATATGCCTTTATTTTCTTTTATTATATATTCCTTTGACAGGGAACGTGATCAACCAATCACTGTCAAGGGCACAATACCCGTCATTAATGGACTTTACATCATAATGATATTTGCCTAATTGCTCTGTTCAAAAGTCCAATCAATATTAATGGGCATTAAATCATCGGTCGTCTGTCCAGCCATGCATGTCCAATAGCCTAATGAAAAATACAGGCTTGCGGTTAACGAGCTGTGGTGCTCAAGGTGCTACATCATTATTACCCTGCTCAATGGGCCAATAAAACAGTCCAACGACCATTTCAGCTCCCTGGGGAGTACACAGCTCCATGCTGCCGTTTTGGTGCAAAGTAGCTAAAATCAACCTCAATAACCATCTCTGCCCCTCACGGGTACCCCTTTACTCCTGGGTGGGGAGAAGCAATGAGTGACAAAGTGCCTTGCCCAAAGACACATATGCACCAGGCTGGACTCGAGCCCACAACCTGCAGAATTATCCACAGATCGTGAGCTGAGTAAAGCTGGTTCAAGAGTGCAAAATTCTATTCAATTGATCTAGAATGGCCAAAAGGTCATAGAATAAGCTGCAGTGGTAACGTGACGGCAATTAAAAATCCTGTTTTGCCATTTGCATGGAGACTTGACTTGTTGCCTACACATGTATTATGAAAGTAAATAAAACAAGCAGCGCCAGACTAATTAGCACTGCAAGTCAGTCAGTGAGATAGGTAACCAGTCTAATTTACAAGTGACAGTCAAGTCAGTGAGGTAGGAAACCAGTCTAATTCACAAGTGACAGTCAGTCAGTGAGATAGGTAACCAGTCTAATTCAAAAGTGACAGTCGGTCAGTGAGATAGGTAACCAGTCTAATTCACAAGTGACAGTCAGTCAGTGAGATAGGTAACCAGTCTAATTCAAAAGTGACAGTCGGTCAGTGAGATAGGTAACCAGTCTAATTCACAAGTGACGGTCAGTCAGTGAGATAGGTAACCAGTCTAATTCACAAGTGACAATCAGTCAGTGACAGGTAACCAGTCTAATTCACAAGTGACAATCAGTCAGTGACAGGTAACCAGTCTAATTCACAAGTCTTATAGGACTTTTAAGGTCAAAGTGCAAACTTACCACAAATCTTCTTGCATTTTGCCTGGGTGGGTACAGAGGCACCGGGAGTGGGGTGTGTGCTACCATTGGTAGGGGGTCCGGCTGGGGGTCTGGCTGGGGGTCTGGCTGGGGTGTTGGAGTTGGCGACGGAACCACTGACGAAGGCTGAAACGACGGTTCGGGAGTCTTCAGCTCGTGCTCGTAGAATGTTGGCAAGCTTGGCAGAATGTCGAGATCACTGGACGTCGCCAAGGAGTCTGGTTTCTGTTGGTCAAGTTCAGTGTTATCCATTGTTAACCCGGCTGGTGCGCTGACTATAACTTAACATTGCACTTGAGATTCAAGTGTAAGAGGAAATTCGAGCATACAATCGAAACACTTCTTGTTAAATTCGCCTTAAAAAACTTCCGGTAAAAAAAAATCACCGCCAAAGTCAACTTCCCTCAAAGTGAACAACAGGAGTTGACTCCGCACACAAACAGTTGATGTTTCATAACAACTTGGCATAGTTCCACTTGAAGAGAAACACCCCTTGCGCGTACTGGTTCATTCGTTTTTGGCGCGAGGTACGCACGACTAATTTTGTTCTGAGTGCGCACAAATCTGCGGTTTCTTCACGTGAGCGTCAGGCGTTGTCGGCAATGCGTTCAAGTGTCCATCCCAGTTGTCTCCCCCAACTCTCCTGGGAAAGACTTGTTCATCGCTGCGGAAAAGACTTGTTCATCGCTTCAAGATCGTCAATTGTTGATTTCGCTGAACGATGCACCGATTGGTTGAGTTCGATATTGATTTTTTTTTTGTTACTGCCGCAACAAGTTGATCGTGCCAGATCACACATTCACACACTGAGGAGTTTTCGTGAAACTCTACAAATTCACAATTTTTTAAAACTGACTAGTATCGTCCAAATATCGTTCAGTATATTGTGTTGTTGCGAGTCCGCGAAGCCAAATGCGACGTACAAATGATACACGCCTGGTAAAAACACAAACGCTTTGAAAAGAAAATACTACCCAAGATCAATAATGACTGATGACTTGTGCCTGGGCGGCTGCAAATAAGTCGAGGACGTTTTTGTGAAACTTCGTCGAAATTGAAGCAATTCAACCAAGTGTGACAAATTGCGCTATTTTCTTATTGGAAACGGGTGGCGAAATATTGACTTTCTCGTTATGACTGAGACAGACTCGGCTGTTGGCCAAGTCACATAAAGGGAGAAACGATGCTCATTATGCAGTGTGGAAAAAAAGGATTTTTTTCATATTTTGATCTTACTGCTAAGAGCATATTGTTGAAATATGCCCGAAATAAAATATTTCACTCGATTTATTTTATTTCGACAACTTAGCGTTTAAAGTTTACTGACAGAAGTATGGTACTGTATTGCACACACATTTGTGAATTGTTTTGACACGAAATTATAAAATTAAAGATGTACTTTCTGCCCTTTTTTTTTTAAAGTTTCTTCCGGAAAATTAGATTTTCCATTTCACTTGCTTTTCTTTCTAGCGATACAAAAGTTATTCGCTTTTAAATGAGACATCAAATAGACACAAATTGCTCAACGTTTATTTATTGAATAATTACTAAAGTTTAATTCGTATCCGGACAATATTTCAGTTCTTGCAGGGTAGACTGGTCCCCTCCCCCATCAGGATGAATATCTTTGGGTTGGGAACCAGTCTTATTGCAGGGGGAATTTGTTTATGTGCAAAAGCAAACCAAATAAAAGCTTTTATTTTTTCAGAGATGCAGATTCCTAAAACATAAAAAAAAATGAAAAAGATTTTTTTTTTTTAAATTGAAACACTCCAAGGTCAAAATTAATTACAAGAAAAAAAAATCAAACTTGTTGAAGACAACGGATGGTATAGATTTCTTTCAGTAGAACTAAATCATTATTTAAAGGGAATATACAACATTTGCAAACATCAAAAAACAAAACTACCAAACTTTTAGGAAATACCTTACTGGACTGTTAGTGAATGACAGTCTATTTAATCCTGTAAAATCATGGCACCTAGTGTGCTGTCATTTTCAAGAAAAGTGGTATTTTTGTATCAGTTTCCAATGCTGGTCGGCCGACTAGCGTTGGAAAAAAAAACTGGCTTTTTTGAAATACTGCTCCCAATTTGTCATATCACTTGCACACCTATGGACGGGTACAAGCCAGCTAGACTGGTTCCCCGACCCTAATTCCCTAAGGTCTATAAACTGCTCCGTTTCATATTAAGTGGGGTCAGGGAACCAGACTACAGGAACATGATAGTTTTTCTTGGTTTTTCACATGTACGAACACAAAACTTCAAGCAAGTAGTGTAACAATATTTGCTTTAAAATGCTAACCTTCCAAATCCATCCATTTCTGAAAATTACAGCAAAAGCAAATGAAGTATATTCCCTTTAATAAAGATTCATACTTCATGTCGTTCATGAATGATTAATGAATACAACCTTGACAGGACACACCAGCAACACATAACCGATAGTGTTACATTTATCGGTTTAATCTATGATAACTGGTTGCCTAGTAACCCCTTAGTAACAGAATCTCATGATACTGTTTACGACTGTAACTTGGCAACAAGTTATATCAGATGTTCCGTAGTATCTTGGGGAGAAAGGTTACATGTTTCTTATTTTCGTTTGAGGAAAATATTGACAAACTTTGAATTCGCCTAGATACAGATGTTTCTTATCTGTCGAACTGATGTTTCTCCTGTAACTATCTTAGTGATGAAGCGAAACATTTAGGTCAGTTTCACGCTCAAAATATATATGTTGATAGATTATCGGTTGAAAAAATTCCACAGCACACAATTCGGGCGATTCACAATGCAGTGCGCCACCAAGAGTTTGCCATGGAGAGTTAATTTTTCAAGTTTACAGTCGACAAAACATGGCCCATTTGAACGAGTGTTAGTAGACAACTTGAGCTAATTTGTTGTAGATTGGGGCATAGCGTTCTGCCGCCTTACAAAAAAAATCCATATTGATAAAAAGAAAAGAAAAGGGCAAACATAATATTGGAATCATACTTTTACAAACTTTCTGGCCAGAAAAACTAACAATTTCAAATGTCCACCATCTCCCACAATGCACTGGGAAAAATTAACTCTCCGTTCTGTGGCAAACTCTTGATGGCGCACTGTATTGTGAATCGCCCGAATTTAATTGTAAATTATTATTATTTTTTTAAAATTAAAACCCGCCCTCTCTGGCTGGTAAAACCAGCTACTCCATCGCAGCAGTCAAAATCAATCAAGTGACTGTTTTTAACAGTTGATAATGCCCTTGTTAATCTGATATAGGCACGCTTTGACTGGAGGTGATTGATATGCCAGCTGTACCGACCAGTCACCTCTTTTATCTGTTGATGGAATTTGACTAGTCACAGTGTTTACACGAATGTTATCGGACTGGGTTTTTAAAAAAAATAATGGTCTGTATACTTATGCATGGCAGGGGAAGTGGAAGACATTTTTGACTGTCTGTGACTGATCAAACAAAAGGAGGGATTTATTAAAAGAAAAACAAACACAAAACTGGCGTGTGTTTGTTTATTAGGGAAATGCACCTTTAAAGGGAATGTACAACATTTGCTTTTGCTGCAATTTTCAGAAATAAAAGGATTTGGAGGATTAGTATGTTATAGCAAATATTGTTAAACTGACTTGTTTCACGTTTTGGGCTTGTAGATGCTGGAAAAACATAGAAAACCAATCATGGTCTTGTAGTCTGGCTCCCTGACCCCACTTAAGATGAAACAGAGCAATTTGTAGACTTTGGGGAATTGTAAGGTCAAAGAATCAGTCTAGCAGGCTTGTACCCCTTCACAGGTGTGTAATCAATTGCAAAGAAAATGCGGAATAGCTAAATATGAAAAACTAGGAGCAGTTTTTGAAAAAAGCCAGTTTTTTCCAACGCTGGTCGGCCGACCAGCGTTGGAAAAATACAGTCTTTTTGAAAATGTCAGCACATCAGGAGCCACTATTTTACAGGATGCTTTAGACTGTCATTCCCTAACACTTCAGTAAGGTATTTCGTGATAATTTGATCACTTCGTTTTTTGATGTTTGCCAATGTTGTATCTTCCCTTTAAAGTGAGAATGTTATTATTTACATTTTCAACTTACCGTGGAAGCGATGAGTCGTAGTATTACTGATACGTGTGGCGTCTTGTTTTCTCTTGTTTTCAAATCGCTACCCTGATTTGTTAATGATCAAGAAAAGTTTTTGCGTCACGGAGATGTAAATTCAATATTGGGTTTTCCCTAGCTTTAAGCTACGATCAGTTATATTGCTTTTGCTGCAAAACAAGGCACCATGCCGGTTATTTTAATTGAAACAAGATACTTATTGGGGGACCAAAACATGCATGACTTCTGCAAAAATAACCTTTTCTTCATAAAAAAAACCACAAGTTAACAACAACACAGAGGGCAAAAAAGTCAATTTAGGGTTAAAAGATTTAGAACTAAATCAATAAAGTTTGGAAGGGAATTTTAATCAAGAAATTCAACAAAAGTTCAAGTGCAAGATCTAAAAAAAAGGCAAAATAGAAAAACTGACCAAGTATCACTAAAAGGGCCAGACAAAAAACACTATTTTTTAAAAACAATTTCAGAAAAATAAAATCATACACAATCACACGCATGCTTAAAACACACAAAGCAAAGAAAACAGCTCTTGCAAGATCTGTTGTGCAATGTATAACAATTATGCAAATTAAAATATAAACCAAAAATGAAATGATATCTTTTACCATTCCACATCATCCGTAAGCATGAAAATAAAAATGAAACTGATAGAAGCGTGAGGGTTATTTTTTCTAAGGAGCACAACTGTTCTGCATTTATATTTTGCAATAAAAATGGTAAACAAGACGATTGAAATGAACTGCTATACTACAAACAAAAACAAAATGAAAATGGATATGGGTCATTCTTAAATTTGGGTCAATTTTTTTCCTGTCCCTGTTACATTTGTCATCTATGATTTTGATAATTCCGATGCACTCCTTAATGCAGTCGTCCTCCAAGAGTGATTATGAATAGCAAACTTCACTCGACCAAAAAGAAAGTCCCCCCCCCTTTTTGTGTAACTCAAAAACTACTGGGCACGTCTTGCTCAAATTACGACTGATCAGTACAGAAATTACTTAGCAATCCAGCCATACTCTTTCTTTGGCCCAAAACAGTGATAATGTGTACAAAATTATTCAATTTATGACAAATGATACCGGAAAAAAAGTTGCACTTTTGTATACATGCAAGGTGAGTGTGAACCACAACTTGCACGTGTACAAAAGTGCAACTGTTTTCGGTATCGTTTGTCATAAATTGCATAAATTCGTACACATTATCACTGTTTTTGACCAAATAAAGAGTATGGCTGGATTGCTAAGGAATTTCTGTACTGATTAGTCGTTATTTGAGTGAGAGGTGCTCAGTAGTTTTTGAGTTAGACAAAAAAGTATTGGAAGGGGGGACTTTCTTTTTTGGGTTGAGTGTACCTACGCAACAAATAAAGAATCATTTGAAGTCATTCTTAATGATATTTGAATGTCAGATCACAAAGTACCAAGGTAACAGGGACAGGAAAAATGTCACACTTTGGACCCTGAATTTTTCAAAATAACCGTGTATGACAGATAGGTTATGGGAATATATTGGGAATTGGGATAATGAATGAATGGGATGTAATGGGGCAACTGGTTTACATTAGCAAGGTGTGCAAGTTGTTACAATAGCATACCGGTAATTAAAAAAAAAGTGTGAAATGGTTTGCAAGACGCTTCGCAGCTGCGATGAATTCGGGCGATTCACAATGCAGTGCGCCACCTAGAGTATGCCACGGAGGGTTCATTTTTCCCAGTGCATTGTGGGAGATGGTCAAAAAAATTCGCAGCGCGGGACATTTTAAATCATTAGTTTTTTTGGTTAATAGTTTCGTAAGCGTATGATTCGAGGATCTGTTTGCACTTTTCTTTTCTTCTTATCAATATGTCTTTTTTTTTGTAAGGCGGCAGAACGCTCTGATCCAATCCATAACATATTAGCTCAAGTTGTCTACTGACACTCATTCAAATGGGCCATGTTTGTCGACCGTAAACTTGAAAAATTGACTCTCCATGGCAAACTCTTGGTGGCGCACTGCACTGCGAATCGCCCGAATTGCAGGGATAAGACACATTGCACTGCGATGCACCATAAGTTAATGACAATGAGTTTCATGAAATCGGGTGCAGGTTCACTTTGGTAGAGTACTTAAAAACATTGACTTTTTTGTGGTTGGACGTCTCATTCAAAAGTGAATAACTTTTATTTTCGCTAGAAAAATAGCAATTGCATAAAATAATCTTGAGGAAAATAGCACCGACATTCATCTTAAAGGGAATGTACATCATTGGCTTTTGCTGTACTTTTCAGAAATGAACTATTTGAGGGGTTAGTATAATAGATCAAATATTGTTACACTGACATGTTTGAAGTTTTGTGTTCGAAAATGCTGGAAAAACCAAGAAAAACAAAAATGTTCAAGTAGTCTGGTTCCCTGACTCCACTAAAGATGAAATAGACCAAAAATGCCGGAAAATTGTAAGGTAAGGGAACCAGTCTAGCTGGCCTGCACCCGTTCATGAACATGGAACCAATAGCAAACAAAATTTGGACTGAAAAAAAACCCCAGTAAATTTGGATCAGTAGTTGAAAAACAGTTAGGTTTTTCCAACGGTGGTCAGCCGACCGTCTTTGGAAATGTATACAAAAGTACCATTTTTTTGAAAATGACTTCACATCAGGTGCCATAATTTTACAGGATGCTTTAGACTGTCATTTACCAACATCCTAGTAAGGTATTTTCGTAAAAACAACGGTAGTTTTATTTTTCGATGTTTGCAAATGTTGTATATTCCCTTTCAGATAAAAGCAGCCACTTGTGATTCTCCCAGTTGCCAAGAATTGTCAGTTTTATAACTCAACTGGTTGACTGTTTGCGACTTACCTGAAGGGGCAACTTGACTCGTATCCCGAGCCTACCTCGACTGCTCCTCAACGCACGGTAGACGTTAGTGTCTAAGAGCTGGGCACAATACCCTGATGGAGAATGCAACGACCATCCATCACCGCTGAAAGCTGTCCAAAATACAGAAACATTACAAGGCTGAACAAAGAAATTGACTGGAGCGGGTTTGAACCTGCGACCTCCGGATTGCCGTTCCGGTGCTCTACCAACTGAGCTAGCCAGCCCTATGTTGGCGGTTGCCCACTTTGTCCATATTTTTGTTCAAGAGTGTTAGACGTCTTGCTCAAAGTGAAGATAGGACTGGTATCAAATACCCTGTGAAATTATTCCGCCTGAAATGGTATCGTTTGGAAGAAAATTAACATCGAATGTTGTTTCAATTAGGATGCTTTAGCAATGGAATTCACTTACGCGCCCCAAACAATTTTGCAAATGTTTTTTTTCCCGTTTTCTCAAAATGTATAGTATCCACTGAGCTGAAACTTCAACAGGTTAGTTGTTCTGCACCTAGCTACTTAAGATTTTCAACAATGACGTTACTGCAAACGAAAAAAAAAAAAAATTGACAAAAACCAAACGATCCTACGTAACTTTAATTCAGTTTCAGATTGGTTACATGTGTACATGGGCCATTCTATAAACTTAGGGTCCCAAAGTGTGACATTTTTCCTGTCCCTGTTACCTTGGTACTTTGTCATTTGCCATTCAAGTATCATTAAGAATGACTTCAAAGGATTTCTTATTTGTTGGGTAGGTAGTTTGCTATTCATAATCACTCTTGGAGGACGACTGCATTAAGGAGTGCATCAGAATTATCAAATCATAGATGTCAAATGTAACAGGGACAGGGAAAAGTGGACCCCAAATTTATAGAATGACCACATACCGGCAGTTGCTGGATAGAACTGGAGAGCCAATGCAGCAATGTCGGTGAAGAGAGAGGCTAATTCCCTGGGTTGGGTGAAGAGGAAGGCGTGGTGCCATTCAGGCTGGTCCTCAGGCTGACCCACTAGACTCACCTATATGACACAGGGGACAAGACCCTTATGACATCAATCACAAGTCAATCACAAGCCATCGGAAGATATCATATGACAATCACAAGTAAATCTGAAGCCAATCAGCAATTAATTGCAAGCCAACAGTAAGTTAATCATACGTCAATCACAAGTCAATTACAACTCAATCGCAAAATCAAACACCAACCAATCACAAGTCAATCGCAAGTCAAATCACAAGTCAAATCACAAGTCAATCACAAGTTAATCACAAGTTGATCATAAGTCAATCACAAGCAATCACAAATGAACCACAACCCATCAGAAGTCAATCCCAAGTCAATCACAAGCAATCACAAGTTAATCACAAGTCAAATCACAAGCCAATCACAAGTCAATCACAAGTTAATCTTAAGTCAATCACAAGCAATCACAAGTTAATCACAAGCCATCAGAAGTCATCATAAGTCAATTACAAGTCAAGCACAAGCCATCAGAAAGTCATCACAAGTCAATCACGTGCCAGTCACAAGTCATCACAAGCCCATAACAAGTCAATCACAAAACCGATCCACCCTGCAAGTAGACTTGGTTCCGGTGCCTACATTTTCAATTCTGACAGGGGGTCGGGAACCAGTCTATCCTGCAAGAACTGAATTATTGTCAGTCCACAAAAAATGTGAAATCTGTTCAGTAATTATTCCATAACTCATCATTTGGGATTTTTTGGTCAATGTCTCATTTAAAACGGAATAATTTTTGTATTGCTAGAAAAATTGCCAATCGGAAAAAAACAAGTTTTTCGGGAAGAAACTGGAAAATAGCATCTTAAAGCTATAGTCCATCATTTGCAGCCATCCGAAAAGTAACTGGCGTAATTACTGTTGAAAAACAAACTTGGTTGAAAGATAGTAAGGGAACTAAACTCCCTGTGAAATTATTCTTTCTGGGAAGCTGTCATTTTGAAGTAATCAACGCAAGAAGGCATTTCCAACGGTGATTCTTAAATTAGTAGTTCGTTTTGTTATTCAGCGCAGCGCGCACAAGTATTGGAACGACGCACACGCGCGCGCGGTTGTTATAATTCGTCGGATCAGTGCGCGACGCCGCGTATAGCTGCAATTCAAAACATGATTCAGTAACTTTTGATTTGAAATTGAGATCTTAGAATGCTGTTTTTCTCGGAATGTACAGCTGAAGCTTAGCTGAAACTTCATCAGGTTAGTTGCTCAGTATCCTTCATTAGATTTTGAACTCTTTTGTTGCTTCAAACGAACAAAATGCACAAATTACAAATGATGGACTATAGCTTTAAACTCACCTGCGGATGCCCCTCCTTTATTCCACCCTGGGGAATTAGAAATGACGAGGGGTGTGGGTCGGGGTACGCGACGGTTAGCGGCACCACGCTCAATGCTTGGAGATTGCGCTCTGCTGTCTGCTGCCTGAAAATGACATCGGAGAAAAATTATATACCGTGTGAAAAAAAACTGAGAGAAAAACTCGGAGCCAACACCCAGTGCTGGTGGGCATGATTTGACAACCGTACACGGCACAGGTAGTGACCATTATGCCATTTGATAAAGAATTTGTGTTTTTTTTTAAAGGGAATATACATCATTTGCTTTTGCTGTAATTTTCAGAAATGGATGGAATTGGGGGGTTGGAAATATATAGCAAATATAGTTACACTGACTTTTTTGAGGTTTTGGGTTCGAAAATGCTATAAAAACCAAGAAAATCAATCATTTTTCTGTAGTCTGGTTCCCTGACTCCATTTAAGAAGAAACAGAGCAGTTTACATATATTGGGGAATTGTAAGGTCAGGGAACCAGTCCAGCTGGCTTGTACCCGTTCATAGGTGTGCAATCGATTGCAAACAAGTGCGATGGTCAATTGGGGCCAGTATTTGAAAAAAAGCCAGTTTTTTCCAACGCTGATCGGCCGATCAGCGTTGGAAATTGATACAAAAATACCACTTTTCTTGAAAATGACAGTATACCAGGTGCCATGATTTTACAGGATGCTTTACACTGTCATTCACTAACAGTCCAGCAAGGTATTTCAAAATGATTTGGTAGTTTTATTTTTTGATGTTTGCAAATGTTGTATTTTCCCTTTAAGCCATGCTGTATAGTTTACAACGCACGACGTGGTTGCTGACCAAACGCTTGTCTCCTGCGATTACAGAGAAACAGGATGGTCACGTGGTACTTTGACGTCATGCGATCAGAATCTAAAAACACTGCACAAAAAAAAAAAAAGTCCACACTCATTGGAGGGGTCATAATTTTTTATCTGATCGTTTTACGATGACGTCATTTATACAGATCTTTGGGGAATGTTGTTAGCTACATTTTGATACCCCGTTTGCTACCAAAGACTGTAAATCATCCAACATTTAAAACGGTTTATGAAAAATTATGCAGTTTGAAAAGTTGCAGATTTAAAAAATACACGAGTGGAAATTGCAGCGTGACAATGTTACACTGCCCGAGACGAACGGCAGGGAATATTCGATTCAGTGCTTGCATGCATGGGATCATGCGAAATTAAATGACCCGCACTTTGTTCGGGCACTGTGCAGGCGATAGGGGGCAATTACGGGCGGGTGTGTTTGCGTCTAGCAATTTCTCTTCGTGTAATCTTTAAATTTGAAACTTTTCAAACTGCATCCTTTTTCAAAAACCGTTGTCAATCTTGGACGATTTACAGTCTTTGGTAGCAAGCGGGGTATCAAAATGTAGCTAACAACATTCCCCAAAGGTCTGCATAAATGACGTCATCATAAGACGATTAGATTCAAAATTATGACCCCTCCAATGAGTGTGGACTTTCTGTTTTTGCGATGTTTATTAACAAACTACTTCTTTTCAATGCTTTTAAGAAGGCATTTTAAACGAACCTATAGGTGAACAGATCAGGAATGAGTCTGGCAGCCGCTATGAGAGGCCCCACGGGATTGGCCAATTTTTCCTCCGCGCCTAGCAACAAGACCTCTAAACCATGGAAACCAAGTGCATCTTGGGATTGGAGCAAATTGTCGTCCAATCTCGTCAGGAGGGGCAGTCTTCGTAGAACCGAGATAAAAAGATGGCTTTCATCCTGAAAAAAATATAATTATTTTAAGGATTTGAAAATTAAAAATTATTGATGATATTTGGGTCATTGTATAAATTTAGGGTGCCGGAAAGTGTGACATTTTGCCTGTCCCTGTTACCTTGGTACTTTGTAATTTGCCATTCAAGTATCATTAAGAACGACTTAATAGATGTTTTATTTGTTGGGTAAGTAGTTTGCTATTCATAATCACTCTTGGAGGATGACTGCATTAAGGAGTGCATCAAAATTATCAAATCATAGATGTCAGATGTAACAGGGACAGGAAAAAAAGTGGACCCCAAATGTATAGAATGGCCCATGAAATTTACATAGTGATGTCTTTTTAATCAACCAACTTAATTCATCCAACTGAACTTCGGAATTTGGAGACCAAATTTAAGTTTTTAATCAAACTCAAGAAGTAATGATAAAAGTTGAACACGGAAATTGACTGGAGCGGGGTTTGAACCTGCGACCTCCGGATTGCCGCTCCGGTGCTCTACTTCCGACTAAATGGGGAACCGCCAACATAGGGCTGGATAGCTCAGTTGGTAGAGCACACGAACAGTTATTCGGAGGTCGAGAGGTTCAAACCCTACTCCAGGCAATTTCTTTGTTCAACTTTAAAAGAATTAATCTTGTCTTCAGTCAAACTAGATCGTCTCCCTCGATAAATCTTACCTGGACGAGGTCCAAATGATAGTGATGAAACGGTCGAAACTGATACAGGGCAAGTTTGTACTCTAGTATCGTAGCTCGGGAAGTCTCGTGGATTACTTGCAACATAACATCTGTGTAAAAAAAAAAATTCCTTTATTTTCCAATTTTATTCCTATTTTGAAGAACCTCGTCAAATTTATCACTAGACAACAGGCCACTATGGGTGCAACCTCGTCCCCAGTGCTTACTTTATTTCCAACCTCGTATCGAATAGTAAGCCCTGGATAGGAAACTTTCTTCCTGTGTACTGATTCGATACCGCAATTGGCTAGAAATGGTTATATATAGTGTACTTGGTGTTGTTATTCACAACGTGCAGTACGTGTTTTTGTGATCATTCATCCATGCCTTCTCAAAAATATTCATTTCTTTCCAATTTGTTCATATAATATGAAATGTGATACTGCATGTTGTCTCGTTAAGATCGTTACAGTTGAATTGAAATAAAATTGTGTTTTTTTTGTAACTCACGCCATGCTCGCTCTGCGACGAATTGATTCTGTTTTCACCCCAGACACCGCAAACAAAAACAAACGCAAACGTAATGCGCTGGCAGGCACCAGACTACTTCTCATTTGCATACCTGTTCAAAAATCTTGCACATGCAAATGATCCAATACCACTGTGAGAGAGCAGGTAGTGGTGGGCGCGTACTGCTCGACACCCTGGGGACGAGGTTGCTATGGGTGTTGTTTTCATGATTATTGCTCACTAATGGTGATTTTGCCCTTTGTTTACATTTATACCGAGATTAGCATGTGATTTGCTAATTTGAATGCAACCTTTGACCTTAAGCTCTTCAATTTGCATATTATGAAGAATACACATGCAAAGGATCATGGGGGATTTGGCCATAAGCCCCGCCCACCTTTGGTCTGGTTCCCTGACTTTTCCTCTACTCCCTTCATAGGTACAGTGATTTGGACAGCTTCCTCCCAGGTTGGGTTGGTGCTAGCAGACTGAGCACAGTGCGTAGCGCTGACTCCTTGCGTGGGCTCTTTGATTGACGAATCACAGATCCTATAATAGAACAAATACGTAATAAATATATTATTATATGAAAAAAACATATTTTAGAAAACCTACCAGAATTCGCGTATCTGATTCTTGTAATTAAGCAAAAATCTTTGTTATTGACTTGTGATTGAGTTGTGATTGAGTTGTGATTGAGTTGTGATTGAGTTGTGATTGAGTTGTGATTGAGTTGTAATTGACTTGTGATTGACTTGTGATTGACTTGGGATTGACTTGGGATGAACTCGTGATTGACTTGTGATTGACTTGTGATTAACTTGTGATGGACTTGTGATGGACTTGTGATTGACTTGTGATGGACTTGTGATGGACTTGTGATTGACTTGCGATTGACTTGCGATTGACTTGCGATTGACTTGCGATTGACTTGCGATTGACTTGCGATTGACTTGCGATTGACTTGTGATTGAATTGTGATGACTTGTGACTGACTTATGATAGATTTGAGATGACTTGTGACTGACTTGTGATTGACTAGTGATTGACTTGTGTTTGACTAATGACTGACTTGTGATGACTTATGATTGGCTTGTGAATAGTTTGTGATTGAAATTACCCTGCAACATAAGCTCTAGGCGCAGACCCATCCGGCAACCTGGGAAGATTGGCAGCAGCATGGACAATCACAAGCAACTCCTCCTGGTCTGGTCTGGAGATGTGATTCCGTCTCAGAAGATCCGAACCCCTCCTCGGATTGGTCTCTTTCCTAGGATGCTTACCCTAGGAAGATAAAAATTGAAAAGTGGAGAGATAAAAAGATTGAGAAATGGGTCATTCTATAAATTTAAGGTCCCCTTTTTTTTTCCTGTCCCTGTTTCATCTGACATCTATGACTTGATAATTCTGATGCACTCCTTAATGCAGTCGTCCTCCAAGAGTGATTATGAATAGCAAACTACCTACCCAACAAATAAACAATCTATTTGAAGTCATTCTTAATGATGCTTGACTGGCAAATTGCCAAGTACTAAGGTAACAGGGACAGGAAAAATGTCACACTTTGGACCCTAAATTTATAGAATGACCGCGGTTCAAGCATGGAAATTACTTTCCGTTACTGTCTACTAAAGTAACCTTTGCTCTATCAACTTGAACGAACAAGTTAACTCCTTGCATTCGTTGAGCCGTTAATCAGTTCAAAGTGGCGCCCTCTAGAGTAAGCGAGCCAATATAACGACTAAAACAATGAGCGTGCATTGTTTTCATTCCGTATAATAAACAGGCATGCAACGGGGAATTGAGAAAAAACAAGGACATTTCTGACCACACAAGACTTTGTACAGTGTTTTTCAATTTGTAATGGCTTTCATGAGAAGTAAAAAACGAGGAAATCAGCAGATCCGAGAAAAAGTTGCATGCTCGAATGAAGGATTTTGATTCTGTAACGGGCCAGTGCGTAAACAACAGAGGGCGCTTTTTTTACCACGTTCAAGAGCCCAGTGAACGGAACACACCGCGTGCGCGTACTGGTACGCACAATTCTGAATGTGCACAATGCCATATCGTCTTCGCGTGAGCGTCAGGCGTCGTCGGTTATGCATTCAAATGTCTCTGCCAGTGGTCTCCCCCAACTCTCCCTTTCTTACCGTTGAGGGGGTAATCACGAACGGGGGATTCAAGAAAATTTCCTCACAAAATTTTCAAGAGAGTTCTGTATTTTTACTTCTTCGGGGTCCTACGTGAAGGCATTCAGACAAAAAAAAGTTTGAGAATTGACAAAAGTCGGATATCCAAAATATATTATGCAAGACTCACCTCGTCAATCACAGGTCTCTGGGTAGGGAGGGATGTTGTCCTGGGTCTTGTCTCCGTCTCTGTCACCGGTTCCGGTGAGAGTTCTGGCACTGGTGGTGGTTCCTCAACAGGAGTTGGTTCTGGTGGAACCTAGAATCAAATATTTTTCAGGATGCAACAGAAAAAAGAATCAGAGAATGTGTTATCAAATCTTTGCCAAATGCTGATTTAAAAAAAGTATTATTTTAATTTTTATATAAGTCTGACAGCATAAACAATTCAGCAGGATTTGAATTTTTTTTTCATTTTTGTTCATGATTTAAAGTTGTTCTTTCTTTGCCGTTTTCAAATTTCTCTCCAAACTCGAGTAGACTAGGTACTTTTAAAAATACTTTGAACTTGTACAAAGAAATTGACTGGAGCAGGGTTTGAACCTGCGACCTCCGGATTGCTGTTCCGGTGCTCTACCCACTGAGCTATCCAGCCCTATGTTGACGGTTCCCCATTTTGTCAGTGTCTTTGTTCAAGGGGTGCTAGTCAGAAGCCATAAACCTGTATATGCCATGTAGCCAGGGATCACGTCCTAAACCATGACGCTAGAAACATTAACAATGCTGCAAACCGGGGAAATAGCAAACGGGGATCACTCAGAGAGATGGATTTTCGTAAAAAACTTTCAAGTGAACCACAAAGGGAAACTGACTGAGGTGGCAGGTTCGAACCCCGCTTCAGTCAATATTAAAAAAGAATTTAAGGCCAACCTCTGGTTCTGGTTCTATTTCTGGTTTTATCCTCAAACTCAGTTGGTAGTTCAGCCTTCCGCCAAGGACAGCCAAACCATCTTCGCTCAGCGATCTCCTCAGGTTCAGCGTTCCGCTGTGCTGGTACAAATCTCCCCCCTGGTTCGCTTTGAGAAGACTGATGAGTGGGGTGCTGGTGCGCGGATAGATGGTAAAAGTGGCCTGGCCGAGGTTGGAGATGGTGCTTTCTGCAAGGTCGTCTTCGGTATACGGAAAGATTTGCACTTGGAGTGTGATTTCGTGAGCGGCAGCGGGCGAGCAGAGACCTGAAAGTTAACAAATGTCGGTTTTAGTGATTTTTTTAGAAGTAAAGTCTGTCACAAGCCAATATGTCCCATCAGGCCGGCATTTATCTCCGGTTTCCTTGGCATGAAACAACTGAGAATATTTCTTTTCCCCCTGGATGGGATGCTAGTCCATCGCAGGCTACTCCCCAGCTAATGCCGGTACCTTTTTATACTCCTGGGTGGAGAGAGGCAAGTGGGGGGTGAAGTGGCTTGCCCAAGGACACAACATATGACCAGCAGCTGGATTCGAACCCCTGACCCTCCGATCACGAGTCATGAACCCTAACCACTAGGCCACACTCCCCCCCCCATATTTTGTTTAAAAGGTGATGAGAAAGAAACAAACGAAAAGTGGAATAATCTACATTAATTGCTTGCCTTTAGGAAGACTAAAAGTGAACTTGTTGTCCGTGAATGTTTGTGGCTCATTTTTGTTGGTCTCTGTTACGTCTACAGTGCTGGTTACCATAGAAACATCCTCAACTGACAGATCTTCGTCTTCACCAGGCCAAACCTTGACCTTGTATAAACAAATAATTTAAAAAGGTTGAAAACAACTAAACTACCATCAGTTGAAAGTTGAAAATAGGCACATTTGCTAATTTAATTTTAAAAAGACAGAAGACAGAAGTGACATTTTAATATTGCTATCCCAATGCAATTTTCAAGTTTTACCCCCCCCCCCCCCAAAAAAAGATTTTATTTTCAAATTGGAACTTTTCTAGCAATATAAGCGTGATTCATTTTTGAATGAGACATCCAAGGAAAATATCTACCCATGTTTATTTATGGAATAATTACTTCATAAATTTGAATTTTTTTTCCAGCCCAAAATTCCATGAGAAATATTTTTCACTTTTGATAACGAGGTCGCTGGGAAGTCAAGAGGCGGTGTAGCACAGCCAGTTGTTATTGTCTGGAGAGGTGTGTAATATTCACACTGCATAAACACTAAAAAGCCACCACAGCCAGTCAGTCAATGGACGCAACGTGGACACATGGCACAAGACGCACATACGCCAAACTGTAGTCCGAAAATTTGGGACTCTCAATACTTTGTACGAGAGTCCCAAAACTTAAGGTATTGAAAACATGCAAAACAAGAAAATAGACTGGCACCTGAAACAACCAGTCCAACACAGCTTCAGTATTGCATCAATCAACCATGCCAACAGAATTTAAGAAACATGTGGCATGAACCAGGAACAAGTCTCAATTTACTACACATTTCTCCATAGTCAAGCCACCAGACTATTGACACTGAATGAAGAGGTCAGTCTTTTCAAATAGTTGGACCATGGTTGGACATGTACCAGTCTAGTATTTAGCCCCATTTTGAAATCACTTGACTTCCCTCTCATGTGCAAAACATTGAAGAAAAGTCTCCTTTAAAAAGTGAATTGAGTCTGCAAACTTGCTTGATGCAATACTGATGACCTTTTCTTTGCCCCAGTGGAATTTTTGGAGAAATTTGCTGGCTAAAGTGTGAGTAAAGTGGGCCTGATTTAGTTTTGCATGTTTCAGAGCACTCCAGAGCCCTGTTTGGCCAAACTGGCGAAAACCTTTTTCTTCTGGGTCACTGTCAAATTCCCTGAGTTTTCCCCGATTTTTGGTGTTTTTCCCAAATTCTCTGAGTTTTCCCCAACTGGAAAAATGGAAACCCATTTTCAAGAGTTTCCCTGATTTCCAACCCCGTTTCAAGATTGCCACTTTAATATCTGACCTGCTTGAGTAACTCCTGCGCCTCATCTGCTGGACACTGAATAGACAGTTTAATGTAATAACTGCCGGGCGTATTAAAGGAGCAGTCCTTCACTTCGAAACTGAAGAGTAAATCCTTTTCCTCTATCCGTACGACATCCATTGTAAGGCATTGATCATTGTTGGTCTAACCTTTAACCCTCGAGGAAGCTACTGATGTTGAAAAATACGAGAAAAGAGTTCTGAAAAATTAAGCAAAAGAGTGGTGCCCTAAACTACACCATTACCCTATCATGACATCAGTATCAACCAAAAAATGGAAAGAAAATGTACATTTAAAAGACAAACATAACAAATTACAGAGATTTTTTTAAGCCTTCTTAAATTGCAAGTTACAAAATTAGGCCTATAAACGACAACGTCATGTTAGTGCCAGAAATCCACTGCAATACAAACTCTAGCTCTATCTTATTTATTCAAAAGGGAAAGAATGTAGTATCCAGACGCCACTTCTTTGGTTGTGTATAGGCCTATTTTCTATTCTAACAAAATTGGAAATGTTTCTCAGTCATGTCCCATTTTCATGTCTTTTCAACATTTTTGAAATGACTGGCCTTCATTGAGAATGAGATAATATATGATGGGCGTCAGGATGCAACATTCTTTCAACCAAATAAACAAATAAATAATACTGGATAATGTGATTGTTACAGCCAGAATGGCGCAAAAAATAATAAATAATATGGCACGTTCGCTTTGCGTTGTTTAGCAACGAATATGGATGAACATGATGAACAGAAAAAAATTCACAATCAATCATGTCCACAAATAAATCACAGCGATCCAATTGTGAACAAAATTAAAGGCAAATTTACCTGCTTTCACGACATCTATTATGACTCCAACTTATGGAGACGACAACATGGAAGGCTGCTCACCATGCCGTGGATGGAAAATACTGGCAAAAATGGAGTTTTGGACGGATTTGTTTGCACTGACTGAACGGACCAAATCGAAAAACAAACACTATTAACTTATAATACCACTTGAGGGCGCTCTTCAAGAAGATTGTCCGTCATGTGTGTTGTCTGTGTCGTCTGCAAATTAAATACTGAATGTGTAGGCCTACTGAAAACAACGATGGTGGAGTCGGGGTGGTGGTGGTGATGTTGGGGGGGGGGGTAACACCCCCACCCCCTCCTCCTCTGGACGAAAAGAACAAAGCAAAATTATGCAGGAAAAAAACTAGCACATGCTTGCTAACCCAGCTAGGAAGCTACCCCTCCCCCCTCTTTGAGCCAACCTGTATCCGCCCCTAGGACTAGGCCTAGTTGTTGAAATTATATGAAAAAGCTTTTATATTTCGCCTAAATTATAGAATTTGAAATTTCATGTGTTCACAGTGCAGTGTTTTTTAAGTAAAAAATGCGGGTTTGTCGTTCGCGAGAAAGGACTAGCGAATTTCTGGCGGGGGGGGGACAATTTTTTCACGGGGGGCTTGATGTTTCATTTAAAGTGAATAACTTTTGTATTGGCAGAAAAATATAGCTATTAAAAAAGCAAAAATATTTTTAATAGTCAAGGTACCACGTTACCATATAATGGTGACACTGACCGTGCCTGAATTTTGGCCCGGGTCACGTGGGTTAGTTCGTAAGTATGACGTCACTTCAGTTTAAACCACGCCCAAAAGAACCGGAAGTTAACGCAGCTTACGTGCTTATCCAATGGGCGCAAGTAATCAGTGGTGCGCGCGCGTGTATGACGTTTTTACTAACCAACCAGATAAAGCCATTCTGAAGCAATAGACCATTGTCCTGTTGCGGCCATCTTGACTTTTCCCCCTTCAAATCAATGTAACCAAAGCGATGCTGGAAGGAAAAATAGTCTGGTACTTTTTTGCACAAAAAAACACTATCATTCAGTACTGTTATTGGATACTGGGAACATGACTGAAATGGCGGCAGCATAAGGTCTATTGAAATAGAATGTTGAGCACTCGGGGACCAGCTTGACTGGGCTCAGCCTCGACTCCATGGGCGCGTGCGCGTTCCTTATTGCGCAAGGCATGATAGGAAACAACATGGCGCAGCAAGATCTCGTACCCATGGGAACGAGGTTGTTCTGGGCTCACCAGTATTGTCTTGTTTCATCTTGGTTTGATGTTCAAATCCCACATTCAGTGTCTTTCCAGTTGGAGGAACATTCTCAATGATCCAACATCGCAACTGTAATAGTGCGAAGGCCAAGGCTAGCGTCTCCCTCCGAACAATGGACCAATCTTACGGCACACGATCACCAACACAAACAACAACAACCGAACAAAATTGGACCAAGTCATTTATTCGGGAACTCGTCTTATTGTTTAAATCTGTGCCAGCCGAACAATGGGCATCAAGGCTGCCGCCCGCAAGCCGCACGGTGTATAAGCACCGCGCGTTCCTGATCCTGCTGCGTGGCCTCATTGTGTAGATTACAGGCATAATTATGATCTGAAATATTATCAAAAAGCTTACTTGGATTAAAGATCGTACTGGTACTAAACACCCCGTGAAATTATTCCGTCTGGCTTGCTGTCATTTTACAAGAAATCAAGAAATGTAGGTGATTACCAACGATCAGTCAATAAATTGCCTGATTTTTAAAATCGTGTTTCGTGATCGAAGCTGTGCATGGTTTTTCACTGTTTTCTCGAAAAGTGTAATATCCACTGAGCTAAAACTTCAACGGGTTAGGTTTTGAACATTCTTCTTTGGATTCCGAGTGGTGTTAAGGCCTATATTGGAAACGAACAAAAATGCATGAAAGAGAAATGCTCCTGTTTTCCTCTAAATATAAATGTGTTCAAAAGAAGGGGTCCCGGGAATGAGTGATTTTTGGTAAAGTATCTCAAATTCACGAAACATTTTTTTCCTGGAAATTTCACGTCTTGACATTTCTGTAGCCCTCGACCACATGAGGAGTTCCCATAAACCATAACTCTTCCCTTGGCTACATCTTTTTCTAAAAAAAACCATAAATACTGAACTCCGTTACTACGCACGCACAAATATTGTCCAATCAAAAGCTTGACATGTGAGATAATATGCCAGTCCATACCCGCAACTCTCACTATTCAATCGTTGAGGGCGTGCTTTTGCCCGGAATCCATATTGCACGATTTCTGAAGAGGCCCATTAAATTGATAGGTCGATGTCTCAATCAGTGACATGACTACCCCCCCCCCCCCCCCCCCGCGGAAAAATTGGTGCACCCCCAGATGCCCCCCCCCCTCAACTGTCAAATCATCACGATTTCATTGCTCTTTGCTTCATGATCCTACTATCTTTGCCATTATTTTATTTTATTTGGTGTCTGCGTATTTGTTTTGTAGTGAGTAAATGCAGAACTGATATTGAAAACTCGGTAAAAACAATAATGAATTGCTGAAATTAGGCATCACTGCGGTGCATTATGGTCGAGACGTTTGACCAAGGGTCTTTGATGCGTAAAATCCTTACTGTTGTACAGCTCTAATGCAGTCTTGAAAATTTATTTGCAAACACGTGAATGAAGAACAATAAACTTTCGCTCGTACCCCCCGCCCTGCAAACAGGACGTTGGGATACTCTGATGAATTCACGCTCTGATTGGTTGGATTTTGTGTGACCTGTGACCTGCACGTCATCAAGGTCATGACGCTGCAAGGTTGAAACGGCCGTTAAGACTGATTCAGTACTCTTTTATTCCAGATTAGAGATGTTTTTTTTTCGTTGAAAAGCGTAATAATGAAGGAAATTCTGTAAAACTTATCTGTGTTGTAAATTTACAATTCCCGTCACTTGCTCAGGCTCCGTTTCGAATCACGAACGGTCGGATTGCATTATGCAATGCTCATTATGTCCACATGGTCCGCAATGAAACAGAAATCACATCCGGTATGGAATGTGCGTATTTCTATGTGAAGTTTTCGGATAGCATTTGCGCACATTGTCTAACCGCTGCCGCTGCGGTCTTGAACAGCCGCAGCCAGGTGCTTTATACATAGGTCATAGGCCACTTCATTCACAAGATTCTGTGAAGCTCATCAGCGTATCCCAGCGTCCTGTTTGCAGGGCGGGGGTACGAGCGAACAATAAACTACGCCGTGAATTGTAAAAATGAAATTTTAGTGATTGCTTTGGCAGCTTCGGTCATAACCTGAATATTCGATCTATTATGACACGAGTCAAATTGATCTCTCTTGGTGACGTCTTTAAATTTATCACCAGTTTACAAGAATCTCTCTATAAGCTGATACAATACACAAATTACCGGTATTCATTCAACCTCATCTGTTTCGGAAATTATAGCATAATTCAAACCACGGGCCCTTAGGACATCCGGGTTTTTTTGTATTCATGAGAAGGCCTATCAAAAAACCGCAGGCGGTGGGCACCCGAAAGTCATTAAAACTGAAGTATGATTTAATTCTCGTTATTAAATATCAAATGCGAATCACGACGTAATGAAACCGATTTAACAGTAGGGTGACCAGAAAATGGGTAGATAATAAGGCTAGCGGTTTTCCCGTCCGCGGATTTCGGCCGTTCCGCCAATTACTTAATGGGGGAGCGGTACCGGGTATTGGGCTAGACAGAGCGGGGCTCGGTGGTCAGTGTTACGGTAGAGCGAGCAGCGTTCGGCCCGTTATTGCCCGGAGCAAGATAGCCGGGACTCGCCGTGGATTGAATACAAAATCGAACTAAGTAGCTCACGGTACGGACGTGAGAATTGCACGACTGTTTGACTGCAAAAAAAGGCTGTCATGTTTAGTGGTAAGACAGGTTGCTGAAGCACGGGGAAGGGGGGGTGGGGGGTGGAAGGGGGGGTGGAAGGGGGGAAGGGGGGTGGACGGGGGGACGACCTTTTTTTGCTCTTGTGCCCCCATTTTGTGTCCAAGCTCGGAAATTAGAGGGAAAAAGGATCTTTGGATTGTTTTGAAGCATGACTTCATCTGTTCAGTACTTCCTGTAATACTAGAAAAAGAGAACCCTAATCCCCCCCCTCCCGAAAATGGATCCCATAGACCCACAGATGCGGAGTCATCCTAGGAGAGGGTAGGACGCCCCCTTCTTTTGTCTGTTTTTCTGCAAAAAGTGGGAAATTGTTAGAAAATGTGGACCTGTTTTCCCCATTATATAGAAATCAAAGTTTGCGTGCAAGGCAAGCATGGATTGGAATTATAGGCCAATGTAGCCGAAAACAATTATTATGGATCGATAAAAATGAATCCTTGTCGGATTAGGGGTTGATATTTCCGCCCCTCGCCCCCCCCCCTCCACGCCCCGCCCATCCCCCATGGACCTACCTACGTCACTGATCACAATCAACATGTTTATCATTGTACAGGTGGATGCCAATTATTCAACTGTAATTGGGACGGTACTTTCTGTAGTTGGAATTGCCTATCTAAAGTCGGGGCCAATGCTATAGTTGGGACGCAACTGAGCCAGTCCGATGTGGCACTTCAGTTGCAGTGAACAGCGCCGCCAACGACCATTGAAGTCGCGCTTCGGAGCGTGCTTTCAGAGAATGCATGCATTATTCATTGCACATTGATTACAATAAAAAGTGTCCACTTATACACAGTAACAAACCCTTTTCAAAGCATTCGAGAAAATCGAGTACCCCAACAAAAAGTAATAATTCACCACTTTATTAATAATGGAGGAAGGGGTCTAAAAATGTGCCCTATCTTTGAGAACATTTGATAGTTTTTTAGTCAAATGTGTTTCTCACGTCACGGCAGGATTGCATTGTTTTTCTCGACGAAAACAAAATAATAAGAGACAAGGATTTTGTCAAATGTCTTCCTTCATGTACTTAACTGAATGTATCCTTTTTACTTGCAGCAAGCTTGTTTATTTCATGAAAGTTAAACTGTTTGTCATGCGGAGATCTTGCCGAAAAAGGAAAAAAAATCACTCCGCCTTTCTTTATAAACCTGTACCTTCAGTAAGTCGAAAGTATGAAAATGTCTTTTCGCGAGTTTTTCTGTGTTAGTTTGTTTAGTTTTTTTTGACACACTAGGGGAGGCTTGTTGGGGAGAAATCCTATTTCGTAAAAAAAACAAAAATCTCACTTCTTACACGGTTACACTCGTCCGAACTAGTGGAAAATAAAAAGCAATGCATGTAACAAAGTGCGTAATAAAGCAAAAAACAAACAAACAAACAAACAAACAAGGTAGAAACCAACACCCCTACACCCCAACAAACAAACAAACAAACACACCTTCGAAAAAATTGTAGGGAAGGTTGTCTACCTCACAGTGTTTGTATTTCTAAAATCGTTTTCCTTTGACTGATCTCACAAAATTGAATAGTCTTTGTTTCAATAGAACTTTAAAACAATATACAAACCACTGGAAGGGTTTAGAGCCTATTATGCAGCACACGAGATGCAGGATTCTATATATTGCACAGTTTCTTACAAATCACATTAATATACAAACAACTTTCCCGCTCGGAGCAGGACACGTGTCTAAGGTTTTGATCTCAAGATTGTAGGGAGTGTGAGGTTGGGGGGGGGGGGCAAAAGAAAAGGGCAAAACGGAGGGGAAAATAATTTGGCAGTCATGGTCTGTGTGAGAAACTTATCGGCCTGGGACGTATGTATCAACGGGACCAAAACACCGTAGACAAAGGGGTGCAGTATTAGGGTGCGCACGTAATGCAACGTCATGTTCATGCGCCTTAAAATCATTTCGTGGCACAAGTATAGTTGATGACTGTCGTCATGTTGGACTATGATGGCGGTGGGTGGAAATTTGTGTGTATGCGTGTGGCACATAGTGTGAGGATATGAATATAAATGAAAAAGCCGCTGCAAAAAAGGCGAAGGTTTTCCGTTGACTGTTGTCTGGTGTACTGTTGTTCCTATACACTAGTCTTATGTGAAGATTGTGATGTATAAGTACGTATGCCTATATTTGATATTTTCATAACAATTTAATTATCAACTTTTGATTTCTAATTTAGACATATTCATACAGGGATCTACATATAGCATATTATCCCCCCCTGCAGCAAAATGTTGTTACAAACCGTTTAAACAATGTTTTAATAGTTTAAACAGCCATCATGGTGAAAACCAGGCCGGCTATTGTTTAAAGCATCTTCTGAAGACGAAATATGCAAAAGTAATTATCTTGTAAGCGCTGTTGATTTTATTAAAAATGATTTCTATTTTGGGGTGTATCACTTTTTGCTGGTCCCAGAGGGCCAGCCTATATCCTCTTTGAACCTGACTGACTGACTCCCCGACTGACTGACTGACTCCCCGTCACTTGTGAATTAGACTTGCTTCAGTCCCACCTTGGCCCAAAAAACTACAATACTACACGGACCTTATCAACGAGGAAGCCATTTTGAATCATGTTCCCTAAATCCATTTTACAAATTGTAAACTGTTGAATGGAATGGTGCCAGACTATTTTATGATTGGAGTGCGTCCCAAGCCTCACTTTCACTTTTCAATCGTGTTCCCTGAGTCTATTTCATAAATTGTAAACTGTTGAATGGGATGGTGCCAGACTATTTTATGATTGGAGTGCGTTCAAGGCCTCACTTTCACTTTTTGATCGTGTTTCCTGAATCTATTTCAAAAATTGTAAACTGTTGAATGGGATGGTGCCAGACTATTTTATGATTGGAGTGCGTTCCTAGCCTCACTTTCATTTGTTTTAAAATGTGGCTTAAAACATTAGGGTATGTTTAATCACACATTTTAAATTATTCATCAGAGCAGACTGGTATTAATTTATAATGAACTTTAATTTCAGTGCTTTCATTTCTACTCGCAAATTCCAACAAGTCAACATTTTACCTCGCTTTCAGTTTAATATGACCGACTCGTCAATATAGTCTATTGGCCAAATCCGGCGCATTGTACCCTGAATTTAGCAAAGCGTTCTCTAAAATATTACCTCCAAGTAATACCTGAAATTTTCTGAAAAAAGAAGGTTTTCAAAGAGAAAGCTCGTTCCTTGTAATTCTTATTATACTGAACTACGAAGGTTTAATTGAATTGTGAAGTTTGTTTCGGAACGACCGAAACACGTCCACCGATGCCATTGCACTCTAGTATTTTGACTTTCGCACGTTCTATGTGGTCGATCTATGGTCCTTATCCGCCGATACGAAAGTAATTAATCACCTCAAGACCCATTAATATAATCAGAGTTTATTGTCACCCCACCTTAAGCTTTCCAACCCCGACCCAACATGCAACAAATCTCCTCCACCGACCAATAAATGCCAAATAATAGTCCCACGATTTGTCACCGCGACCTGCATTACAACCGCTGACGCAGCCCGGGCCGGGCCCGGGCGAGCCCAAGCCGGCTTCGGCACCCGTGTACGCGATGACCGCGACAAACAAAGAATTCTTCGCACTTTTCGAGTGGCGGGCAAGTGCCAAAAAAACCTGTAATTATGACTTAATTAATCAAACGCTCGAGTGCCAAAGTGTAGATAAGAATATGGTGGCCCATTCAGATATAAAATAAGTGCCTTTATGATGCTATCGTATCGGCTTATCAATTAGCCGTTGATATCTCAGAAAGATTGAGAAAAATATTGTTCATCATATCCCCCTCCAGTTTGGAGGTACTTTTGGGCGTCGCAAATTATGAATTTTAAATTGCTTTTTGAAATGTCATATTGGTGGGATGGAACATTTTACTGTCCGGATTAATTTTATCGTCTCCCTGAATACTATGACCTGCGGGTTAAGTAGACAATGCACTGCGCAGATATTTCGTGAAATATAGCAGAATTTTTCGTTACGATATTGTACAAATATTTCGGTACAGTAGCTTTACATGCAAAATTGTTTGTGTCTTCCTGTAGACTTAGAAAGATTTGGCATTTTTGGATCATGGGTTATTGTCATTTTCTTTTTCACAATTATGACCGTTAACGTTATTTTGTTCTCATATGCACATACAATTATAAAATAATCTACAAAAAGTGATTTTTTGGGGGCTCATAATAATCACTATTGAATAAAAAGATCATCGGTGACCGAACAACACGTTTTGTCAGATCATCTTATGGTGATTTACCATGGTAACAAAGGCCATCTCAATGACAGAAACACTGCGTGAGCCAACATGGCATCCATTCAAGACCACTTCACTAAATTCGTGAAAAAAGGGACGTTATGTTTATGTGTAAATTTAAACTGCTGTAAAAAATATCCAGTTTATTGTGACAAACTCTGTGTAATTATGCGTGTCCTTTTAAAGCGGTTTTTAGTTCACACGCTTAGGGGGAAAAGACATAAATAGGACCAAATTAATTTTCAATTTGCAAACACAATCAAGATGTTTTGGCTAAGCCGGGCCACAGGGGGATGAAATCTGGTCCAACTATTCATAATTATACAACGATATTCCCCTTGGGTGTCATGTAGACATGGTGTAAAGACATCGTTGTTGGCTTAATTTGCCTGGCTCAGATCGTGGTCTTTTGTGATTGTTTAGAGGCCGACTCAGCGCCCCATCTGTTCATTTTAAGGCATTCTTGCGCCTTCTCGTTTCATGTTTTGGGGTTGGGTAAGTAGGCCCTATCTTCCACGTTTTCCCTGACTACAAAATCCCGTAATTAAAACCAGCATGCCCTCAGACAACAAGAACGTTTTACAAACGACTGGTTAACAAGGTTATCACCTGATCTGATTCGAGATTACGATCAAAACAAACCTGGCAAATTTCTCTCTAAAGCGAGAACAAAAGATTTCTTACGATAAGGAAATTAAAATTTCAATGAGGCCACACGTACTAATTAATTACACGTTAACGCGATGTTGAGTTAAACGTGCGCGTGGTGAGTTTTGCCTGGAGTTTCGCCGGAAGGGGGCGGTAGACACTGGTGGTATTGGGGGCGCCGCGGCAAGATGTGGAATAATAGTCAAGATATCATGCAATAGTAAAGGGTTGCAGACCATAGTCTCAAAATTTACCAACGCTGGCCAAATCACGATTTGTATATACCGCCACTTTTTAGGGAGTTTTGTGGCCCCAGCACTTGATGGTTTGAGAAAACTGAAAGTCGACTTATATTTCTGAGAAATTTGGGACGAAATTGGACACCTTTTTACAATGGAGTGAAATTTATTTGGTAAAATTAGTAATATTCTTCAAAATTATCGACCAAAAAAAGGTTCCCAAGGTCTACTGTCAATCAACCTCGAGACAACAGTAGAGAGTATAGCTATGGGAGCATACTGATCGATGCATGGGGGCAAGGTTGAGTTTAGTCTTCAATTTATTTTTAATTTGTTTGAGTTGTCGTCCATTTTAATTGTATGCTTTTGCTAAAAGGACGAAATATTCAAACTCCTGCTTCTTGGTAATATTAGGGAATATTCTAGATTGAATATTCCAACTCTGCAAATTGTTGTTTCGAATTCAGTGCAGTCTCTCCAAAAGGTTTCTTTTGGAAGTGAAAAATGCCCTCGAGTAACCCCAAAACGAGGTATATGACAATCATTCGGCCTTATACCAACTTCATATGTTGGCAGGACAAGAATCAGATAAAAGGGTATTTGTCTGAATCGATGATTTATAATATGAATGGAAAAGCAGCTCAGAAAAGGCTTTTGTTAACATTCTTGGCATACATTTTGAGATAAATCAAAGAATGAACAATGGTTTATAAGAGATCATCTGGCGGAATGGATTTTATGATAGTGGCCAAACTCAAAACAATTTGTTTAAAAGTTAAGTCTATTTTCCTTCAAAGCAAGTGTGTTAAAACTTGCAATAGGCACACGCGTGACAAACTTGTGTATTCATTGTTTTTTTTCCCAATCCGCAAAACCTTTTCTCCTTGGATTTAGCAGATAATCCTTCACAGCAAAATCGGATAATAATTCGACTTTGGGACAGCTAATCTTGAGACTAAAGCTTAATATCAAGTTGTAGACTTGATCGGATCGAGGGCAAAAAGGGGAAAACACAAGAAAGAAGGAGCGGGACTAGGCGGTATGTTTGGTGGGAGCATCGGAGGAATGTTCCCGGCGTGAGTCCGCGCGGTCCGCCCGCCACGTGGACAACCCGTGCTCCGAGTACCGGCTCCCACTACGTCCCCGCGAACAAAAGCCCTGGCCAAAAAAAAAAGTGGCTTCGATTTGTAATTCAAAAAAATGACGGCCTTCGAATCGAATCTCCTTAAAAACCTCTGACACATTAATTGAGGGTTTCTAAAGGAATAAGTGTGAGAAATCCATCGCTACATGCGCGGCACGTGCCGAGTGCATTCTCTTTTATATAACGGGGTTCAACGACCGGCGAAGACACACGCAAAAATTATCTGCAATAAATTGATCCCTACGTTTGATTACGGAATTAATTTCAATCAAAATTCCCTTCATCTTTAACAGCAGCCTACATCAGATTGTCCACAAACTTCAAGAAGAGCGTCCAGTTATGTAATGGTTTCTTGTCTGCCTAAAGACCGTTTGTTTTATTACTTTATTATTATTATATCACAACTTCAATATTAAATTTTTTCATTTAAAAGTTTCTAAAAGCAGTAATGCTTTTGTATAATGTCCCGAAATCATGTGACTTAAAAATAGGAAAGGAAACTGCGATTGTTCTTGCAATAAACTAAGTCACATTATTTTGATCGAGACATCAAGAGAAAATCAAAATACGCCACGTACAAATGGAAAAATTATTTCAAAGATTACTTCAATAGTATAGGCGTTTCTTATTTTGTGGGAAAAAGCGTCATAAACTAAAGCCTTTTTTTTTAAAGGTTTCAGGAACCAAGAAATAAACAAGCAGGTTTTTTTCGTTAAAAAAAACCCACAAAAAGTTGAAAATTCGTTAAGAAAGAAAAAAAAAATCGAATTTGTTGAAGAGCGCGATCTTTCACCCTGATATAACCGAGCTATCGCGAACATTTCCGAGTATTAACGAAATGCATTCGGTTACTTTTGGACATTTCGGAAACGGGCAGGATCCTGCCCATTTTTGGTCACGTGCTGTGGCGGCAACCGACCGAAGGTTTGTAAGAATATAGTCAGCTCTTTTTGGTCTGGGAACCAGACTGCTTTGGCAAGTCTCGATTGGCGAAACAAAGTTTCTGCCTGGAATGACGTCACAGTTTTGCTCATGAATATGGAAATCCACATCAGCATAAAACACACCAAAACACTATTGAAAAATGACAATACGAAGATTGGAAATTCAGTTAAGTGGGACACAAAGGCGCATCAAAGACTGTATTTAATAAATTCTATTTCATTGTCCTTCAAGTCAAGCATAATAATCACCGACCACAACAAAACCAACCAACCATAGCATGATTATATTTAATCTTTTGGCTTTCTCTGTTGTCCGGTATTTTGCAAATCCAGCTTTCCTTCCAAATCGTCTTTAAGATGACAGTGTCCGTTTTACGCCTCATCAGCAAGTCACACGAATCAAAGCTCCCGTGTATTGATTTTGAGAGAACGTTTAAGACTTTTTTATCGAAACTTTTTTTTTCGCTGGACTTTTTGTTTGGGATTATTGACATGAAACCCCCCCCCCCCCGAATTTATTGATTGGATACTTCTAAACACGACACCCCGAGAGTTTAAGGGAGATTAAGTTATATGCTCGTCTCTTAAACAAATTCGACTCTTTTTTTCAATCTAACTTTCCATTCGTAAGTTTTATTTAGCTAAAAAAGAAGACTTTTTGTCTTCGGACATCTGCAACTCTTTGATAAATAATTCTTTGTTTCGGGCTGCTTTTTGCAAAGTTACGCACAAAAAAAAGAAAACTTGTAAGGGAAAACTCACTGCGAGTAATTCTTTAAGAAATCACCGCAGAAACGTTTGTTTTTGATGCATTTTGTTCGTTTCCATTAATAACACCACTCAAAATCCAAAGACGAATTAATGCTCAAAACCTAACCTGTTCAAGTTTCAGCTCAGTGGATATTGCACATTTTGAGAAAACAGTGAAAAACCATGCACAACCTTTTGATCACGAAATATGATTTCGTCAATTACCATAAATTACCATAAATCAGTCAATTGACTGATCATTGGAAATCACCTACATTTCTTGATTTCTTCTAAATGACAGCAAGCCAGACGGAATAATTTCACAGGGTGTTTAGTACCAGTACGATCTTTAATCCAAGTCAGCTTTTTGATAATAATTTGGTAGGTTACATTTTGGATAAATGCAAATGATCCTATATGCCTTTGAATCCATTTCAGATTTTGCTAGCCTTGTACATGTAATTGAATTAGTATAACAGGCAATTACGTAAATGAAATAAAAGACACTTAAAAGTTATTCGATCTTTACCATACCTGATTAGAATTATACAACTTTGTTTCTGGGATGAAAATGACTGTTAGATTGTATGTATGTCAAATGATTCATCTCTAGGGAATTATTGCATCCATCAAACGAAACATTTAGTCTATGGAATATCCCTGGCCTTGCACAGCAATGGTCTATGATTATGCGAGCAGATTCGGCGATTAATTATGCAAAACAAGACTGCGTCTTGACATCGAGATTCTGACCATTTAGCGGGTGCCTTCTTCCGGGTCTTCGGGAACCCCCAAAATTGACCAATCAACAGCTGAGTCCACATTTCTGATCGAAAATACGTCAAGGCAGTTTCTCAAGTCGACCCCGATTGGCTGGCGCGCGGGCCGCATAAAATTTGCATGTATTGGATAAATCTGACGTTCGACCGAAGCTCCGCACATGCACGTGAATGTCTCACGAAACATCGGGCCCCAGTTGGAAATTCAGGAACTTTATTAATGAGATAGACAGTCGATCAAAAACAATAAATTTGGAGGTTTGGCGCGGTATTTTGGAATGGAAATAATGAACACAACAGGTGGTATAATGTCAAGTGTAAAGCATGCAATGGGTTGGGCGGGGACTTCGATTTGTGGCCTTGCCTTAAACTAATGAAGGTATCAACCAGATTGTTCCGGATTTTATTCTCCGATCAAGGGTCTACTGTTGCAGATAATGGGGCCCTAACATGCGTGCATCGCACTCGAAGCGACTACTTCAACGTGTCACGCGTCGCCCGAGTGATTGATTATGTACACTCCGTCAGATTAAGGAATCATAAGTCATTTAGTGCTCTTCGCGGACTGAAAAGCCAAGAAAACATTTCACTTCATTTACGTCAGCCCGTATTCCCCCTCCAGTCTTCAAGACGTGCGTGTCATGTGTGTGTGTGTCTCGCTAAAAGCAGTCGGTTCATTGGAAGAGAGAGGGAAAAAAAATCGGCCCTGGAGATAAAATCGCTCCGTAAGGCCCGCAGGGAGGTTCCCACGGCACGGCATCGCGGTGCGGAGCGCGCCGGGCACCTCGGCCGGGGCCTAGGAGCGCAAAGCTCCCCAGGCCTGACCGCGCTCTACTCGCTGGAATGAACGGGGGGAACGTGGACTAAAACCGTGGACCATCCCCACCCCCTTTGGACGACCCGTCAGTTTGTTGGCCCCTCCTAATTTGTGACTATACCTGCGATTATTAACGTGTACCGGGACTGAGAAAGTGTCTTATGCACTGCATAGCTTCGGGGCATTATTTCAGCGGCATCGCCGGTTTTTTTTCTTCCACGGGGTCCTCCGGTACAGTCGGAGCATGCTTGTTTAGATACGCCACGAAGACCCCGTATATATACACACACATCAAGCACCGTTCCTATATACGGAGCTCACTCACCTACACAGAGTTCCCACGCTCGTACGAGTCACGGAGGGTGTTATTGCCCCCACGGCAAAAAAAAAAATTATTCTCCGAAGGAAAAAAAAAAATCAAAAAAAAAAAATCATAATAATGGGATAAAATAGGTGATGGGCACCCATGGTCACCGTTGTTCGTTTGACGCCTCGCACAATAATAAGTGATGGTTGCTGTTAGCGAGCGGCGCTCCGGTGGGTTATTACGCCGTATTAAAGCGGCTGAAGACCCACGAAACAGACGGGAGTAAACCGCACCACACAATGGGGCCCCGGAAAACTCGGAAATATTACGGGGGGAGACCTCTGCCGTGGCGACTTCCCCTTTCGCCAAGGATTAAAACCTTCCGCCGAGATGGTGTTCCCTGGATACAATTTTGGTTGTGGTTTTTATAAGGCTTTTCGCTCCGTTGAATCTCTAAGAGAAATTTTCGGCTAGAACGACTTTTTTTTTGTTATCAGCGCCCGGGACGAAGTCAAATCAAGGGTGTCCTTTATAGACCTAATGTAATATTCATTAAAAGAAAAGATTGAGTTCATTTCAGAAATAATTACTTGCGTTTTGAAAAATTAGATGTTTTCTTTTTTAGGAAATTAGTCTTTAACTGGTTGATTGCCCTTGACTTTCTGCAATATTTATTAATATAGAAAATAGGGTAGAGTACAAATTAATTATACTATAAGATGACATTAAAATTTAATGAAACAGTTTCCTTTAAAAGGTTCAATATTTTTGGAGGGACATTTCCCGTTCATTTCCGATAGGTGCTGATGTAATAAAAAAAAATCTAAATTATTCGACGAAATTTCGTGACGTCTCCACAAATTTTCGAAGGTTTTTCCGGAAATCAATAGTGTGGTATTTTCTTTGGAAAATCATCGAACAAAAATCCAATAAAATATTGTCTGAATATCAGAAGTTTCGAAAACTAATCATTAAAACAATACACAAATAAATCAGCGTATAAAACCACAAATGAACCATACGTGTTCGGCCACGAATTAATGAAGGTGATTATTCATCATAATGGAATTTGCGTTGGGATGATAAATAATATTATTGAGTGTACACAATAATTTTGTTTATACTCATTAAATTGATTTAGTTTTATTAACCGGTGTGCGATAATAAATGTCTAGAATTACATTTGGAATTCATTACGGTCTGCGAGTCAATGATCTCGTCCGCCTCATCGTAATGCGAGTCTATCCAGCGGGGCCACTGGTCATTTTCCTACCGGCGACTGGTCAAATACTCCCCCTTGGAGGTTCCCACGGTCGCGCGGTCAGGCCACGGCAAATAAGACGGCGCTGTTAATCCATATCTATCACTCCTCTCCTCAAGCAAAAAAAAGACGGAAAGAAAGAAAAGGCATCGGTGAAAAGAATTTACCGCAAAATGTGGTCCTCTTGCTAGACCCTGCGTGCCGTGAACGCGAATCTACACTCCCGGTCTTCTTCGTAACATGGAGCTGACTGTACGAACTCGGTCGATTTAGACGGCCGTGCTTTCTGGCAACCGACACGGTGCATGATTCGAATAAAAGAATTTTGTGTCAATAACAAGAGCAAAACAAACACCACTGGCATTACGGGCCGTGCATATTGTCCCTTTTCACCAACGACCGGAGACGTCACTTGGGAATTGAAATAGGGTGAAAAAAAATATCAGCGGTCTCCGTAGCTGTCCAAATAGACTTTATTCACTAGTCGGCCATATTACATTGAAAGCGAGGTAAACTCTTCATTTTTTTTGGAACTTGCGAGTAGAAATGAAAGCAACGAAGTAAAAGTTTATTACAAATTAATACCAGTCTGCTCTGATGAATAATTTTAAATCTGTGATTAAACATACCCTGATGTTTTCAAGCCACATTTAAAAAGAGACCCGGAACGCACTCTGATCACAAAATAGTCTGGCACTACCCCATTCAACAGTTTACAATTTATAAAATAGATTCAGGGAACACGATCGAAAAGTGAAAGTGAGGCCTTGAACGCACTCTGATCACAAAATAGTCTGGCACCACCCCATTCAACAGTTTACAATTTATGAAATAGATTCAGGGAACACGATCGGAAAGTGAAAGTGAGGTTTGGAACGCACTCTGATCACAAAATAGTCTGGCACCACCCCATTCAACGGTTTACAATTTATGAAATAGATTCAGGGAACACGATCGAAAAGTGAAACTGAGGCCTTGAACGCACTCCAATCATAAAATAGTCTGGCACCATCCCCATTCAACAGTTTACAATTTATGAAATAGATTCGGGGAACACGATCGAAAATTGGCTTCCTCGTGGATTAGGTGGTGAACCAGTATACTGGCGAATATAGACAAGCGTTTAATAAAAAAAACCTTCTAAGTTTCAGAGCATAGTAAAAAAGAAGAAGACTTATTTGTTCCTCGGAGTAAAATTAATAAGGTGGCTCAAACTTACGGCAAAACGATTATTAAAAGGTTTTTATTTTACTGTTATTTTTTGGGGTTTCTTTCGTCCATCGTACATCGGGTAGATTTCAATTTTCGATAAAAGACCTCGAAGTAGTAATTATTTCGCGTAAAAGAAACTTCGACATAGGCAGGGGTTTGTCGGGGGGGGGGCGGTCTAAATCTCCGTTAAACCACAAGAAATATGACAATCATGTAGAAAAGCGTCCTATATACATGCCTGCTAACCTTGACAGCTAACCCCCTCCCCTTGAAATAAAGCTGGATCCGCCCCTGAGAGGACCTCATTAGAACCAGTGTCCACCTTTTAACATTGCACCTGCTCACGCGCACATAATCTGAACAAGGGAAAAGTGAGAAAATTTAATCGAAAGCAAACAAAGACAACAACTGACTAAAAAAAAAAAATCGAGGATACACACAGAAGGATGACACGACAATAATCGGATTTGCAGCGAGCGTTTAGCATTTAACCGACCGGCCGCCCTTTGGATCACACGGCGGCCCGAGTGACGAGCCACGCTGATGAGAAGTCGCCAACCATCGTAAGCCTCAAGTGTTTAATCCCTAAATCCTCTTGCATCCTTCGCATCTTGCCGCTCCCATTTTGTCTGGAGAATTGTGACCACTGCTTGGTGACGCTAGTGGCCAATTTGTTCGTAGAGATTAAAGATGTTAACAATTCGGATGGGGAGGGGTGCCGATTTTGTCTCAGTTTATCTTCTATTATTGAGAGGGTGTTCCTCTATGAATGCATGGCGTCCTTTTTATCTAATCCGTTGTTGTATTGCTTACTTTTAAGCCGATCACATGGAAACTCCGCTTGTTTCTTCAAGAGCGTCTCCGCGTCATGTTTGGGTTGAGCTTATAGAGGTACATTTCCGTTATTGGAGACGAAAACACGGAGTAATTAGAACAAAAATTGTGAGATGTTTGCAACTTGCATAACGTTCCCTAGCGTCTGCAGACAAGAATCTGTGTATGGTACACTTATGTGCTCGCCGTGCGCACCTGGCGATAGACGCGATATGCAAATTATTCTTAAATTTAAATGACAATAGAAATTTGATTTGCATAATAGACGATCAATGAAAATCTTACGATAAAAGATGTATTCCCTGTGCTGTTTTCGAGTTTCACCTCGAAATATAGATCCTTTTTTTCATTTGCGTGTTTTCCTATAAAGCAATATAAAATTTATTCACTTTTGAATGAGACATCGAACGAAAAAGTCCACCGACGTTTAGTAATAGAATTATTACTTCACAAACTTCGACTTATTGGCTGCCAGACAATAATTAAAAAAAACCCCACATTTTGTTCGTAAAAAAGAAAGAAGTACATTGAAAATTCGTCAGATATTTGGATCTCTCACGACAGTATTTCGCTTTTTGGGCTTAATAAAAGTAAGATGTACCTCCAAATTGAAATAAATCGGGATAGAAAATTTCATCAGAACAGAATTTTTAATTTTGTATCATTTACAACTAATTCCATTAATCTGTTCTCGAAGGCGTGCAAAACTGCTAAATTAAATTCTAAAGAATAATAACGAAAGCTTTCGTCACAAATCATAAAAGGTTACACCGATCATGGGCGTGGCCAGGATTTTTTCTGGGGGGGGGCAAAGCATATTATTTCCCAAAACCTTGTATCTATATTCTCAATTTATAAATTTGTTTCGAGTGTTGGGGGGGGGGGACATTTGCCCACCCTACCCCTACCTGTTGTTAAATGTGTATTAAATTAGCAGCAATATGACTTCGCGACTCGTCTTCCTTCTTCGTTTTTCTCCTTTTTTTGTTTTCTTTTCTGTTTGCTTTTCCAGGGGGGACAAGCGCCTCCCCTTGCCCCACCCTGCCTGGTGACGTCCATGACACCGATTAATCTATTTTTAATGGGTTCGTACCTAGGAAAATAAAAACTCTCGTTGATAAAGTTACAGATCTTGTTCAATCAAAACGAACTCTTAGACATGTATCTTACTCGCTTCAAAGTATCTTGCACTTTCGTTTATTTTGGTCTTACGTGTGGAAATATTTTCGACCGCAAAAACTCTTTCCTTGAACTTATACAAATTAGGTCTATAATGACACAGGCATTGACCGAATGTAAGTGATTTCGCGGATCGCTAATACACCCTCCGGATATACGCTTCCTTTTCCCCCTTTCATTCGCGAAGATGTGTCAAGATATTCCCCGCTTGACCGTAGGATTTCACCCTTAATTTGGCGCCAAATTTGTTACGAAAATTTCCACTCTTCGCCGAGGTGTTTGGAGTAATAACACACCCACGTGCGCGCAATCGCACTGCGCCTTGGCGTTGAACCGTGAACAGAAATCTCCGAAAATTGTGAAGGAAAAAGTCACTGCGCACACTAGCGAAGGAAAACTGCTCATTGTTTCGCCCCGCCACGAAAAGTCATCAATCGTGTTCGTCCGCCAATATCTCCGAGTCCAGATTTTCGCTTGGCTAAAATAACATCGCCACAAGGTGTAGTGAAAGGCCGTTGCCTAATATCCGAAAGAGTAGCTGAAAAGCAAGGCGTGGGAAATTGAATTTTTTTCTTTTGGGTCCTTCGTCAGGGGAACAAAAAATGCAACAATGGAGTGTTGCCCAAACTTGATATCTCCTCGAATTACGGGGGAGGGGGTCGAAAGTCATCGGGTGTGAAGACCGAAATCTCCCGGTCCTGACTTCCCTGTTTGTTTTTCAGGTATCTCGAGGGGAAAGGATTGTCCAAATATTGTTCAGGGCACACCAACACTGGAGGAGATTTCGTTTAATTTCAGGAAGAACCGGGAGAAATTGACCAGTTGAGTGTGTGACAAGCCCGGTGTGGGATACCACTCTTTGTGATTATGTATATCTCCGAAGGTTTTGATATTATTGCGACTAAAAAGAACGCGGTTTCCGGAAGATTCAATGGATGTCCCTGCCTGAAATCAACACAAATTCCCCCCGGGCCTCCCTTGTGTTAGCTAGCTGATTATTCAAACACGGTCACGCGTGTTTTTTTTTTATAATTTACCTTTTTTTGTTGGAGAACAGATTAAGAATCTTTGATTTAAAAGTCATACTGACCAATTCGGCACGCTGTCAATTCTCTCACAAAGGCCCCCTTCAATGGAGAAAGCATTGTGCTAGCTATTGTTCAGATACTCCGCCATGGGCAAGTTGCTTTGTACAATAGCATGCACAGTGGTTTCTCCATTGATCAGGGCCTCGTGAGTGCACAGTATATAGTCACGTGCCGGGATTCGTCAATCGGACAGTATCATATTTTTCAGTGACAAAAGTCTTCAATTTGAATAGACAAGTTGAGTTTTAGTAGAATCGAAACACAATGAACGGAGAAAAAAAGAGATTTTTTTCTGGACTTATGTTAGCAAAAGCGGAGCGCGATTGTCCCTGGAGATCACGTCTGCGTAGGTCAACGTAACTGGGCCGGTTCAAAAATCCAAGTACCGTTTATGCAGAAGAGTTCATTGACCCCGGTCTGGCTTGGCGGTTGAAACTTCAACTTTCCTTGCTCCCAGACGATTTTTATGTCGACGGAAGGGGCGGGGCTAGGGGATATTCTCCCCCTACTTTTTTGTAGAGTACAGATTCCCCACTTTCGGCAACTATCGGTGACGAACGTAATGTCCCTCGGTCGCTGCTGCGCAACCTCGTCCCCACAATGTGGAGCAGTACGCTCCCACAAGCGGTACTGGATAGTACATGCACCTTGCGTTCTCAGTACTGGATCATACATGCTCAAAAATCTTGCATAGTATAATCATGGAGCAATTAGGGAAGGAATAGCCTGGTGCCTGACCATGCTCTAAATCAGCATACGATATTGGATGCGGAGACCAGGATACAGACGAAATCAATATGTACAAGCATGTATTGCTTTAAATATTTATGGTTAAACGCAAAATAAACAAGGGAGAATTTTTTTTTTTAGGATCTCAACTTCCCTTCCTTACTCGTCTAAGAAAAACTTTGGTTAACCATGGGCCTTCATTTGAATAAAAAAGTACGATGAGGCAAGCCTCAAGCGAGTTCGTTGCGAGTGGAGAGCGGGCCAAGGAGTATAAATCGTCCCATCTATTTACTGTCAGACACGGTGCTCCCGCGCGCGCCACTCGCATGACCTGTGCGCGAACCAACGGAGTCCGCTCCCTAACGTGTGTCGGTATAACATAACATTGGGAGCCGTCTCCTACAAAAAGAAGCCTTTTATGCCTTACTCGTGAGCCACACGCCAAGTGTACCCCTCAATAAATCAAGGCTTTTCCCGTGCGGGGATTCCGTCGGCTGACCCCCGTGTCGCCCTCCCCGCTTCGGGTAGAGAGTAACTCGTTCGATCCGCTGTTATAAACGTTTATGTTCCACGGAATGATGTCGGGCAGTTCAGTGTAAACTTCCAATAATTGCATCGGAACAATTTTTATTGTCGGCAAAATTGGTCATTTCGTACCGCACGTGTGGCGGCAAAATGTAATACACATTTTTTTTTTTTTTATCGTTGCCATCTGGAAGGAATTATGGAAGTATACAACATGGCAGCTTGTTTAAAAGATGAAAGATGGGATTGTCAGGAAAAACGTGACTGGGGGAAAAACGAACAGAAGTACCAAAAAAGTGTTAAAGATGGTGGTAACATAAAATGAAATTCACAATTTTGGAGATGACAAACCATTGTCCAAATTAGTCAATGTGTTGCTAATTCTCAGATTTTTCGTATAAATACATCCCCATGCGAATCCCCGTTCCACGGAAACTCTTTCCACTTTTCTATAGAATGAGCTGTGTAGGTCGGGCGTGCTGACGTCACCGACGAAAATATGTATTCATTTGCACACCAGTTTTCATCGGTTGCTATGCGTTACCATTCAGCACTCCAGACTCAAGAACCATTGAGTTTCAAGAACATAGGTCTGGGAGCTAGATAAGCCAATGTGAACAATTCCCGGATGTCCGCACCCACCTATAATAACACTCTACTTTGCATGCTGTAAGTTTTTCGAGACAGTTTAAAAGGCACAGGCATTTCCCCCCCCCCAAAAAAAATCATGTTTTGGATTGTTTACTTACCTTATTTCAAAGGTATGGGTCACATGAAGTTCATTTAATGTCTTACATTTACAGGAAAAGGTTTGAAAATGTTTGTTTATGTTGGCGCGGAAGCCAATTTTTTTTGGCATTGTGTGGACGTATTTCCAACAGTAAATAATGCCATCAAATTTTGACAAAGCTTAAAAGATATGCACCAGTCTGGCACCGTATGGTAACACATACCAAATATTGAAAATTTTAATGTGGGGTATCAGGTACCACACTGCTTTTAGAATTTCACACGAGTTTTGGGACCGCGTAGGAGTCAAACATAAAAGTGTGTGACTGGAATTACGTCTAGCGCTCCAACATCTCGATTTTTGAGGACCAAAATTTGCACCGAAATTCCTTCGAGCAGTGATTAGGCCTTTACGAAAACAGCATCTTTCCAAGTTATTGCATGAACGCTCCTAATATATTCTACATTAAAGAATGTTAATTTTTTTTTGAAACCCGACAAATCTCAGCTGACCAGAAATGGTCAGTACCCATACCGTACAATATTGATCCATTACATGTAATTAATGAATCAATCAATCAATTAATTAACTAGACAAGTGCATCGTTCCTGCTTAAGTTCCCCGTTGAGACAACGCGAGTCCTTGCAGACGTCCGCACGGCACTGGATCTAACGGCTTGAAGACGTCTAACAGTATTACGTCTACACAATGTGGCTTCACAATGCAGGCCATGAACTTCATACTAGAACGCCAAACTGCCTTCAATAATGCGTTTCACTTTCTTTGCCAGACTCATCATTCCGTTCGGCAAACTTCGTCACTTCATTCGGCAAACTCGTCATTTTCATTCCATTCGGCAAACTCGTCATTCCATTCGGCAAACTCGTCACTTCATTCGGCAAGATAATCATTCCCTTCGGCAAATTGGTCATTCTTTGCCGAATGGAATGAAGATTTGCCAAATGGAATGATGAAGTGCCGAATGGTGATTTTGCCAAATAGAAAGATAATTTTGCCTAATTGAATGATGAATTTGCCGATTGAAATGATGAGTTTGCCGACGGGAATGATGAACTTGCTGAACGAACGATACGTTTTTCAAAACGGAATCATGAATTTGCATAACGGAACAATGAACTTTGCGAACGGCATGATGAATTTGCCGAACGGAAACAATGATTTTGCCGAACGGAATGACGATTTTGCCAAACGGACTGATGAGTTTGCCGAACGGAATGACAATTTTGCCAAACGGACTGATGAGTTTGCCAAACGGAATGATGACTTTGCCGAACGGAATGGTGAATTTGCCGAACGGAGTGATGACTTTGCCGAACGGAGTGATGACTTTGCCGAACGGAATGGGTGAATTTGCCGAACGGAGTGATGAATTTGCCGAACGGAATGGCGATTTTACCGCGATATTACCATTGATAATATTCAGCTGTATTTAAGCTTGCTACTGCTGCCTCTTTTTCACATTGTTCAAACGTATTGGGGTCAAGCTGTCATTCTCTGAAACATTTTTCGGGCCATTTTGACCCGGAATCAGGCTTGGCAAAAGTGTGTTTTGATCCAGAAAAGTGTCATTTTGACACTGAAAAGTCAAACAGAACAAAGTTTTCGGGTCAAATTGGTAACCTAAAACTGGTTCAGTTGTTTGTCATTGGTTGTTAGTTTTGGAAACTTGGTTAGTGAAGAAAACCAAATTAGTGAATTACTGCACTACCCAATTTGAAAAAAAAACGCTAAACCGATGAGGAATAATAGAGGCAGTTTTTGGTTACGACCGCCAAAACATGCCCCTGACCTGACTTTTTGGAGTGACAGACCAAGATCACGCCAAGATGTTTTGAGGTTCATCGTGGCATTATCGTGCCAAAAAGGACAAAACCACACACGGTCTCTTCTCTCAAGCTTCGATGAATATTGCGCCTTCTAGTCCGATAGTCCGGCAATAATTCAGACCGTACTTTCAATGAACCCCCAACAAGAAAATGCCACACATGCCTGGATGACCGCCAGCAGCATGCATGAATTTTAAATGTGCTGGCCGTCACTTTAGTGGACCAAATCTCGGCGCACGGTGTGAAGCCCACATACCGGGGCAAAACGCGGCCAGAGCGTGGCGCGCGCGACGGTGCTGGCGAGTGTCCCATCAGAGGGAATCCCATGTCCGCTGAACCTGAATCGTGAGCGGGCGATCGCGATAAGATCTACCCCGTCAGCTCCCGACCACATTCCCACGGTTTCGCGGTGTTTCATTCGGGCAGTGTCGTATTAAATGGCGTTCAATCATACAGAGGTGGTTTTGGGGGTCCTTATTATCAGGAGGTGGCAATCAATGAATTTAATCATCGTTTTATGAAACGCAAAGCTTATTTTTGTTTCTTCGAAATTCTAAGCAGTGTGACAGGGGTGCACGGGCTTTGCACTACAGGGCGTGTTCCTCCTTAGTCTCGATGTTTCACGAAGCGGTAGAGGACAGCAACACGAAAAACATTTTTAAAAAACCCGGAGATGTAAAGACGAATGCTGTCTTCAAAAGCAACTTAACCCTAAACCCCTATAAGGTAATATACTACATTTGCTTTTGCTGTAATTTTCAGAAATGGATGGATTTTGGGGTTAGTATTGTATAGCAAAATATTGTTACACTGACCTGTTTAAAGTTTTGTGTTCATAGATGCTGGAAAAATCAAGAGCAAATGCTGTTCTTGTAGTCTGGTTCTCTGACCCCACTTCAGACAAAACGGAACAATTTATAGACGTCAGGTCAGGGAACCAGACTAGATGGCTTGCACCCGTTCATGGATGTGTAACCGATTGCAAACAAAATGTGGACTAACTAAATTTGGTAAATTTTTGGGGCAGTATTCGAAAAATATTAATCAGTTTTTTTTCCCAACCACGCATCGTTGGAAATTGATACAAAAACTCCACTTTTCCAGTGCCATGATTTTACAGGATGCTTGAGACAATCATTTACTTAGGCCTACAGTCAAAATAAGTTATTTCATAATAATTTGGTAGGTTTTTTTTGGTTAAAGTTTGCAAATGTATAACTTGTATATTACCTATACATTGGAGAAATCAGGACTGTTTGGGTTAAGACGTTTTTGACATCTGAAAGAGAACAAGTTCCTCATGTGATACACATGATTTAAAACTACGTGCTTAAATCACAGAGAAAGGGTGACCACTCCTTGGGACACAAAACTGTCATCAAAAAGAGCCAAGAATATAGCAAAATATCAATCCGCCATCTTGGATAATCCGCCATCTTGGAGCTAGTCTGGTTCCCTATCCCCATTGTTCTTCGGACTTCAGATATGGAGACAGGTAGCAAGCAGCGAATCCTGAATACATTATAGGATGCTTTCCTCCTAATGTATGCAAATGATGACGTGCGTGGGTCTGAATCCCGCCTCCTGAATTCAAAATCACAACGGTAATGTTTGCGCGCAACCAGCCTATTGCAAAATGGCCGCATAGGCCAAGAACATGCAATTCGCGCAGGTGATGAGCCTCGATTTTTTTGCTGAATTCGAAAGTGTCTCTGATGGCAAATATCAATAAGGAGAGGGGCGTTAGGCCTACCTTTCAGTATTCAGTTGAAATGCTTGAAAGTTGCCATCATAGAGATACTGGTGATGTTAAGTACTTTTTGTGGTAAGCCAAGAGTCATTTTTTTTATAAGCATGACTTGCGTTCAATTATCGTCCATGCACAATGTAGTCTGATTCCCAGACCAAAAGATTCTGACTATTCCTGATGAATCTTTAGACGTGAGCGTCGGGAATAATTGTCAGGTCTAGGGAACCAGACTATGCACAATGCTGAATAGTGATTCAAAAAAAACACCGCGCGCGCAGATGTGATCCAATCAATTGTTTTAAATGGGAGCTAGCTAGCGGTTCCCCTATTTTTTAGGGGGCCGGGAAACAGTCTATCTAATTGGAGCCTCCTTCTTTGTTTTGTTCAAAAAGCCGGGACGGGAAACACATATTTTTTACTTGGCCTTATTCTTGCGGTTTCTAAAATCAATTTTTTTCGAAGTGGTGCATGGAAGGCATTACTGGATAATTAAATTTAAAAAATGTATCACTAAATACTAATCACATAAGCCTTTATCCAAACCCATTTTGCGACGATTATCATTGACACCAAACCACAAACGTATTGAATAGAATCTGGCCTCTCCTTCGTACGCAATAAACCAGCGGGTCGTCTCAGTCCGCGGTCTTGTGGTCAAGGCGCTGCAAACACCAGGGGTGCGCCCCCCGTAGAATACGGCTCTGGCACGGCGAGACAGGGACCGTGGCTGGTCGTGTTCTCATCGGGTGGATGCGGCTGCTTCGTGTATACTTTTAGGTGTAGACCAATACTGCCTTAGACCCCAGTGATAAATACCCCAACTTCCAAAGAAATCACACAAAAAAATACTCACAACTCTCCAAGGATACATGAAATTAAAGGGAATGCAACATTTGCTTTTGCTGTAATTTGAGAAATAAATGGATTTGCAGGAATAGTATGTTATAGCAAGTATTGTTACACTGACCTTTTTCACGTTTTGGGTTCGTAGATGCTGGAAAAACCAAGAAAACCAACCATGTTCTTGTAGTCTGGTATCCTGACCCCACTTAAGATGAAACAGAGCAATTTGTAGATGTTGGGGAATTGTAAGGTCAAATAATCAGTCTAGCAGGCTTGTACCCCTTCACAGGTGTGAAATCAACTGCAAAGAAAATGCGGAATTACTAAATATGAACAATTAGGAGCAGGTTTTGAAGAAAAAAAGCCAGTTTTCTCCAACGCTGGTCGGCCGACTAGCGTTGGTAATTGATACAAAAATACCACTTTACTTAAAAATGTCAGCACACCAGGAGCCATGCTTTTACAGAATGCTTTAGACTGTCATACCCTAACAGTCCAATAAAGAATTTCGTGATAATTTGATCATTTTGTTTTTTGATGTTTGCAAATGTTGTATCTTCCCTTTAAAGCTATTTCATCATCTTTCATTTTCTGTTCAATTTTTTTTGGGTAATCCGATGACTTTTGGGGGAACCACCCAAAGATGATGCCCCTAAAATAGTGTTGAAGCCCATTGTCATCTTGGAAAAAAATGATGCCTCCACTTCATTGCAAAATAGAGCAATTTTTGCGCCCAATTTCATCCATCTATCTTTAATTTCTGGGAACTGCAGTTCGCCACATGGTTTGCCGTGTTCTCGTCTAATTCAGCCAGAGCCTGCAGGTAGGCCTAGCTAGAAGGGTTCATCCTTTTGTGGTACGTGAAATTCTTTTCGTTCTAGTTTGTATAGGCCTAGTACGACCCCGTTGGCAACCTCGTCCCCAAGGTCTGAGTAGCCCCTGGGAGGGAAACTTGCTTGCTGTGTTCTGATTCGACAAGCGAGTAATGGATTTTTAGCAAAGTAACGATTTATATCATGTAGTTTCCAACGTGTATTATGTGTTTTAACGCTCATCGTCAATTATTACAAAGTTTAACGTCGAATGAATGATGGCATTCTGTGTCGAAAAAAGTTGGAAAATCTGATTAATTTCCAATGTTCAAGAATTGTTTAAGGGATTGTAACTAAAGAAAAATCCCCCCTCCCAGTTCCCCACCCTCGGTGAAAAGCTGCAGTACATATGTGCTTGCGTGCATATTCCGACGGAAAGCCGGTTAGGTTGCACTCACTCGGATTAGCCGCGCGTTGAAGAGCGCCCCCATACGACATTATCTGTCCAGTTGTAATCTGCCTTGCAGCTTGCAGTTCAATACCCGAGCGATGCTTTGACAACGTGTAGTTGATATTTTCTTCCCTTCGCACGAGAGTATCAAGAGCATGCAGTCTCCTCAAATATGTCCCAACAAAGAAAACTCGCCCAACACGGTTTGGACACTTTGCTTAGATACAAAACCAGAAGTTTCACGGGAATACAAAAGCAATGGTTTGGATAGGTTCCCAGACCAAAAGATTCTGACTTTTTTTCTGACGAATCTACAATTTATAGACGTCAGGGGTCGGAGAATTTTCAGGTCAGGGAACCAGACTATTGTTAAGAGGCTTCAATGAATTTTGTGGTATTAAATTTTTGTTGTTTTATTTTTCAAGAAAGGAATGGGATGATTTGCAGTACATGTATATAGGGACCAAATGTTTTATGCATTTTTGCACGTTATTCGTTTGAACAGTTTGACCTTAGAGAAAAAGACCGCTGGTTGGCCCTGTGGGACAAACAAAGTCATTTTACGGCCAAGGTGAGACTTGTACAAGTCTAAGTCACAACTGTCGGTCGGTCGGTCAGTCAGTCGGGGAGTCAGTCAGTCTAGTCAGTCAGTTATACGTCGGTGAAGCGCAAAACCTAATATTGATTTACATCACCCCGACGCAAGCTCCATACTTTTTATGAATAGTTTAATTACGGTACCCGCTGCTAAATGTACATAAGATTCGAACCAGCAAACCGATCCCGCAAGCTCGGTGGTCGAGTGGTAAGACGTCTGCACTAAAAAAAAATGCAGGAGGTTGTGGGTTCGAGTCCCACCCGAGTGATTTTTTCCAAATTTCATTTGGGAGGTAACACACTGCATACTCAGTGTGTTATACGGCGATCGGTGAAGGGCAAACCATTTTATTACCGAGATTGATGCAATAAAGCTAACACAATCAGTGTTGGGAAATCACAACTCTATTTGCACATGTTCGAATCCCCGTTGCAGCATCTGGGCCGGGCCCCACGACCCTTCACCCCGGGGGGCAGGCCCGCGTTGAGCCCCTCCACCGAGCCGGGATCTCACCGCGTGAAACCACCAGTTGGCCACTCCGCACGCACCCCGTACAACGCTGCAAACACACGGTGGGAGTGATTTTTTTTTACCAGTTCCACTGTGATGTGCGTCCGTACTTCGGAACGGGCCGAGGTACAGCGAGCGGGACGCTGGCAGATTTTCTCCCCCGGTGATCCAGGCGTGCCAATGGATAATACACGCTCGGCCTAAACCATACTGCGTACTCCTCAGACATAACAAAAAGAGTCAATCATACTTGAAAGTGGCTTTTGATTTTGCCATCATGGTGTTATCCTCACTAATAAAATGCCAGTGTATAATTATCGACCGAGCTCAGCTTTAAATTCATTAAGCAAAGATAAAAAAAAAAAAAAACCATCTACACACGAACTCGGCTAATAAACAAACAAGCGGACACAAATAAAAACTGAAACATTTTAATAATGAAATTCGTGACAGACGTATATTGAAAAAGGGTGAAAGGTTTCGAGGTGGTTTTAATCGAAAAAAAAAAGAAAAGAAAAAGACCTGCCGCGAAAATGGAGCAGGGGCGAATCTGCGCACTTGAAAAGTGCAAGGTTCAATTGGCCGTGTTCAATATCTACGCGGGCTGCAAGCGGATATTATTATTATTCATATGATGTACATGAATCTGTTAGTAGGTACGTGTTATTTGCCATTTGCTGGTGGGTGCTGATCTTGGCGGTGCTGTGTGCGTAGGACTATAAATCAACCACTCTCACTATGACCTTGCAAAAGAAAGCTTTGTCGTCGTAATTACGAAACAATGTATCTAGTGTCTAATATGACCATGATCCTCGCCTTTAATTCATAGCACATCCGCTAAAACTCAGTAGGCTACATGTTTACTCATAAATTTATTTTGTTAATAGATTTATTGCCATTATATCATTTTTTTTTAAAGGCTATTTTGTTAAATGCTATGATATCGTTGCTTTAATTAAATGCATAGGACCATTTGCAATTATCCCAAAAGTGACCTGAATTATTATCAAAAAGCTTACTTGGATTAAAGATCGTATTGGTACTAAACACCCCGTGAAATTATTCCGTCTGGCTTGCTGTCATTTAGAAGAAATCAGGAAATGAAGGTGATTTCCAACGATCGGTCAATCCGATGATTTTTGGAAATAAAGTGTGCTGTGGACGAAATCGTGCTTCGTGATCAAACGGTTGTGCATGGTTTTCCACTGTTTTCTCCAAAAGCGTACTATCCACTGAGCTGAAACTTCAAACTTAGGTTTTGAACCTTCTTCTTTGGATTTTGAGTGGTGTTATTACTGGAAACGAAAATAAATTCATGAAAAGGATATAATCCTACATGCCTTTAAATATCATTAATATACAACAGAGCCAGTTGATTTATTTTAAAAAAAAAATTGGAAAAAAACAATCTCTTCGGAGTACCTATGAATTAGTAGGGTGATTTTTTTGAAGGAATATGCCCCGTCACCAAGGAAAAGAAAGAACCCCAAATTGTTGCCAGAATCGCTACATTGGCCACAATTCTTTACAGTGAAATTACTATGAATGTCACGTAACCAGTCAAATACTAAAGACCCATACTTTAAACCGTCCCTCTACAAAATTTCAGTAACTATTTCCCTTTACAGGTGTAGCCTATTCATTGCACTTTTCCATGCAATACAAGACTAATTATTAACCTTAAAACAGGTGAGGTTTTTATTTCGTACACAAATTGTCAAATTTAACGATTTTTTTTTGGGACCCGCGGTTCACCATATTGCCTTTGTTACAGGCCGGGTTTGAGAAATGGTCACCAGTGCGCATGCGCGTACAGGCTGCGCGAATAAGCACACTTTCTCGATCAAGTCTTCAATAGCAAAATCCAGAGGATTTTGTCGTCATTACATCAACGATTTGACCTTAGATTCCTTTTTTTGTCTTTTATTGGATCATAAAGTCTGATTTACTGAACTCATACATCGTTTTCGTGAATTTAACCCTTGGCAAGAGAACAAGTAGTGCAATGCCACAGTAACCCGATTGTTACAGTGATCTTACCTATTGAGGGCGTATGATTGTAAAACCACTTGTTATTGGTGTCGTGTTCGTAGGATACCGTAAAGTGAGCATATAGAGACTTTTACGTTTCATCGTCTACAATATCATCAGATAATCTCAGGTAGTTTCTCTCTCATTTCTGTAATTGGCTTATTTTGTGTGTTTTACAGAGAAATCAGGGATATGGGGCTGTATATCAGCATACCGTGTCAGGATTATGCTGACGAAAATATGACATTGAAGGTTATGTGTCGAAGTTGCAGAAAACAGAACGACAACAAGAACAATCTCGCGTAATCTCGCGGGATTCAAACCGAGGTGTGAAACGTACCTTTTTTTGACTCTTGGGCATTACTTTTCGGAAAGATAATTTCTCACATTTTTCACTGGTTTTATTATTTTGTTTTCTGCGTGTTTCTTTTACTGACGGACGATTGATGGTCGGATTGTCACGTTCAAAGTTTATCGGTTCGTTCTTTTCCATGGCAACAGTTCTCCTTATATTGCAGGTTATTGCACTTATTTTATTTTATTTTAATGTATGGAGTAAATGGAGCTGAACTTCCCAAAATTAATATTATTACTTTCGAGTATATGTTTCCTTTCGTCTTCTAAAAATAGCTCAATTAGAACGCTACGCGTTATCAAAGTAAACACTGCCTTTTCCCCCCAATTTTTGTTAGCGATTTCCGCCAGGTCATTCAAATTCTCCGCAAAATTTACCTTGCGATAATTGTTGGGGTTTTGAGGAGTTGGCAAGGATGACGGGTCGTAAAGCTCGGCCTAATCGCTCATTTCTTTTTGTCGAGAGCCTCAATTTAGACACTTATGCCACCACGCACCATGCATCTTTTTTTTAGTGCTTGTCCGGACTGGAGAACACCGGAGCAGGCTCGGCAGGAAGAGGCCTGTTGTCGGCCGCAGATGGAGGGCTCAAACACGATGATAGTACGCAAGAGCACTCCTGCACTCGCATCTCATCGATGGGCGGCTAGTGCAAATACTCCCCGGGAACCCACTCCACGGGCATACTCGAGACGAGCAAGTACACACTACGGACTGGAGACTAGAGCAAACTGCCCTCCAGCTAATACCCGCTAACGATACTTCCCCTAACCCAAGGGGGGGAGGGGGGAGGACACACTCGTTTTGCCTTGGAGTTGCGGGTGACATTTTTTTCCCTCTGTGTTGGGCAAGCAATCACAAAACCCTAATTTCCCATTCATGGTACTTCAAGCACGACAAATCCCAGAGAAGGCTTCAAGTGGCGATCTCAGATAAGTGGGAACTCCTAGGCGGTTGACTTTTTCCCCCCTCGAACTTATTGCTCGAGAAAGTCTTAATTTTATCACCGAATAGACAAAGATTGCACGTTTATGGGTTGTTTGGGGCATGACTCTGTCGTAAGTCATAGTACGAGACCGTTGCGGCATTGAATCATTGCATCAGGAGAGAGAGAAAAAGGGGCTGACGGGGAAGCGGTGAGGATGAAATCAATTTAATTAGCAGCATTGGACTTGCTTCGACACTGTCTGAAGTGTGATGCATTAGCCGGGTCTCGCCCGGTCATTGTTCCCCCTCCCCCACATTTGCGACGAGCCAACGAGGACGGACAATCGCATTCATTATGTTTTCTCTTCTTCCGGGCCGCTACCCCCGATTTAAGGCTGCCGGGCTCCGCGGCATACCGTGCTGCGCTCGCCGGCGCAACCCCGGCCTGTTCCTTGTCGGTGGTCGTCGGGACTTCAAAAAATGACTCGCGGTCGGCAAATCGCCAGCTAATTGCAGTTGCATGACGGATGCTCTGTGGGTAAATGAGTTAAGCGCTCTCTTAATAAATGATTTCCATTCACTATAAAGCACACCCATTCATTCATTTTCTAACTCTACGTCCATATTTTGTCCATTCCGTCTGTACGAAGGCTGCGAATCAAACGATACCGTTCAAATGTTTGATTATCTGAGATTTTTTTTTGTTAGGAGAGAACAGAACTGAAAATTGGAAGAGAAATGGAAGTATATTTTGTTCAATTCAGAAAGCCTGCGCAGTTTTGGGGCAACAATGGTGGATGCTGTTGCCGCGTGTGGTTCCACTGGTGACTTAAGACTCGAAGCATGAGTCGCAGCGACGCGTTCTGACACTGAAGCAGAAACAGGGGAAGCCTCCAAGGGCGCGAGTAAAAGAGAAAACGTGACTTTTCACCCAAGATACCCAGCTATTTCTCCCCCCCTTCATCTACATTAATTCTTCTCTAGCTCTGATCGACAGGTGGTGGCGGTCAATGCTGGGGTTTGGGCGGGGGTTTGTAGGGTACGGGTTAACGGATAGATCGGTTGGTGTCAAGCTCACGAACTCGGAACAGATTGTGAGTCAGTCGTCAATGTCATAATGCGTTAATCATCGGCTTGCTTCAAACTGCAACCATTTAATTTTTGTTTCGTTTACGTAGCTGATAAAAAATATCAAAAAGTACGATTCCATGAAAGTTGGTATCCGATATCACTAGTGTCCTTTGTAGACGCGTTTGTTAAGAGCCTTTACACGAACATACCCATTATTGGCGACGTGTGTCTCTGACATTGTATTGTATTGCTTTTTTTGGTATATTGCCGCTCTATGAAGTGTTCGTTTTTTTAAATTGATTTTTTTTCGCGTATGAACGAATTTTTAATGGAAAAGGAGTTTCGTAAGGTTAGGCAATTCATCCATCTTGTGGCTGCCCTGATAAAAAACTCATTACACAGACACGCATACTTGGTTTATGAATAGAGTTTGATTGATATAATCTATTAGGTTGCTTTGTAAGCGGTCGCATGTGGGCTTGCTTTCGGGAAGAGAAATCCCCCCGTGTTGCCCACCAACAAAATATAAATAATGGAAGGATAAAAATACATGGATAGATTACTTGGACTTAAGTGGCAGAGATATTTGATGCGACGGAGAGGTGGATGCTTGAGGGTAAGGGGTTCAGTTCCCCTTCAGAGCGGCACCCCCGACAATAGCCCCAGACACCTGCCCACGGACGGTACCCGCTCGCCTGCCAAAAGCCCCACTCGCAGCCGGAAGACCCTTTCGTCATTCGACCGTTCTGCCCAGAAGGCAAGACCGACGGTCAAGACGGCGAGACGGACTCGATTCCACTGGACAACAGCCAGGGGGAAAGGGCTCACCAGGTCACATCAGTCGCTGGGGATGGGTGGGACACGTGACCGATTGCATCATGGGATACACGAGATCCTTAAAAAAGTCTCGATCAGCCTACCAGCGCGTCTTGAAGTCATTTTTTTCTTTCGTCATGCGACCACGACAAAAAGAGCGCGCTGGCAAAATTCGGTTTCGTTGGCTCCCGTGTCACCGGCACATCTCTGTACGCCGGATCAGACCTAGACAAGGTCAAAGGTCATTGAACACCATCCTTTCCCGCCATTTTGGATTACCATGTCTGCCAGTTAAACTGCAGTACATTGGATTCCATGGACGAAGGAACATTTGACGGTTGAAAACTGTAAAATTTTACAACAACTTCGAGACCGATGAGACTAAATTTCTACTCAGCTGTAGCCTGGTTTATGAAGCAAACATGGGTATTATACAGGGGTGTAATTGATTGACCTCTCATTGTCTTTGTCTTTACTGTTTAATTGGGCTCTCCAATTGAAACATAACGACAAATACCATTAGTATACGATGTGAAAAAAATTAACGAATTTTTAGATAGCTCCGACAAACGAATTCATTTTTTTGCAACCAACGAGTGGGCATTTTCTCAGACTTTTAGAGTTGTACAGCTTGGTGACAACTCCCGACCTTAATACATCCAGGTCACAGGTCATGACCCTAAGTATTGACCTCAACCTGAGGCTATGACGATCTGCATGCGAAAGTCGACACTCTGCCGGCCATTTGGGCACAGAAATGAGCATTTTTGCTCGTCATTTTACAGAGTTGCGAAGAGTCAAACTTGTTCGTTCTTCCTACAGTTGAGTCGCCCACTGTTAGCTTCATGCTTACCTGCAGGTCACCAGGTGACTGTAAAGGTCAAAGGTCACACCCTCATCATTTGACCCCAGTACTACACACCGACAAACAGCCAAGAAGGACCACGCCTGTCGGCCCGTTTGACTTATTATCGAGTCATTTTAAAAGCTGCAGACTCGGAGCGGAATTTGATAAATTTCACATGCGTGTTCCGTGGAGCTAGCCCAATGCACTCCCACGTTGCATGTCTCATGGATGCTCATCAGGCTTAGCCTAGGGGTCATGACCCCATGTTTGTCTCTGTGATGACACAATGACGTATGTTATATAATAGCCAGCATTGTGCCGGCCTTTTGGGCACACGGATGAGCTCACTGCGATTCGCTTTTATTTCCCCAGAAAATCATTTACACGCCCCAAAAATCAGATGAAGCTTTATTTGGCAAAGATAAATCTAGCCCTTTTGAGAGAAATCACAGTGTACCGTTAATGAACGGCCTCATTTGCATATTAATTATCCTTTGTTGTGGATGGTTCATCAGCACACGACCAGGAGATTGCCGGCATTAGCGGACGGTTCATTCGACACGGAGGCGCCAGCGCGCGAGACGAATTGTGAGAACATTTCGCACTAAGTGATTTCGTTTTACGTGGGTAAAATTTCGAATTATACATCCAGGTTTCTACGCACATGGAAAGTTCATATAGCGTTTCGGGCGGACAGCACATACCCTGAAGCTATGACGGACTGTAAGGCGGTTCACATGAGTTGAAAATGCCTGTCTTTGTGGCGTCTGTTGGGCGAGTGTGCCGTCCGCAGACAGGCGAGGCAAAAGCGACGGAGAAAAAATGAGAGACGGGGGAAAAGAGAGAAGTGAACACACAGAGAAATATAACATCGGAAATGTAATATTGGCGGGCCGCTAACCGTGTGCCACGCTCCTATAAGACGCTTGGGACTGGCAGTAAGTGAGGATTTTTTGCGTGGTCGGTTCCGACGTGCGCTCGCCCGTTTGCCGTCTCCCTTGCCCGTCTCCTGCGCCCAGCGAGTGAGTTTTAATTAGAGCCTGTGCCGCTGACTGGCTCCGGAGAGTGAGGGGGAAGAGAGAGCGGGGCGCAGGCAGCAGCCTTAGACCCTCGTCCAGCATGGTAATATCTGGTAGCTGAGTGTGAATGAGGCCACCTTGTATTAATTCTTTTGAAGCGGGTAAATAGCTGCTCGCAGTTTACTTGGTGATTACAAAAACCATGAATGCATCTCGATGTAAATGAATCCCGAGCCGGCACTCGTGGGCCTAGGCTCCGTGATGGGGTCTTTCCTGCTTGCAAAATGCAATAAAATAAAAAAAATAAAAATAAAAAAAAAACACGACAGCGCCGGTTCTCCGAGACGCGCGCCGTCGAACAATCACCGGGCTTATTTTTTTCCGAGGCACGGTTGAAGCACCGGTGAATGATAACCATCAAGCGGGCCAGGCCGGACGGGTAAGGCTTGGCATATGGTATACAGACGCAAAGGCACTTTGACGGACCCCTCCAGTAACAAAGTAAGTGAGGGGCGCGCAACGTGAGTATTGTACTCACCAGGGCCTATATTATCCGGATAGACAATGTGGGCAACACGCTTTTTTTTTTTTGGCGAGGCAGAGAGAGAGAGAAAAAAAATAACCCGGCAATCTTCTTCCGTCCTTTGTTTTTCGTTGGGGGCCGAGAATTGCAGAGCACAATGGGGCAACTTGTGCGCAAACCGGGCCAGATGGAGGGAGAAAGTGGTGCAGACAAATAGCCCGAGTGTTGGGTGCCCCCCTAACACGGAGAGTGCGAGATGCTAAAGTAAACGGGGAAAGGTCCTGGTCGCTTGTCGAGAGGACAACAAATACGCGCACGAACTACGCGACACGTGGACGCTGTTAAAAAGGAACAGCAGTCGATTTTTATCAATGCCTGGTTCGCCTCCCATGGTAAACAACCGAACGAGGTTGCAAGCAAGCCACATAGTTGAAATTTATCACGGCGACCGGCTTGTCCCGTTTGGGACACGCGGCCCAGTAACAATACGCAACAATATGGCCTGGGCAGGTGAAACCTTCCAACGGCGGGCCCAGCCATGAAGTGAATGATTAATGCTGGCAAAGTACCACTAATTAAGTATAGAATTTAATCGGCTTGAATAGGAGGTGTTTAGAACTGTTCTAGTAAATGGCACGGCCCAGGTGGAGCATTGTAGGCCCAGCCAGCCCGCTTTGTGTCTAGAGTGTGTGGTCGGGATTTTTCGGCCTTATGCCGGATTCGTTGCACAATCAGCCCCCACGTGGGAAAATCAGAGCCCTGCGAGCTGTCCAAGCACCCAGCGCCGCCGAAAATCAAATTTTACGGCCGCAGAAACAGCGCGAAACGGCCCCGAACGCGCCAGCCCAAACTTTTGAAAAGTTTCAAAAGGGGCGCTACAAAAAGTTTTGGCGCATGCGCACTTGATAAATAAAAAGCCTCCGAACGGGGGTTTTGTGTGAGCAGCGTCAACACAGACAACGCTACATACACGGAAAACACGACAACGATCGCGAACGCTGGCAACTTTTCTACCATCTCTTACCACTCGTGTTCCTGGCGGCCAGCACTCAAGGAAGGAAGTTGCTGAGATATGTGGCCTCGTAGCCGATCCAGGATAAGGGTATGGTAGCCTGGGAAACAATAGCAGGCGTGTATGGAACAATGGAAAATATCTATGCATTGCATGAGGTTCGTTAATGCAGCGGTGCCTGGGCCGTCGGGCTTGGGAGCTGGCTGCCGCCGTGCTCGAACGTGCTGCGCTGCCATTTGGAAACCGCTGTCTTAACCCGTGTGTCTTGCCATCGCGCATCGCAGCGAATCCTCGGACGGGATGTCAGCCCGTGCATTAAGACACAGATTTAACAGACTGTGAAAAGGGAATTATACAAAATCACGACTGGTGCCATTTTAGAACTCCACTCGTGCTTATCTGTCTGGTTAATTTACGAGTCCGCACCGCGGCGGAACGAAATGTCAGCTTCATTCCCTCTGGTTTTGCTTGTGCTTTTTCTCTCTCTTTTTTTTTTTTTTGGCGCGCGGTGGTTGTGTGGTGGCCGGTGGACATACCATGCGTAATCACGGCTTCGTCGCTCACTCTCTCGTGAAATCTCCAACCATACGTGCCAGGCCAGGCAAGGCGCAGATCGGCCGTACACACTGACAAAAGCACGGCCGCTGATTGGCGCAAAGAGGGTGGAGTATCGGAGTGATGGCCCGCGTCTCGTCCAACCACTGATCTTGGTCGATCGTGTGGGCCAAAGACGGAGCTCGATGAGATGGTCTCTCTTTTGCTGCCTTGATCCGCAATCGATGGCGGGCCGAACAGCCCTGTCACCGACCCCGTGACGTGTGTCACGTGGCAAAGGAGAACAACTCACTAGAATAGTCCCAGGCAAGGGTACATTGTTTCGGGAGCAGGCTATAAAAGCGACTGCTCAGCTCACTGCCTCCCCAAGACTTGTCCTCAAGAGGCGACCGGTCATCAGCGTCTGGGAGATCCGGTCCGGTAATTGAGTACATCCAGTGGACAATTCAAAGCACTCGTCTTTTTCAGTGATCTCGTTGCTCACGGCCAGCTCTGAAGAGGAAATTAAACATCTGAAACATCTTGGACCTATTTTCAATCCAGCAGGTAAGATTTATTTCTTTGAAAAATATAAAGACGGCGTTTCCCTCAAATTGTCTTTTACTGTTTGCACAGATATGTAACAAGTGTATTCTGGGACTCAGAATTTTGTGCGATTGAGTAGACTCGGCTATCTCCTGAACAGTCTTGAACAGTTTCTTCACTCAAATTATTTTTTAGAACTCAGTAGAGTTCAACATCCATTTTTTTGTTCATCGTATTTGAGCAAAACGAAATTTACCATTTGTTTTCTCTTCAAATCTTTTTGTGACATTTCGCAAAAGACAAATAATGAATACCTCACCATAAATGATTTCACTTTAAAAAAACAATCCAGAAATTTATTCTCCAGTAAAAATAACATTGACATTTCAGTAATCATTCGACAATTCAGAGTCACCCATTTTCCCGTAGGGTTCCTGTTTTTTTTTAATTTTTATTTTTGTATTACCTGAGGGGTAAGTGCCGGAATCGTCATCATCAATTGGAATCAGTAATCAAACTTGTGTAGACTGTTCGAGGTTAAGCCCCGAACAGCTTCGGGGAGCGATTGCGGTTACAGATACGCGGTTGTTCAGTCGGAGACAGGTTAAGGAACTGGCGTGTTTGCACCCAAATGTGGCTGTTTCCCTGACGATATTCGCCGAATATTTCAAAACTATAGACCAACAAAATTACAATTTTGCCTGGAGATCTGATATCAAATGTCTCATTTTATCCAACTCACATCCCCTCCCATGTGACTCTTGTTACTTATACATCCCTCCAAAATATCTTTCATCTTGTGTCTTTATGAAACCGAAGACTAATTGGAAGTAACGCATTCCTGACTCGGAATTTATCGGAAAAAGAGACAACTTCTATAAGACAGCACTGGCGGGCTTCCACCCCCTTTGGCCGCAAAAATTAGTCACATCATGCAGAGAAGGAATATAACATGCCGGCTCCCCCCCCCCCCCCCTGACAACTACCCCCAGCCAAAGCTGGATCCGCCCCGGACTGTGCGCTAACATCCGAGCAAAATTTCTGCAGCAAATATTCTATAGTTTCAACGATGTCATTAAGAAGTTCTCTGTATCGTTTTCTCGCCACTTCTTTGTCTGAAATCTGTAACGATATTTTCGTTAGTCCAGTTTCGTTTCTATTTGCATCACTCAAGCACAAGATCTAATCTGGTCGATGATTTTCCAAAAAAAATTCGAAGTTTCGTAATCTCCAATTGCACATCCAGAGAGCATGATCTTTAAAAGTTGTATTGGTAATTTTCCTACAAGCAAACTGCATGTTGTCGATAAAAAAAAAAACATTTGATACAGCAGTTGTATCCGTATGGGGCAAACATCAAATCGTTCTTTCTTGCATTGATAACTGGTAATTTAGAAATTAATTTATTTTATCTGATGTTAAAACACCTAGGTACTTGATGCACGGTTAACACAAATTTTTACTTTTTTCTAGACAGAAAAAAAAGATGGTTGAAATTATTGTTTGTAAAACCAAAGGTGTTTTTGTGACCGTGTTTATTTGCTAGTGTGTGGCCAACATATAAGATATACGAGCGCTTTGCACCGTATTTCGAATACGCAATTTAGACACGTGCGCGTGTATGCACAAGGCGAGCGCCGTTGGTGCGTCAACAGAGGGCGGTATTACAATTCGTTAGTGGACAATCCTTTTCAGGCCGGTCACGTCCGTTGGTCGATTTCAGGCGCTTCTTCAATACACGGCACGCGTGCTGATCAATAGTAGGATTTTAATCCATACTCTCGGTGTGCTGATCAATAGTGATTATCCGACGCGCGTGGGTCTCGCGTGCGCATTAATTAGTAATAATTACATGTAGTTGGTTCCGGATTACACAAAGAAAGATGAACGGTGGATACAATGAAAAGTTGACTTGGTTAGAAAAAGTAACAAGGCCAGTTTATCCACTGGCGCCAAGCCAGAAAAAAAAGACATGATTATCTCAAATTACTTTTTCTTATTCATGATTGTGGCCTACCACAAATCACCGTTGTGTCTTGTTCCTTTTAAGGTTTTGTCGAGAAATAATTGCTATCTTTGTTGGAAGACGTTCCTTTTTTGTTGAGTTGTCAGTTGTGGGGTGATTATCGCTAAATTGGATGTCGTTTCTTTTATCTTCTTGTCTGTTGCAGATACTTTCGCCCGCGATTGTCTGACTGGGTCTTTGCTTGAGGGTACCTCTGTCCTCCCATGTTGTATAGTGGGGGTTTTGCTTGCCAGGACATGCAGACAATGAGCTCCGTCAATCTCTCGGAGTTTTTCCCAGCTCAGAGGGGGCTCCCTGTCCAAACCGAAGCCATCGGGATGGACGGAGCGATCGTGCCAGAAGCCCCAACTCCGGTGAAGACCGAGAGAACCCGGCAGAGGCATCGGAAGAGGCAAGCAGGGGGTCAGTCAACTCGGCAGTCCAAGGAGAAGACCGGTGGCGCTGGCAGCGGGACCGGCGGGGCATCGGGAGCGGGCACCAAGCGCAAACGCTACACGCGCTCCCGCTGCCGGAACCGTAGCCCTTCCTGCGTGCAGAGGATCCGCCGCCACCGGCGGATGAAGGCCAACGACCGGGAGCGCAACCGGATGCACATGCTGAACCACGCTCTGGACGGACTCCGCGAAGTGCTGCCCAAGTTTCCGGACGACACCAAGCTGACTAAGATCGAGACCCTACGGTTCGCCCACAACTACATCTGGGCTCTATCGGAGATGCTGAAGATGGTGGACACCACCGGGGAAGCAACTCCGGCTTCCGCTGCCGGAGCCACCGTGATGGGTGCAGCAGCAACCCCCCCAGCAACTCCTGAGAGCCAGGCGTCCCTCTCTGCATCCTGTGATGCAATCTACCATCAGCACCCTTCCCCGATCACCCACCGCCAACCCCCTCTCATCCCGACCGGTGCCACCTTGATGCCAAGCCACCCTTCCGTGTCGGACTTTTCCATGCCTTCGTTCGGACAATCTGGCCACCACTGGCACTGCTCTTTATCCGATAGCACTTCCATGACAAGTGACTCCAGCTCTTGCTGCATGACCCCAGATAACACACCCCCAGCCACGCAGTACGCCGACACGTTCCTCTTTACAATCTAAAAAAAAAAAACCGGCCCCAAATACACATCTCAGTGCATTGTGAATGTAGCCATCTCAATAGCCTCTTGACGAGCCGTTGACATGATGCCATAACTGATATCACTGTCAGCTAATGGTCGTCAGCATTGCAAACTGCTGGAAAGAACACTACGACAAAACTTCATTTTTGTGCTAAACTTTGAACTTATTTATATAAAACCTATGCTAACGAATCATACTTTTTCAAAAGCAATAACGACTATCATTCCCAAAAGTAGCAATAATGCCTTAAACAAACTTCTTTTTTTAATATAAAGCTTTCAGATGAAACGAACGCCTTATAAGTATCGTTATTATTATTACTTTCCAATTTTGATATTGAATGGTCATCAAAGACAATGACTCCTTGTACATAGAGAGAAATATTTCGATAATAAATTATTTGTATATAATAATTATGTACATCGATACTGCTAAACTCAAACGACAAAGCATCGGTGATATCTATTAATAAATCGACATTCCAATTTATTATTTCATCAGCAGACAGAGTGGCCAGAATATCTAGCAATATGTCTTTGTTCGTCAACTTCTTAATGATTTTATGACGAATGTTGATTTTTTTGGGTTCAAAAGCACGTGTTTACACACTTAGACAATTATTTCAATATTGTTTTATCATGGTAGTAATAACTGCCGAATCATTTTGAATTTTCAACACGAATTTAATTTCCAGTGGAATTATTCAATATCCGTGAAATCGTTAGGAAAAACATCCAAAGAGTATAGGATACAATGGTTATGCATTTATTTATTGTATTATTTCTTCCAGGTAAAATAAAACCAAGGTTTCATAAAAAGCGCCCTAGGCACCGTAGCTCGCAAGCCAGAAGAAACCTGTAGAGAGAAGACAATGAGAAGAAATTACAGTTTTAGAGGTGGGAGGAAAACCCCACGGAATCAGGCAGGGACTGAAAACCCAATTTCTATACATTTGGTCCGGGCACGCAGAGATCAAACACTTTTGGAAAAAAAAATGGGCCACTTACAAATTAATGGTCAGAGTTGTACAATCTGTCGTTTACTTATCTATAAAACAATTTTCATTGTCTTTATAATCTTTTTTTCGTGGAATTTCAATTTTTACGAATGTGTATTCTAAAGCCGAGTCGCTTTTTACACTTTGACGAACATTTCACAAAACACAAACTTAACTGGACGTGAGCGCAGAACAAAGACAGATATTGCATATGAAAAAAACTTGTACAGTTAGGCTTTTATATCATTCTTCTATTTATCATCTGCTATTTATTGTTAACTTATTGATCAGAGAGCATTTAATTTTTAATAAAGCTGTTGTGAAAGGCCAAGTGAGAAAATAAAGAAAAATGGAAATGGACATCTTAACGTGTTGATCTATTTTCTTCATGAAATGCAGACGCGACATATATCGTATATTTTGTTGAATTATGAAATTTCTTTGTGGAAATAGTTCGGTTGGATTCATTTTGGATCGGAAGTTCAAGTGCTTCATGGGATAGACGGGTGGATTTTCGGGGGGGGGGGGGGGGAGGAGGGGACGGGGCCATCCCCAACAAATGCTTGATTTGTGCATAAATAAACCATAAATGGAGTAAAGAAGACTACTTTTAAATCTATGCTATACTCATGCCTCTAAGATGGGGTTCGCGTCCGGGTTCATGATGTAAATTTAATATCTGGTTTTGCCCTTCACCGACGTATTTTTAAGCTCTGGCAGAAGTTTCTACATGTCACTTGGTGGTCGGTCGGTCTGTCTGTCTGTCCACGGAAAATTGACCAAAAGTATGGTGTTCAATATATGCCATCGGCTTCGCATTTTTCGGCGTCGTATTTTTCAGCGCTGGCAGGGATAATTTTGATCGATTTTGTGCAATACTTTTCATGCAAGACTTCTTGCAACACGGCCAGAGCTTATTGTGCACTTGTTTTTTTTTTTTATATGAACACTGTATAGCAGGGTGCGGAAATCCGGGCATTTTTTATTTTGCATTGGCTCATCTAGCTCCCAGACCTATGTTCTTGAAACTCAATGGTTCTTGAGTCTGGAGTGCTGAATATGTTACACAAAGCAACCGATGAAAACTGACGTCACTCCATCCAGATCTATATTCAAGTTGTTCGAGTACTGGTGAGGAAAAATATCACAAACTACTCAGGTGGGACTCGAACCCACGACGGGATCGACCTCCTGCTTACTAGTGCAGACGTCTTACCACTCGACCACCGAGCTTGCCGGCTGGCTGGTTCGAGTCCTCCAAAGCGAGCCGCTGGAGCACTAAACGTCATTCCAGCCGCACGGTATACTTTTTCAAAACGTTCCTCAAACGCGTATAAGGCCGTTGTGTGAGTGTGGGACCTGATATACCACAGTCAATCTCGCAGTGAATTGAATACAATTGATGGGTACCAGTCTTTTATTGATAGTCTGTCTCAAAATGCAAGGCTTGAAATAAGCCTATGTATAGACAAGGCCAAAAAATGCCACCGCAACTGATATATATAAACAGGGTTTTCATGTCTTCTCCCTAAAATGTAAGATATCTGGATTTCCTGTAGACCTTTAAAGGTAATTATATAACATTTTACTTTTGCTGAACTGGATGGATTTGGGACTTAGTATTTTAGGGCAAAGATATACACTGACTTGTTTAAAGTGTTGTAACTTACAAATGCTGGAAAAACCAAGAAAAAAATGCTGTTCTTGAAGTCTGGTTCCATGAAACGGAGCAATCCGTCGGAGAATTGTCAGGCAGGTCGGGGAACCAGACTTATCTGGCTTGCAACCGTTCACGGAAGTGTAACCGATTGCAAACAAAATGCGGACTAACTAAATTTGGTAAAATTGGAAGCAGTATTTGAGAAAAAAAAGTCAGTTTATTTCCAACGATGGTCGGCCAACCATAGTTGGAAACTGATGCAAAATTTGCCACTTTTCTTGAAAATGACAGCACACTAAGTGCCATGATTTCACAGGATGCTTGAGACTATTACTCGCTTACAGTCAAGTAAGTTATTTCATATTAATATGGTAGTTTTGTTTTTTGATGTTTGCAAATACTGTTACCTTTAAACTAGGCCCGTTAAGTAAACAATGTAATTTGTTTTGCGAAATATGGCCGATTGCTCACCTTGAATTAAATGAGTTTTATTTGGTATGCATGTTCTCAGCATAGACAATGACAACATCCGGGCCCGTCGCCGGGGAGGGGGGGGGGCTGGTGGGGCCGGGCCCCCCTTGGGCGAGACATTGCCCCCCCCCCCCACGGCAAAAGCCATACATATGCATTTTTGTATTTTTTTATGATAGTGCCCCCCCCCCCCCCCCCCCCCCCCCCTAGTTGATACTATGGCCCCTCCTGATGCTCGGGGCTGGCGACGGCGCTGAAACCCCTTAATTTACCTGAAAAAAATTAATGGAAAAGACCTTGCAAATCTGACGGGAAATACCATTAAACAGTCATGTGTGTCGATGAGCTTAATTCAATCGCTTCGCTACCACTGGCTGCACATGATCCGGCAAGTAAGCTACTCGCTTGGTTAACCACGCCGTCACGCCGAGCTATTTTTCCCATGGTTTTCCCGCAAGACTAACCTGGTAATGACCCCATGACCAGACTGTTAACTTTCTGCCTACTGGCGTGTGACCGCGCAACCCCGGCCGAGCGCGCGACAGGTAATCCCTTAGCCGAGGCCGACCGACGAGGGTTCTCTCGGTTTCACGGTACTGTTTGTCCTCATCAGATATGCCATTAAAGGAAATTACGGCCTGTATGGAATACGCCCAATTGGGCTACAAACGCGTTTTAAACGACATAATGTTCAATGGACAGAGCTTTCAAAACTTTAGGTTATAAACGTCCACACAACCATCTTTTTCAAAACTGGGCGTTTTTGTGTTATTCTCGCGAGAACCGTGCGAGAACGAATTTCGGGGTCACAATTTGTCCCGAAAAATCGAACTGATCAAGGCAAGTTGTGATTCCAGCTGTTCGCCTTCTGCGGACGTGTAAGAACAGATACATACTGAAATTTGTATCCTTGTGGAGACATTTGTTTGTTCTCGTGTACTAAAGTATTCGAGTTTGAAAGTACAGTTTCAAAATGCTCTTATTTACACCGCAGAATTAATTTCCTTGGCTGAAATTCGGACTTAATATCCATTTTCTAAAACCCTTCCATTTGCGACAAATCAACACACCTTGGAAATTTCAATTTTTTGAGTGAAATCCATATCTATTTCGTGAAAACCTTGAGGAGACGTATTCATCAGGTTGGCGTAGCGGTACTTCCCTCGCCTTCCAACTCTGTGACCCGGGTTCGAATGCTGCCTGGGCCAATATGTGGGTTGCTTTTTCAGTCCCTCCTTGATTCCGTGGGTTTTTCCCACAAAATATTTCTGGAGCTTTCCTTCCACCTCTAAAACTGTAATTTCTTCTCACTGTCTACTTCTTACATGTTTCTTATTTCGAGCTATACAGTGCCTAGGGTACGTTTGAGGAATCCTTGGGTTCGCTACCAGAAAGATACAAATAAATGAATCAATAACTAGATACAAACAATGAATCAACGCAAATAAAAGTATTACAAACCGATGAGGAAATTTAATTTTTTATCGGCAAAACCACAATGTCTAAGGAACCATTATTTGTACAAATCTAAAGTATTTCTTCGATTGTGTGATACAACGAGTATACACTTCGATGTGGCCAGGTCTTTCCACAGATGAAGAAAACAATGATCGAATATGTTCGACAAATGAATTTCTTTTACAGTTAAAATTTAAGTGCCAACCAGACAAGTCGTTATACTCGTAACAATTATGTAGGCCATCAAAAGATACGCGTGGCGTTATGACCTCTAATAACGTCTTTGTTTTTATTGTCCTCGTGGAGATCAATATTTAAGCTTGTAATCCTCTGCTAGTACCATTGTCCGTTGCTTGTAACAATTCCTGTCTCGCGCGCTTGTCGACTCCATCTCCGGGGATAAGTTTCCTTTATCCTCCTCGACCGACCGTCTCAAGAATCATCAATAAACTCCCATCAGTCCAGAAAGGAATCAATGCATTCCCCAGTCGTTTTGAAGTCGGTTCGGGACATCACAATGAGTGGTATATACAGTGGGGATAATTGGCCTAAATGATCTCTCATGACTCCGGAAAGACGCTTGAGGTTGAGTTTTTTTCTTCATCATCGTCAGCGTGACTTGCCCAGATACAGGCGCCGTCTTTTGAGGTCTTGACACGGCAGGTGGGGATGGTGAGACGCCCGGTATAATCCCCCGGGGAGAACCTGGTCACGCGAGTCATCATCGATTTGGCGTGGGCAAACACAATTTTACAAGGGGAAGGAATTATAACATGTTTGTGAACAAAAGGGGGATAACTTGGAGATGACAAAAAGACCCTTGGGTCAAGAATTGTGTCGAGGAGAGTTGAAACAAGGCCATTATTTCCGCAGTCAAGCAGTTTGCTTGAAATGATGAAAGTTCCTTTAAGGAATTTTGATTAAAGCTTGTGTCATTTTCAATTTCAGTCTTTCAGGTCCAAAAATATTTTTATCATTTCACTAAAATTTCCTTAGGAGGGGAACATCGAATTTGTTGAGCGCACGGGGAAGCAACTTTAAAGTAATGGCCACCATCTGCAAACATTAAGAAATACTTGCTATTTTCGTATATTAAGTTAGTGTGACGTGTGTTACACAATTCTTTTGAAATCAGGAGAAATCGTCAAAATACAAAAATATTATAACCAAAGCATGTAGGCCTAGTGTTTTATGCACGAAAAACGCGACCCGAATTGAAGTCAACTTTCATGGAATGAAAACAACGTACTACTCGGTTTTCGGACAACTAAAAAACACCTGTTACAACAACTTGAAAATTCATCTAGTTCTTGGTCGTGATATATAACACAATGCTATTGAATATTGAGAGAAATTGTTGATCTATTAAAATTATATAACCAAAACAATGTAGTAGGTTAAGCGCGAAAAATACAAGCCGAAATGAAGCCAACTAAAATGTTCTTTCAAAAGAGGGCGCGCTACACAAAAAGTGGTCACCACCGTACATATTTTTTTTGTCAAAACGGAGAAAAAAAACTGCTTAATTTAAGTAAAAGTCTACTGAAAACTACCTTACTACTGAACAAAACCAACGTACTCGTTTAGACGATAACCCGAGAAATACCGGTTTTTCTCCGTGTTGACAAAATTCTTTAGGTAGGACCACTGTTTGTGTAGCGCGCCCTCTTGTGATAGAAAATATTTTATGAATTGAAGTCAACTGTTTATTATCGAACAAAAACAACACACTCGGTTTCCAGACGATAACTTAAGAAACTTGCTACATTGAATCGAAATATCGTTTATCAATTTTATGTGATATGTAACACAATTCTGTTAAAAATCAGGAGAAAGAGTCAAAAAAATTATAATCTAACCAAACCAATGTACAGTGTGTATAGAAAAAACCCCGATAATTAGAGAAAAACAAATATTAAAAACGCTCAAAGAATGACTATTTCTCAACAATGCTGTTTTCCCTATCCCATTTACACACCTGCATCCAGAGATATAGACAGTTAATTGAAAGGGATGATTATGTCAATGCGGTCCAATTTGCAGCAAAGTGGATGAAAGGAGATTAACATGCCAGCAATCTCTCTGTTGGCCAACTTAGCTATTGTTCTTTTCCAATCATTATTTGGTTGGAACCTAAGATTCATTGATTATGTAACGCGTTTACATAATCATTGGAGCATAAGTTTATTGTCCCAACTCAATATTGACTTTGGTGTGTGCAAAATGGTGTCCATTTCTTACAGTATGATCGCAAAATTATCAAATATCCTGTTGTCTTGTGCAGTTCGATGTACTTACCAACCATTATCCAGGGGCCGGGAAATGGGGCATGACCCATGACTTCGAGGAAAAATCTTGCAGTCTGTCTGGCCATGTGCCGTCAAAAATCTCCTCTGACGATACCTTGAGGCCTACTCTACACCTGGAGGTACGACATTCAATTTTTTTTGGTTGTTTTCCCCCCAAAATTGTTCCATATCAAATGAAAAAGTCCAGACTTCAAATTCATGAAACGAATTTATGGAAACTTTGCATGCATTCATATGCGTGGCCCAAGCAATGCCTTAAACGAAACTTTCTCTTATGGAGTGCTGAACAAAAAGAGCGCCAACAATAGGCCGGAATTTCAGATACGCCAGTCATGTGCTTTATAATTATGCAGCAATGTAAAAAAAAAAAACAAGCGAGGGCGCTACAGCGAAAGTTTTCATAACCACAGAAGGAGCTATTTCTCAAAATAACGGCTCTTCCGACCTTAGTGATAATTACGCGTACTTCTGAAAATTATTGAAAATACTCACAACTCTCCAAGGTGTTTGACACACCCATGAAATGAAAGCTTATTTCATAATCTTTCAGTTTATGTTCAAGTTTTGTTCTGTTATTTGATAACTTGAAAATTCTATCAAAAGATGATCACCCCGAAAAGTACTCCTGTGACCCATCGCCATTTTGAAAAATGATGCCTGCGCCCTTTTGCAAAATAGAGCAATTATTTTAGCGCCCAATTTCATGTGAATTACACAGAAATATTAGCTCACACTTCTATGCACGGCTTCCACTCTTCCTTTTTTTCACAAACCGTCAAGTTCATGGCCCACAAAATGCTCTATAAAAAGCAAAGAATTTGAGGGCATACAAAATTGTGATTTGGCCCGCATTGGCAATTCTGGGCCTACTTACAGTTCTACACCCCTAAAATACAGTCAATGCAGTAGCCATAATTCGTGTATTTAAATTGCTAAAAATTGTTGTCTGTTTAATACTGTTAGTCACATAAAGAATGGTCACATAAAGATTTTGATTGGACACAATGTGCGTGCGTGGTAACCAAGTTCTTTAGAAATGTCAGATTCAATCAAGGGCGGATCCAGGGGGGGCCAAAGGGGGCCATGGCCCCCCCCCCCCAAAACGAAATCAATTTTTTTTTTTTTTATGTGACATCGCAATAACGGCAGGCAATGAGTACAGCACCATCTTTCCCTCAAAAAAAAAAATTGGTTAAAGTGGTCAGAAATTGCCTCAGATCGCACCACAGAGCATCTAGAATCCAAAAAAATTTCGGGGCCCTTAAGCGGGCCCCGAACCCCACGCCGTAATTTTTTTGACCCACTTTTTGGGGGGACCAAAAAAATTTTTGGCCCCCCCCAAAATTGTGTTCTGGATCCGCCCTTGGATTCAATGATGGGGGGACTGGGAACCAGCGTAATATAACACAACCCCCCCCCCAAAAAAAAGCAGGCAGGGGCGCACTTCTATTTTTTTGCAACCAATTATAGTCAATGACCATTTTGCGCATGCGTTAGTTGATAACGGAATGGTTCTTGCCTTCTTGGATTCTTCTCTTAAAAAAACAAACAAAAACCCATCTCCACAGCCACGAATTTGAAAAAAAAATGTGAAATTTATTTCATCGATAAGTACAAGTGGGACTTGATTAAACAAAATTTAAAAAAGAAAATTCACTCTTTTTTTGGTGGGGGGGGGGGAGGAAATAAAAATGGACCCATTTGGACCCTCGACCTTTTTTTCAAACTACATGGCATATTTATTCAATCACGTGATTTCACGCATGCGTATGAATGTACATTTATTCTGTCGCTCGTACCCCCGCCCTTCAAACAGGAGGGCGGGGGGGGGGGGGGGGTACGAGCGAACATTTATTCTTTACTAGCCTGCAGATGAAAAATTGCGCGCGGCAAACAGTACGGGCAGGGAAATTTTCTCTATTTGTGATTGGACCCGTCAAAAAAATGCCGAAGTTTGACCTTTTTCATTGCAGACCGGAGTCAGGTGTTGTCACGAACTGAGTAACACCATTCGCCATCGACAAAATAGATCATTTGCATTCAGCAACCACATTTGAGGTGTATTTGTTATTTTCCATAACATTAACAATGAATTCACATGTCCACGCATGCGTAGGCCAAATGCGCACACACCTCCAATATGGCTGAAATGCAATTGATCTATTTAGTTTGCCTACTTCGTAACCCAGTATAATTCTGGCTGGATCGATGATGAATCTGTCCGAAGAGCCACCACAATATCGTCCCTGCCGAGGAGAATTCCAAAACTCCTCGGAATCAGAAAGACGCGACCGTGGTGGCCCCCGGAGTTCGTCGGCACCGCCGAACCTCTTGCACCGGGTGACCGGTGACAGCGAGGCCGCTGCCGGCGGCACCTTCCTCCGAGAGCCGGTGGGTTGATCCCTGCAGTAGAAACTGCAGAGGGTTACGAAGTAAGCGTTGTCGGTGACGAAGGGGGTTGCTCAACCCACGACAGCACCTGCTTCCAGTCCGTCATGATGGCTTGGAAAAACCGTCAAACTACGGCTGAAACAGGCGGCCTGATCGCTGGCTCTTGATGGCTGTCGATGGCAGACGGGGCGTATTTGCTGCATTTTTATACACTTTTATGCGCTGGTGCCCTTTGCTATTCCCATGCCTTTGTAAAGGGAATATAATATGCGTGGTACCAGTTCATATCGTCGGAAATCCCAAAATAACCAACTGTAATGACGCACTTCCGCATAATTGCAACAACAATAGTCATGTGCATTGTAAACTTGAAACCAAGTCGGTTATTGGCCGGGTTTTGTAATTACACGTTGAACCCAGCAAGATATAGACAAACACGGCTAACTAGTGACATGTCCTCAAGTCTATTTATGCATTGCTGAGTTTGCACATAAACTTTCAGTACGTTGTGCAATCTGAGTGCATCCGTGTGGTCACTTTTTTCAATCGGGTCGGCAAACTATGGAAGGCGAATGTTGCAAAAAAATAACAGTCATTAATGTTTCCAAACATAATAGATTGTTCAAATCCAAAATGACCAACAAACGCTACCATGAGTCTTAATACAAATGCCTGTTCTGAAATAATGAGGGTGTCGATATGAATCCCCCCCCCGCAAAATCTGTTGCCACTCGGCTTAACAAAATTGTGGCAGTCCATAAAAAAATGGTACTCAAAATTAATGTTTAATGACGCAGAACGAACTGGTACACGAGTCTAGGCTTGAAATTCGTTCGCATTGCAATTACGTCATAATCTATTTTCAAACGTTGCTATTTATAACTGTAAACAACGCTCGGTCGTCCCTGGTATCCGGCAAACAGCAACCATCGTTAAAATTGTATTCAAAAGATGATCGCGCACCAGCGTAAAAATTTCTCTATAAATTCAACGGGTTAGCCGATACCCAGTTATCGGACAGCCATCAAGTGCCAGCGATCAGGCCGCCTGTTTCTGCCGTAGTTTGACGGTTTTTCCAAGCCATCATGACGGACTGGAAGCAGGTGCTGTCGTGGGTTGAAAAACCCCACCCATCAGTGAACAACGCTTACTTCGTAACCCTCTGCAGTTTCTACTGCAGGGATCAACCCACCGGCTCTCGGAGGAAGGTGCCGCCGGTAGCGGCCTCGCTGTCACCGGTCACCCGGTGCAAGAGGTTCGGCGGTGCCGACGAACTCCGGGGGCCACCACGGTCGCGTCTTTCTGATTCTGTGGAGTTTTGTAATTCTCCCCGGCAGAGACGATATTGTGGTGGCTCTTTGGACATTGCATCATGGTTGCATTAAGACTTCTCAAACTCACAAGCTTTGAACAAAAACTAAAGTTGCCATTTATGTTTTTCGACACTGTGAAGTGTGAGTTTAAGAAATCGAACTGCAACATCACTTCCTGAAAATTGATGTGGTTGAGGGTTACTGAGTAAGCGTTTTCACTGGCGAGTGTGGGGTTTATTAATTTAAGACAGCATCAATCTCCAGTCTTGTGAAATTCGAAAATCGTCGTGCACAGAAATGTCACGTCTCATGATCGCTGGCACTTCCTCAAGTTTTGGCGAAAGTAGACAGTCCTGTCCAGTAGAGTTGCTGTCCTTGTGCCCAACAAACATTTTTTTCTCCAAATAAACTCTAAATTTGTGTAAAATTTTGAAAAAAAAATCCAATTCTGTATTTTGGGCGTATGCAAAACAAAAAAGGCTTTTACATTGCTCCAGAAAAAAACAGTATTAAAAATAACAGCGTTGCTGTTGAAACCCATCAGCCGGAGTTTGTCGAAAGGGCAAATTGAGTTGACATTCCAAACTCCTTAAGTTATCATGCAGAAACCATTAACTCACCACGGTGACCTTGACCTTTGGACTCCCAAACCAATCCCAACTTGCCTGTACCCAAAGGCAACCCCCTACCAAAGTTAGACACCAAAATCTAATGTCCAACTCAAGTTATCAGCCGGAAACCATTTACCTTTAACTCACCACGGTGACCTTGACCTTTTGACCCCAAAACCAATCCCAACCCAAGGGCAACCCCCTACCAAAGTTAGACACCAAAATCTCATTTCTAACTGGTTATCCAGAAACCATTTACCTTCAACTCACCATGACCTTGACCTTTTGACCCCGGCTGAGGGATGAAAAGGATTCACAATTACATTGCAATTTGAAGTTCTTTAATATGTAATATGAATGAACCAAAATTCTGTAATATAAATGAACAAAAGGCTTCTGTTACATCTGTCGTAACTTAATTTTTTTATTTACAAGTGGCGTAAGCAGATATTCAGTGTTATTTTTGTGGCATAATACTGAAAGCTGGCTAAATTACACGTTAAATATGTAATTGAGGAAAATCATGAAACAATTTCTAATAAGTATTACAAGGAAACCATTACCTTTTTTAAAGTACGGTGTACAAATAAGAGGGCGTTATTTAGGTCCAGTGCATAAACGTTTTGTAATTACTCCAATTTGCGTAATTCAAATACTGCCCTCTGAATGTGTCCGCCATACTTCAAAAAGGCTAAAACGCATTTTTACTCGAAGCCGAGTTTCAAAATATACCTAGTACTTTATTGAATGACTTAATGATTACCTATAAAGCTGCCTTTAATTTTTTTTGTTTATCATGCATAGTAAACAAATGATTTGTACAAAATATGATATACTATTTACATTACGAACCAGCTTATCTTTTCAAAATGCCCTTTGAAACTTCTTATCTTTTTCCTTTAATTTGCATATACCTTTTCACATTTTATCTACAATTATCTTTTTAGTTTTTTTTCTAGGCACATTATAAATGCAGAACCATGCACAAATCATTCTTTACCTTTTTAAAATTGGGATGAGAATGCTTGATTAAATTTTTTGCTCTTCTGAAACTACATAGCCCAGTTTACAAAGCAATGCTTTCGGTACTTAAATAATAAGCTTATACAACTGTCAAAATTCAATGCCCGTTGCTGTTGCTAGTACATGTAGTGCAGGTTTTTCGTTTAATCTTGTCAATTTCAAAATGTTAAAAGGGGTATGCACTTTTTTGGAAAAAGTACCTACTGATATAAAGGGGATATACAACATTTGCAAACATTAAAAAACAAACTACCAAATTATGGTCAAATACCTTACTGGACTGTAAGTGATATCATTCTGAGAAATCATGGCACCTGGTGTGCTGTCATTTTCAAGAAATATGGAATTTGTATCAATTTCCAACGATGGTCCACGGACCATCGTTGGAAAAAAATATGTATTTTTTTTCCCTTCAAATACTGCCCCTAATTTACCAAATTCAGTTCATCCACATGTTGGTTGCAATCAGTTAAACATCCGTGAACGGGTGCAGGCCAGCTAGTCTGGTTCCCTGACCTAACAATTTCGACGTCTACAAATCGTTCCGGTTTGTCTGAAGTAGTGTCAGGGAACCAGACTACAAGAACAGCAATTTTTTTCCCTTGAACTATGAACACAAAACTTAAGTAAGATTTGAACACAAAACTTTAAAACAGGTCAGTGTAACATTATTTGATATAAAATACAACCCCCCCCCTCACAGCCATCCATTTCTGAATATTACAGCAAAAGCAAATGTTGCATGCTACCTTTAAATAAATGGAAAACCAGCTCAAAGTGAAGATAGGACTGGTATCAAATACCCTGTGAAATTATTCGGCCTCATGAAATGGTATCGTTTGGAAGCAAACCAACATTCAAGGTGGTTTTAAAACAGGATGCCTTACAACAGTATGTTGATGACATGATTGACCTTCCTGTAGGGAACATGTTAAGTGTTGGCCAATGACTTCCTGGTTCAATGACGGTAATGTTTTGCATGCCCATGGAATGATGCAACACGCCCCATTATTGTGCATGTACAATGTAGTAGCACACTGCACAACTGTAGTACATAAAGCTAATGATTACAATTGCGAATATTCTATCTAGTAACAATTGACGTTTGTTGACTTGCATCAGTTTTCATATGGCATGGGATTTACGCACAACCTGTAACATGTATTTGATTGCGAGTATTACAAATTTTCGTACGACTAATTTTGAGATGAATGTGCACAATATTTTGTCTTAGTGTAATCAAAAATGCACATATCTTTGGAAAAAAATGTATCAACCATTTGTGCTGGTCCCAGAGGGCCAGTCTATGGGCTCCATGTGCCAACAAAGAGGGTGCTTTTTAAAAAACCATTTTGAGAGCCCTGGACAAGACACACTGCTGTGCGTACTGGTTCGCGTCAAGTACGCACGACTTTTTTAATTTTAAATGCGCACAAAGCCAAAGCGTCTTCGCATGAGCGTCAGCAGTGCGTTTGAATGTTTCTCTCCTGATGTGCTGCCTAGTCTGGTTCCCAGACCAAAGGATCTATTTCTGATGAATCTAATATTCGTCTGAAATGTAAGTCGGAATCTTTTGGTTGGGGAATCAGACTATGGTCCCCCGCCTCTCCCTTTCTTGCCGTTGAGGGGGTACTTGCGCACGGAGCCCATCGTCATCATTGCACCTGACTGACTGTCACTTGTGAATTAGACTTGCTTAAGTCCCTCACCGTCCGACTGTCCTTGTGAACTGGACTACCTATCTCACTGACTGTCACTTGTAAATTAGATTGGATTTTTTGATCAATTGAATACAATTTTGTGCACTTTGGGACCAGCTTCACAAGGCCTGCCGAGTGTTTTCACATCGGGGGATGTTCTTGTGTACAATCTAAAAAACAATACTAGAGGTCTATGTCTGTTTGCAACAGAACATAGGGCTTTTCCGCATTATGTTTTTTTTAAATTAAGGTCATGTTTTTCTGTTTTGTGCAAAACTGTGTGCATTTACGTTTTGTTTAACAAACCTCATTCAAATGGAAATTTGATTTTGGCATATTGCATTTGTCATATATAAAATATATATATAATCACAAGATGACGTCATTATGACGTCACCTCAATATTTATTGGTAACACATCCCGGCATGCCCCCATACCAAGTTTTAACCCAATCTAAATTACTGTTGATGAGATAGGGGCTTAAAATATACAAACGATGACGTCACATGTCTAATGATGACGTCATTGTAACAATACTTGGCAGTGCTCATTATTTTATTGCGGTTTTAGTCTGTACCAAGTTTGAAAACAATCGGATTAATGAAAGTGTTAAATTTTGTAAGCAGAATAAAATTGGCAATATTAAAAAAATCGTAAAAAAATCTACTGATGACGTCATCGTGACGTATTTCAGATGTTGTGTACTAGTGTTATTATCTACCCACCCACCAAGTTTCATGACGATCGAACATTATCTTATATGTGTTTCAAAAAAGCGCATATTTGATGACATCATCATGACGTCACACATTTTTCAAAATTTTGTACATATACCTATTGCCTTACAAACCTAATACAAAAAGAATTTTAAATTTAACATATTGGGTTCGTGATATATGGTTTAAAGGTCCAAAACTTCAAAAATCTATATAAAATCACACGATGACGTCATGATGACGTCACCTCAATATTTATTTGTAACACATCCCGGCCTACCCCCATACCAAGTTTCAACCCAACCTGACGTACTGTTCATGAGATATAGGGGCTTAAAATATACAAGTTAACGATGACGTCACATGTCTAATGATGACGTCATCGTAACAATACTTGGCAGTGCTCATTATTTTATGGTGGTTTTAGTCCGTACCAAGTTTGAAAAAAATCGGATTGATAAAAGTGTTAAATTTTTTAAGCAGAATAAAATTGGCAATATTAAAAAAATCTTTAAAAATCGACCGATGACGTCATCGTGACGTCATTCAAGATTGTGTGTACTAGTGTTATTATCTACCCACCCACCAAGTTTCAAGACGATCGGACATTCCCTTATATGTTTTTCAAAAAATCGCATTTTTGCTGGCGTCATTATGACGTCACACATTTTTCCAAATTTTGTGCATTTATCTATTGCCCAGCGAACCTAATACAAAAAGAATTTTGAATTTATCATATTGCGTTAGTGAGATATGGCTTAAAGGTCCAAATCTTCAAAAATCTATATAAAATCACACGATGACGTCATGATGACGTCACCTCAATTTTCGTCTATAACACATCCCGATCTACCTACATACCGAGTTTCAACTCAATCGGACTAACAGTTCTGTAGATATAGGACTTTGTAATATGCACATGAATGATGACGTCACGTGACCCATGATGACGTCATCATGACGTCTATCTTCGCGAACGACCTTTGCTATATGTTCTGTGTTTTATGTTAAGTTTTGATGTCATATGACTTTGTTTTATGCCAAAAGTGTTTGCTAGAAAAAACGTGCACAAAGTCTATGGCATTTTGGTTGGAAGTCCCAAGAGGAAAAAAAAAAATAAAAAAGAAAAAAAATTCGTAGAGAAACAAAGGCTTTTCCGCAACTTTGCGGAAAAGCCAAAAAGAAAAAAAATTCGTAGAGAAACAAAGGCTTTTCCGCAACTTTGCGGAAAAGCCAAAAAGAAAAAAAATTCGTAGAGAAACAAAGGCTTTTCCGCAACTTTGCGGAAAAGCCAATAAACCCCAAACTCGGTTACATGATATTGCATCATACAAAATCAGTATTTGGATATTGCAATGTGTAGGCCTATGTTGTGTAAGTGACTTGCTTGAATGATGCAATGAATGGTAACAAATAGAAAATTTTGTTCAGCCGTTTTTGCAAAAATTATGCTTTTTCAAATTTATGTGCAAATAAAACGGCATGTTGACTAGGAACATGACTAGTGTTTGGCTATTGCAATGTGTAGGCCTTGTGTAAGTGACTTGTGTGAATGATGCAATGAAGCGAAGTTTTCATTCAGCCTTTAGACAAGAAATACTGTTTTTAAACTTTATATGTAAATAAAATGGCACGTTGACTAGGAACTGCTTAAAGACAGTATTTCTTCACAAATGTTCAAAAATACATGATGAAGAACAAAAAAAAAATTGCTATACAATGTTATGAAAAGTGTCTTTTAATATTTGAAGAACACACATTTTTGGTCATCTTTAGGGGTGGATCCAGGTTTGGCTCAATGGGGGGGGGGGGGGGGGGGGTGTAGCTGTTGGGGAGGGGATAGCAGGGTTTTCTGGGGCATGATTTTTCTATTTTTGGCTCCCGGGGGTGGGAGGGGGGGTGGGAGGGGGGGGGGGGGTGAGGAGGTTTACACCCATTATGATTACCCCCTCCTCCCCCCATAGATCCCCCTCCCCATATATCCACCAACAAGGGTTGGTGTTTTTTTGTGGGGTGGGGGTGGGGGATTCTCATACAGGCTTGGCACGAATAAAAGTTGTGTGGCAATGAAATGCAAGAAAATGCGTTACAAGTATACTGGCTACATTCCGTCGTCCTTGTACGACACGGCGGCGTCGATCTTGTGTATGGAGGTCGTGAAGCTACGCAGCTTGACGACTTGTGAGTTTGCGATGAGCGACGGACCCGATTCCTCCCACTGCTCCGGCATGTCCATGTCCTTGTCGGTGTAGATCAAGATGTTGAATGTACCTGAATGAGGTCGAGGGTGAGGGGTTATGGTTAAGAGGTCAAATGTGAGAGGTTGATTCAGGTGCTATACTTATGTTCCCCCTCGCATATAGACATGTGATGGACATGTGATGGACATGTGATGGACATGTGATAGACTTGTGAAGGACATGTGATTGACTTGCGATAAACATGTGATGGACATGTGATGGACTTGTGGTGGACATGTGATTGACTTGTGATAGACTTGTGAGGACCTGTGATGGACTTGTGATGGACTTGTGATGGACATGTGATGGACATGTGATTGACTAATAATTGTAATGAACTTGTGATGGACTTGTGATGGACATGTGATGGACACGTGATGGACTTAATTGTGATGGACTTGTGATGGACATGTGATGGACATGTGATGGACACGTGATGATGGACTTAATTGTGATGGACTTGTGATGGACTCGTGATGAACATGTGATGGACTTGTGATGGACATGTGATAACCTTTTGATGGACTTGTGATGGATATATGATGGACATGTGATGGACTTGTGAAGGAAATGTGATGGACATGTGCTTCACATTTCTACTCACATGGGTTGTCTAAGAGAGGCAGGAACGTCACCGTGGCCGTGATTTGGGTGATAACCGCTCGGATTCCTTTGTTGATTTCCTCGTCTGTCTTTTTTCTTGGTTGACTGTATGAAAAAAGGGGAAAAAAACACCAAGATTTTGAGCAAAAAATATAAATTTAAAATTTAGAATACAACATTCTGGAAATATCTCACAGTATTTTACCGATTGTTTGCATATGGTCATTCCATAAATTTAGGGTCCAAAAGGTGACAATATTTCCTGTCCCTGTTTCCTTGGTACTTTGTAATTTGCCATTCAAGTATCATAAAAGAATGACTTCAAATGATGTGTATTTGTTGGGTAGGTAGTTTGCTATTCATAATCACTCTTGGAGGACGACTGCACTAAGGAGTGCTGGTCCCAGAGGGCCTGCCTAGTGTACATCTGATTGACTCACTGACTGCGAAACTTGTGAGCTGGGCAGTGCTATCGTATAGGATTACCCCAAAGCACCAATGAATGGTTAAATCCAGGTCATTGTGTAGACTAGAAAAAAAAAATGGTTCTTCTCATCTTCTGACTTCTTTCTTATTTGCATTTGTTCATGAACTATTAAAATTCACCTGTCGTGTGACATGGTTTTGTCGCACTCGACGTCAAATTGCCATCTTTCTTTTACTTCCCCCGACTCCACCTCTGTTATGACCACAACTACTTTCTGCACTGTCTTCTCGTTCAGCCATTCTGGGAAGAAAAAAAAACATGAATATTTTAGTAAAACACACAAAATATATTCACAATTCTGAGCACAAACATTCATCCACATAAAAAATTGTGAAAAAAAAGTTCTGGTTATTATTTTTATTTTAAATATTTTAACAGAAGTATCTAAAAAACACTTAAACTAATGGAGTGAAATCTACAAATTCATAAATTCATTACGATTCCAAAGAAATAAAATGACACAAAGAAAAGGATAAAACATCACAAGGGCATAAGTTTAAGCCGTGGTTGGCAACAAATTTTCCCAAAAATGTGCATTTTAACACCTCATTATGTAAGAAACATGCGTTTTTATGAAGTCTTTGGTTTTTATTTTGTATTTTCAATAATGCAATGATATAGTTGGAAACAATAATTTGCTTATTCTGTATTTTCAACAATTAACATTCTTTATTTTTGCAACATTGGCTTCTAATTATGTTTTTCGTGAATTACAGTATACTCACCATTGAGTTGCTTCAGCACGTTGGTTAGATAATCTTGCAGCGCTTTTTCCGTCGATTCAAATAACGTCAGGCCATACTTCTGTTTTCTGGTGAACGTTTCTGGAGGATAGATACCCCTCTGATACAGCAGACTGTTTATGCCATATACTGCAATGGGTGACAAACAAATACCTTGCGGTTAACAATTTTTGAAACAAAATTTGAATTAAAATACAGTGAAATCTTGATAAGTCAAACCTCAAGGGAGCAGGTTCAAAATTTGACTAAGCAGAGTTTTGAGTTAAGCAGGGTTGTATATCAATTATCATTGTTATACTACTGAACTTCTGGCCATCACTTCTCTGGAATGTCGGACACTTCGCCCCATTTCCACGTCGCCCCATGTCACTTCGCCCCTAACCACTTCGCCCCATCCCCACTTCGCCCCATTCCCACATCGCCCCATTCCCACATCGCCCCATCCCCACTTCGCCCCATTCCCACTTCGCCCCATTCCCACTTCGCCCCATCCCCACTTCGCCCCATCCCCACTTCGCCCCATCCCCACTTCGCCCCAGCCGTTACATGTAAAAAAAAAATCTCATCTATTTTATTGGCTTTAAAAAAACAATTTCAACAGATTCACTAATTGCTAACCAACGGAAAGAATTAGCCCATCACCAAAATGAACAATTCATAACCAACCTCTCAAGCTAGGCTCTCCCCACCGAGAAAAAAGCTCGAAGTAAAAGATCCAACTCATTGTTCCCAACCCGGCTATACCAACCGGTCTCCCACTTATCTGAGAACGACAATACCTTTGACATCCTCTTGGAGGAACCAATCTCATCTAAATGAAGTTGTAAGTGTGAAGTGTCACATATCAGACAAATTTTGACGGAACATTTTCCTCAAGGCAGTAAGTAACTCACTGACCCATACCTACAGATTCTTTTAAATCCAGCGGCTGATGAGTCCCAGAAGGGACGAATATGCATTCTGCTATTGCCCTCAGGTAAAACCTAACCCACCCCACTGCCTGGGTAAACTTGGCTACGGTCAAAACTTCCATTGATTTCTCCTTCTTATTTCTACCCAATTTTTGAGACCCCTTTCATGTGTCTCAATTGAAGAACATAATCCACACAATGTCACACCACTCGCGAATAACTCACAATGTGTTGTTCTTACCATACGCACATTTTTTATTCACAAGCCAATAGGAGAGGCGTCTCTGAATGGGATAGAGCCATCATTTCTCTCATCTGTGTGTCGAGCACCTCATCAGAGAGTTTGTATTTTTCCTAAGTTTCTAGAATTGGGAGCATTTATTATCTGGGGTCTTTGGCAGTTTATTTGGTCTGCACCCCTAGCCTTCACCTTTTTCATACTACATGGGGCGAAGTGGGGATGGGGCGAAGTGGGGATGGGGCGAAGCGGGGATGGGGCGAAGTGGGGATGGGGCGAAGCGGAGATGGGGCGATGTGGGGATGGGGCGAAGTGGGGATGGGGCGAAGTGGTTAGGGGCGAAGTGACATGGGGCGACGTGGAAATGGGGCGAAGCGTCCGACACCCCTTCTCTGTATCAGGAGTGTGATGGCCTAGCGGTTAAGAACACCGGACTCATGTTCTGGTGTTTCAGAGGCAACAGTGATGTGGGTTCGAGCCCACTGGCGGGCACTTGTGCCCTCAAGCAAGGCACTTAACCATTCTTGCTTCGTCCTTCGGATGGGACGTAAAGCCGTAGCCTTGTCACGCCCCAACTATCGCATCGGTCCCAACTATAGTTGGGCCTGTCCCAACTATAGTTGGGCCTGTCCCAACTGTAGTTCCACAGTTGGGCTGGCCCAACTATAGTTGGGCCTGTCCCAACTATAGTTGGGACGGTCCCAACTGTAAGTTCCATTGTTGGGCTGGCCCATCTATAGTTGGGCCACTCCGATCTTTTTATTTTGCGGTGTCCCAACTATAGTTTACATTGATGTACAACCATAAAACGTTCCCTACAGCTCTGATACACGTCTGACTTTACTGGGGACCACTGAAATTAGCTATTGATGGGGCGAATCTATAGTTGGGCCACCCCAATCTTTTTATGTTGCGGTCCCAACTATAGTGTACATTGTTGTACGATTATAAAACATTCCCTACAATTAACTCTAATACACATCTGACTTTACTGGGGACCAATCTATGGGTGGGGACCATCTGTAGTTGGGCCACCGCAATATTTTTATTTGGCAGTCCCAACTATAGTTTACATTGATGTACGATTATAAAACATTCCCTACAGCTCTGCTTACATGTCCGACTTGGGACCTTTGACATTAGCTATGGGTGGGGCCCATCTATAGTTGGCCGGCCATGGCAATCTTTGAATTTTGCAAAATGTTGCTGGATAATAAAACCCAGCAGCTGGACAACTCGTCCAACTAGGCAGTACCACGTGACCGGCCAGCCTTGCGGCGCGGCATGCATGCACGACGAATACACGGTGCCAGCGCCGCGGAACATTTAATCCAACAAGATCTATCAAGCATGAAGCATCCGGCGCAACTCCCGTCCCAACTATAGTTGGGCCGACCCAACTGCCGCACTATAGTTGGGACAGTCCCAACTATAGTTGGGACCGATGCGATAGTTGGGGCGTGACAGCCTCGTAGGTCCCGTGTGTTGTTTAAATGCACGGCTGACTGGGAAAAAATAGTGATGGCCAGATATGGGAATCTTTCCCGGCAAATTAGCGTTAGGAAGTAGGCTAGGCCCTATAAAAATGCAGGTGACGGCAAAATATCCACTGCTTGTAATAACGTTTGTGCATCTCGAAGTCTGTCAAGTGTCACTTTTGTCAGATCAGAACAGATAGTACAAAACGCTACTGCCAGCCTCGTTTTAACCGGTTGACTATGTGGAGAAAATCATCTTTAAAAAGAGTGTCATTGGCTTAAATTGAACATGAACATCTCTTCTATTGAAACAAGCCACAAACTTACAGAAGAACTCCGAGACCTTTTGACTAGACCCCTTCAAAGTAATCGTCTTCGTCTTCGTCGCCTGTTTTGTTGCCGCCATTTTTTTCAATTTTTGGACCTGCACATGTCAAATTTAGTCAGATCCCATCACCTTGAGTTTCTATTACGTATCATTATTGATGAAGACGTCTAGGTGTTCTGTATGTTGCCGTTGGTGGCGCTATACCAGATACACGGTGTCGACAAATTAAAAAACCACAAAAAATATCTGGGGTCAGTTATTTCAGTTTTTCGTTAGTTTAGTTTAGGACTTTACGACTGGTGTCGGCTGGTGTTGTTTTTGTGAACTAACAGACTTTGATACTTCTTATTCCTCCATGATGTGCTCAAGACGGGCAGCAGTTTGTCTGGCTTTAACCCTGCTTTTTGCAATGGTTTCGGCAGCAACTCCGGCCTACAAAGTCGGGGTCGGAATCTCAGATGTCACCGGTCCTGCTCTTGATGTGAACATGGTGAGATTGTATTTGGGGCCTTGGGCGGACCCGGGGGTGTGTTGAAAGGGGATGTTACATGTTTGGGTGAAAAATACTTTTAGGAGCCCTTTGTTTTGGGGGGTTCGCTTGGGTTTTTTAACTTCTTTGCACGGTGTTTATCATTCCAAAATAAAGCAGTCTTTTTAGATTGAATGACACCGTTTTTTTTTAAATCGTTTTGAACAGAACTTGGTTTTTTGGGAGAAAATTTGACTGTCTTACCAGTTTTGGCAGTTCCTACCTCCATGGTTGAAGACATTGTGTTTGGAATGTTGCATATCGATCCTGACCCCACTTTTTTCCATCGTATATTATCTCAATGAAGGTCAGTCATTGCATGGAGAAATAATTTCTCCATGGTCATTGCAAAGATGTTGAAAAGACATGAATCTGGGACTGAGAAACATTTCCAATTTTGTTAAAAAAATACTTTGAAAATGCACTCAACTCTCCATAACAACCAAAGAAGTGGCGTCTGGATACTACATTCTTTCCAAGATATTCAACGTGGGTATATCACTGCCAAATTCTAGATCATACAAAAACATTTGAGTGGCTTTTAGGTGAGTTCAAAACAATAATTTGTGTTCATCATATAACTAGGAATGGTTTCCTAAAACTAAAACTTAAAAGTAACTAATATGTTAAATGTAACACAATCATGACAATGTATTTTTGTGGTAGACAGTATTTTCCTATATTATTAAAAATATATGTGACCCGCTCTGCACAACTGAGTCTGATGTCGTATAATTTGAATTCAAGCTTGCGCCATTTTGACGTGGAAACTGAAAACTTAATCAGCATTTGGATTTTTTTGTTTTGGTTTAAATTTGTTTGTTTTGGTTGATATACTTTTAGTTTAAATGTCCTACAAAGAAATTTAAATATTTTACGAAAAAAGACTAACAAAAAGAGGATTTTTCGGCTGTTCTTGGTAAGTTACAGTATATTCAATGCCATTTTTCAAACCCTTTTTTCCCCATTTTGACGTTTCTAGCTTTGTTGAAATTTGACATAATGAAACAAGCTGAACAATGCAACCAAATACGCTAGAGTGGACCATGATATTATGAAAGCTTATTTCATTCTCATCTCATTAATTTCGATAACTCAAAACGTTAGTTTTGTCACAGCAGACTCATTTTTGTAAAGCAGGTCACATATATATGGAGCTGAACAGTCAAATTCATGGGGATTTTATTCTGTACATAACTGTTATGATACAATGCAATACATTTTGCATTTTATTGTATCCGTCACTGAGGTTCTTATCAGATGATAGTCAAATAACTTATCTCTGTTATTTGGTCTGCAATCACATCATCGATGTGGTATGCGATAAACATCAAAGGGTTATGATTTAAGTACAAACATGAAAGAATAGTGACCGTAACAAAAAATACAGGTCATCAAACAAGAAGAAGTTGCCATTTGTGAATTGCAACCGCCCCAGAATGTTATTCCAAATTGCTTGGTTTTTTTTTTAACAATCTCGAGAGGGTTGAAAATGACCAAACAGGAAAACAGTGACTTTTTTCCTTCTAAGTAAAACCGTCAAATTGCAATTATTTTAAGAGAAAAAAAAAATCAAAGCTTTATTTTGTGTTGGCTGTGTAGTAAGAGAAATAAAACGAATATAGAGCGCAAACATTTACACATTTGTAAGCTAGAAACAAATCATTTCACAGTATACGCTTCAGAGAGTTTTCCATCATAGTGTTATCACCCCATGTCGTGTTGCTAGGGGTGGTCGTTAGACTTTGAATCGTGTACGATATTAACTTATTTGTATCAATCAGATATAATCGCCAATCCAAACAGCCCAAACTCAATAACGTTTACATCTCTTTAGCAGATACTTACCTATTGCCGTTAGTGACCGGCTTTTGTGTAATCACAAGAATATTATTCATCTGTTTGAATTACAGGGTGAGTCAAAAAAAAGCGGAACCCAAACACCCAAAATTATTTTTCATATTTAAAAACATATGTAGCACCAACAATAATAATGACTGGAAAGCCAATTTCATAAGCTACTTTTAGATGAAAAAATGACTGTAAATGCTCAATCTGTTCAAAGAATATCACCATTTAAACACAATGACCCTAAAACCTGTCTCGTCCAAAAAAATGTGATTTCAAGAATCGTCATCACAATTGTCTTCAAACATTACCAGCGATGAAATCTTAGTTTAAACGTTTGCAATATGCAACAAAGTCCTTTTTAAAGCCCGTCTTTCAAAAAAAAGTAGATTTTATAAATCATATTGTTTACCTAACCAGGGTTGTTAATCAAAATATTGTGTGCTACGGTCTGTGACAGTTGTTGAAACAAGTATTCTGTGTCATTTTCTTTGTTGTTCCAAACATTCAAAACACACAATAAATTGTTTTTTTTTGGACGAGACAGGTTTTAGGGTCATTGCATTTAAATGGTGATATTCCTTGAACGGATTGAGCAATTTCAGTATTTTTTTTTCATCTAAAAGTAGCTTATGAAATTGGCTTTCCAGATATTATTTTTTTGGTGCTAGGTATTTTTTTTAAATATGAAATATATTGTTTGGGGTAGTTATAAGCTAAACATCTTTTAAATTTACCGGTACATGTGTAAAAAAAAAAAAAAACCTAAAAATTTGAAAGCTTACTATGGGTTCATTTACACCCTGTTTTCATACTTTTTATTATTTAAATGAAACATTTAGGAATAAACTTTGTAAAGAACAAAAACTCATATTTGTTGAACAAGGACAGTATCCTTACCCCTATGCCTTTCTGCTACGATGCATCCTCAGCCCTCCAAAATCCTCCAACTGCCTCCATGTAAAAATTGAATACAGCCTCAATCCTCCAAAATCGTTCACTATTTCTTGAGTTTGCTCAGCGGAGGGGCGACCACTGCCTCAATCCTTCAAAATCCTCCAACATTCTTTTAAGTAATAATTATTAAAAATTATTTATAATTAATAATTGTAGGGTACAGTTTAAGACGTTGACGCAATGCATCCTCCAAAATCAACCGGCACTTTAAGGCATACAACCTCGATCCTCCAAAATCCTTCAGAATCCTTCAAAAGCGCCTGGTTGATTTCGGAGGATTGAGGAGGGTAAGGCTAAAGCATCTGTGAAAAACTTCCTTCTCGTTTTATTTCTATTTTTTTCGTTTCCCGTCCGCAGATGGGCTACGCAAGTTTCAGCCAGAACTCGGAGGGTATTCATTTGAGGCTATTCAGCCGTGCGTTCATCACTTGCGATCTGAACCAGACCGAATGCAATGTGTTCGTCAGCGCCGATATTGGAATGGCATCTACGCTCATCAAATTACAAGTATGTCAAGAGGGGCGGGGTAAGGGGGTGGGGGAGGGGTTGGCGATTGTGGGAGGGTGGGTGGGGGAGGTAGGACGTTGGGGTGGGGGGTAGGGGGGATGTGGAGTGGGGGGGGGGGGGAGGAGAGGGGTGCCACTCCCATAACAATTCAGTGTGCTTTAATCAGCGATGCTCACGAACTTGAAAGTATGTCAATACACTTCTAATGCACATCAAACAGTAAATTTTAGAGCTTCCACGAGGAATATTAGCTCCAATTTCTTCTTAAAAATCGGTCAAATATCAGCCATTCTGCTACCTGTTCTTTATATTATCTTAATAGGCTCTTCGAACAATTTCAACAAGTGCAGGCACACGCAAATCTTGATCGGCGGCCAGTTTAGGCTGCAGCATGTTTATATAAACTTAATCAGCGCATTTTGAATATTTGAATAATTGATCAAGTCCAATGTAGAATAATCGAATGCTAAATTATTTGAAAAGTGCAACCCTAGTGCAAATATAGGCTATGTACTGGGTCATATTGTAGTTCATGATTATATTGATTTTACAAACAGTGTTTTCTTGTACAATGGCGCAGGTGATAGAAAAGCTCAGAGAGGAATACGAAGGTCAATACAACGAGATTAACGTCGCCATCAGCGGCACCCACACTCACTCCGGGCCAGGCGGTTACTTCCAGTACAGTCTGTACACCATTACTGCGTTAGGTATGAAACGGTCTGGCATCGAACCCATCGTGGCAGGAATTGTTCAGGTGAGTACGCCTCTGAGGCGGGGAGGGGAGTGGGCGGGGGGTGGTAATGCAACCCCCTTCCCCATTTTAGGCAGCTCCAAAAAAATGAAAACATTACTAGCGTAGTAAAGCTGATCCAAGAGTTTTGCAGTAATTACTGTATCACTGTCTAGGGACTTTACCCAGCTAGAAGAATGAGACCAATTTAAGGCGTCAACCAAAAAGTTACCGTCAACAAAAAAAGTGGCATATAGGCCTAACAATAGAAAAAACTTTTATGAGTAAAAAACTTTAATGAGTAAAATAACATCACAGTCGTGTGTGCACATGCGTAGTTTTTTTTTTCTTTTTGAATATTCAAACTGGCAATGAGCTATTCGAATTTTTGGTTGATGATCGAGTGTATGGTATATTCAGGACAGTACCATCAGCTAAATACCTAGGGGTAGAACTCACAGACAACTTATCCTGGAACAGACATGTAGACACCACCTCCAAGAAGTGCTTGAGATCCCTTGGCTTCCTACGACGCAACTTGAGCAACTGCCCTCGTGAAGTAAAGACCCGCTGCTATACCACCCTTGTGCGGCCTATTGCTGAGTATGCCAGTTGCGTATGGGACCCTTCCACAAAAAGGAACATCACCAAAATTGAATCTGTCCAGCGTAGTGCTGCCCGGTACATCATGAATAACTACTCCAGAGACAGCAGTGTCAACACCATGCTGAGTAAACTGGGTTGGGAGTCTCTACAACACCGAAGAGCCATCTCCAAAGTCACAATGATGTACCAGATCACCAACAAACTCATCGACATCCCAGACAACCACCTTATCCCGGTCAACTCATCTACCAGAGGCAACAGCCAGAAATTCCTCATCCCACCCACCCGTACAACCTTACCGAAGGGCTCCTTCTTCCCAGACATCATCCGCCTGTGGAACTCACTGCCCCAGCAAGTTGCTGAGTCACCAACCCTGGATGTCTTCAAGACCAGAGTGAATGGTGTCACCTTCAGATGACCAACCTGCCCCAAAGTAGCTGTTTTTACTTGCACATATTTTGTCTTTTTATGCCTCGAGTTATGTCTGCACCTGCTTGTTTGCACTTCAACCAATGTGCGAGTATACTCCAGCGGAGGTTTCTGCACAGTATAGGAAGATGATGATGATGACCTACCTAGCCTCCACCCCCACCCCAGGGCACCCATTAAGGGCTAACTCCCTACCCCCTTGAGCCAAACGGGTTCCCCCCCCCCCCCATTCCTTGTTGTGTCTACATTTTGTTTTCTCTTTGTTTTTCTTACACATTCCTGCGCCTCGCAGAGCATCAGAAACGCTCACAATAACCTTCAAGACGGGAACATCTCATACAAGAAGGGCGAATTGTTGGGAGCTAACATCAACAGAAGTCCGACGGCTTACTTGAAAAATCCAAAAGATGAAAGAGACAAGTAAGTGAATAATCTGTTGATTTTTGTACATTTGTTTTTCGTTTTAAAACAACAAAATTGCTCATAATCTTACCGGGGTGCGTAACAACTAACCTGTTGAAGTTAAAGCTCGGTGGCTCCTATACATTCTGAGAAAATAGAAAACGTATGCAATTTTTGGGGGTCCCGTAACTAGATTCTGTTCTTAATTTATTGAAACCACTGGCATTTCCAGTGTTCTCCAACTTCAAAAATTAAAGGTCGGTACGCCGTCAAAAAGTGGAGGGGGGGGGGCGCTATTAGGGGCGATTTGCAGTCATACTAGGGGGCGCTATTCGATGAACATGTAATTTATGTACGGATAACAGCTTTTAGGCCATTTCTAACACACTAACACTAACAATTAAGTACAATACTGGCTCAGCATCATCTTTTTTTAACACATCAGTGACCAGGGACTCTGAGGCAGTTTGGCTTTGAGACTTTTGACCTGATTGATTGCTACAATGGGCAGTATTGTCAGTTTGACAAGTGTTGCATGCTATTGCTTTTGGCAGACTTTCTGGCCAAAATTTACCCTGGAGGGTGAGGGTAGTCCCACTTGTTTGTCTTTTTTTTATTAATTTTTCCTTTTTTTTAAACATGGCGGGCAATTTTTTAAGCTTGGTGGCAGCTTTTGAAGCTTGGCGGGTGCCTCAGAAAGCTTGGCGGGGCACCAGGTTATTTTTACAGGTTGGAGAACACTGCATTTCAGAACGAATGCCAGTGTAAAATAGGGTGTGTATTATCAAATTCTTTTAAAAAAATTGCTTTCTTGTATGATTCCAGATACCTATATGACGTCGACAAAGAAATGACAGTGCTCAAGTTTGAGGATAAAGATGGAAATGGATTGGGAGTTATTTGGTAAGATCGGAGAGATGTTATAGATTAGGGACATGGGAACAACAAGATATTTGCTGTTTAAAGATATGTCTGTGCTCGTCAACAAAATTTGATATTTTTTCTCCTAACGAATTTGGAACAATGAGGGAGGACTTGTGGTGACTTGTGATGGACTTGTGAGGACTTGGAAGGACTTGTGAGGACTTGTGGTGACTTGTGATGACTTGTGATGGACTTGTGAGGACTTGGAAGGACTTGTGAGGACTTGGAAGGACTTGTGAGGACTTGTGGTGACCTGTGATGACTTGTGATGGACTTGTGAGGACTTGGAAGGACTTGTGATGACTTGTGGGGATTAGTGATGGACTTGTGATGACTTGTGAGCACTTGTGATGGATTGTGATGACGTGTGAGGTCCTGTAAGGACTTGTGAGAACCTGAGAGAACTTGTGAGGATTAGGGAGGACCTGTGATGGACTTTTGATGGACTTGTGAGGACTTGCGGGGATTAATGATGACTTGTGAGGACGTATGGGGACTTGGGAGGACTTGTGAGGACCTACAAGGACTAGTGACAGACTTTTGAGGACTTGTGACAGAGTTTTGAGGACTTGTGGGGACGTGTATGGACTTGTGAGGACCTGTAAAAACTTGTGATGGAATTGTGAGGACTTGTTAGGACTCTTGATGGACTTGTAAAGACCTGTGAGGACCTGATGTGAGAACCTGTGAGGACTTTTGAGGATTAGGGAGGACCTGTGATGGATTTTTGATGGACTTGTGATGATTTGTGAGGGCTTGCGATGACTTGCGAGGGACTCGTGAGGACTTCTGAAGACTTGTGGGGACTTGCAAAGATTTGTGAGGACTCATGGGGTTTAGTGATGACTTTTGAGGACTTTGGAGGACTTGTGAGGACCTACAAGGACTAGTGAGGACCTACAAGGACTAGTGATGGACTTTTGAGGACTTTCGAGGACACGTAACAGAGTTTTGAGGACTTGTAGGGACGTGTAAGGTCTTGTGATGGACCTTTGTACACTACTGGTCTTGGCCTTTCATATCCACTTTTTCTGTTCTTGCATACTAGTTGGTTTCCAGTTCATCCAGTCAGCATGGAGAACACCAACAAGCTCATCAGCAGCGACAACAAAGGCTTCGCTTCCTACCTCTTTGAGATGGACATGAACCCGGGCTCCAAAATGGGAGAGGTATGATCTTTCATTCGACCATCTTTCATAACTTACAGTGACATAATTGTCATGACACAATATTTGGCGCCCCCTTTGTAATAGCGATCGTTCGGTATAGCCATTTTAAGCTGCTGGTGCTCCGGTACTCTTCAATAAATAGCGCCCTTCATATCTTCACCCTGCACGCCCTGGCAGTTACTGAAAGACGACTTTGAACTCGTGTCGACTATTGAATTATGTAATTGCGCAGTTTTTGAGCTTACTACCTACAGCAATGGGTGGCTTTCCCCTTCTAATTCTTGGGGAAATAATAGCCACTTGTCGCTCTTCTGTTGACATTTTTCAACAACAGTGTTCGGTGCGTTTTGCTCACAAAAATCGGGGGGCTAAGGACAGTGTTTGGTGTAGCTGAATGTTTGGTATAGCGGTGTTCGGTATAGCGACGTTCCATTGTATGCTTTGTTTTCTAATATACGGTCTGAAAAAATTGTTTTCTCTATCTTGTGGCAATTTTTGCACAGGGCTCGTTTGTGGCTGCCTTCCCAAATAGTAACCACGGCGATACAACCCCGCATGTCAACGGTACCGTCTGCATCGACACGGGAGAACCTTGCGAAGAGGAGACAAGCACATGCGGAGGAGAGGTCAGGTTTGATTGTGGCTAAGGCCCCCCCCAAAAAAGTCTCCGGTTTCTGGTATGCGCACGCGTCGCCGTAGCCATGCGCGTCGGCAAAATGAAAATTTTTTTTTTTCAATGAAAGATGATGTCTCAAAACCGCCAAACTCACTGGTTTGACTGGAATCCTGCTACTGCACAATTTTAACGTGTTTTTAGATTGGGTTATGGTCGAGAATAAGCTTTATGTGGCCTCTCTGGACTCCCATATATTTGCAGTAAGTTTAGTCGGGCACCATTTGCAGTCATCAGCCGACATTTGAAGCAAAAAAATCAGGTTAAAAAAAAAAAAAAAAAACGCGTCGCCGCACCACTTTTTGGGCAAGCTCCATACCAGAAACCGGAGACTTTTTTTTGTTGGCCTAATGGGCTCTTGTATCTTTACCCCCTCAGCGGTAAGAACGGGAGAGTTGGGGGGGGGGGACCACTAGGAGAGACATTCAGACACATTGCCGACAACCATTGGGAGTAACCTCCACTAGAAACTTCAGAGAGAAAACAGTCAATCTAACTGTAAACTGGCCAGCCCTCTAATCTACAGCCTGTCTAAAAAAAAATGGTACAATCGAAAACGATTTTTTTTTTTCAATATTAAATCTCAACATAAGTAAGTCGTTTTGAGCATCACATCAAAGAAAAAAGACCAGGTTTTCCAATACTTTTTGTTTCATCTCATTTGCTTTTGTCAATCCAGAGATAACTCCAGTTTACTGCGGAACACAAAAATCGAGTTTGTGCCACTTTCTGGTTGAGTGAGAACGGTGAAAGAATTAGTTAAACAAAACCTTATTTACACTTGAACAGATTTGAAATTCAAAGAAGGGATTAACTTCATAAAGAAACTATTTATCATTGAACTTATTATGTTGACTGTTAAAGCTTGTATCAAGAAAATCAGATTTCCTTTGTGTACTTTAATCTGTGTTTTGTCTCTTTTGCCAAGTTGCAATCTTTTGTGAGCTTCAAGACAGCATGGCACAGTACTCGAAACAACTCTGCCCATGCATAAAAGTGGCACAAAATCGATTTTGGTGTATCGCACTAAATTGATTATATCTCTGAATTGACAAAAGCAAATAAGATCAAACAAATACTATTGGAAAGCCCAGTCTTTGTTCTTTAATATGATGCCAAGTAAGAGTGACTTATTTTGAAATTTCATATTTAACCAATTTTTTTCTGATTGTACCATTTTTTTTTTAGACAGGCTGTATCTTAATCCTTCGTCCAAACAGTGGCTTTATAATCCCTGACACTTAGTGTAATAAAGCCACATGTGCTGTCACACAGCTGATATTGACAAGTGCAGAGGATTAGCAGCAATATGGGATAACAGGGGCCAGTTTGTTGACAGAGGGATTAAACAAGATTAGAGTGTACTGTTAGAAGTACTGTATTATTCAAATTAGGTTTTGCCCTTCACCGACGTTATTAACTATTATAGTTTATGTGGTACCCGCTGCTATGTACATCAGATTCGAACCGGCCAACCGATCCCGTTAGCTCGGTTGTCGAGTGGTAAGACATCTGCACTAGAAAGCAGGAGGTCGTGGGTTCGAGTCCCACCCAAGTGATTTTTTCCAACTTTCACTCGGGAGGTAACACACTGAGTATACAGTATTTAAAAAACGTCGGTGAAGGGCAAAACCTAATTTGATTTATATCGCCCCGACGCAAAATTCCATCTTATAAAAGTACTGTATTCTTTCCGAGTTTACAGGCCCCAACTAACACAATCATCGGTTTAAGGCAGGCCACGTGACAGGCTCTCGACCAATGGTTTATGGCTAAACTGTCTAAGATATTTATGAATGTACTTTTATAATGAATGGCGTAAAAAAATGTTGTGTCTTATTTGACAGCCAACAAATTGCCTCGGTGGGGGTCCAGGAAATGACATGTATGAGAACACTCGAATGATCGCCGAGAAGCTCTATGAAAAAGCGAAGGTATACTTTTCATTTTTCTCTTTCATAAATGAATATTTACCTCAATTTTTTTTGATAATTTGCGATGCGTCCTGGCAAAAAAAGGACAGAATTGGGCAGGGGTTGAAATGAAGGTTTGCAGGTATTAAGAAAGAGAATAATTTTCTCCTTACAATACTGTTTGTTGCACTTCAAGTGGACAGGAAAACTTGCATACTACTTTGCCAAATAGAGGTGGGTCATTCTATAAATTTGGGGTCCACTTTTTTTTCTGTCCCTGTTACAATTGACATCTACGATTTTCTAATTCCGTTGCACTCCTTAAAGCCACAGTCCATCAGTTGCAGCTATCCAAAAAGTAACTGGCGTAATTATTGTTGAAAAACATACTTAGTTGAAAGAAAGTAAGGGACTAAACTCCCTGTGAAATTATTCCTTCTGGCACGCTGTCATTTTGAAGAAATCCACGAAAGCAGGCCTTTCCAACGGTGTGTCTTAAGAAGCACCGTTGGAAATTTCCGTTTGTAGTTCATTTTTGTATTCGGCGAAAGCGCGCGCAAGCGTTGACACGACGCACAAGCGCGCGCGGTTGCTATAATTCGTGGGATCAATGCGGGACATCACGTAGCTGCAATCGGCTCAGTGAGAACGTGTCTCGGACGCTGAATACAGGCCCAATTCAAAACATGATTCAGCAACTTTTGATTTGAAATCGAGATCCTAGAATGTTGTTTTTCTCGAAATATACAGCTGAAGCCGAGCTGAAACTTCATCAGGTTAGTTGTTCAGCACCCTTCTTTAGATCTTGAGCACTTTTGTTGCTTCAAACGAACAAAATGCACAAATTACAAATGATGGACTATACCTTTAATGCAGTCGTCCTCCAAGGGTGATTATGAATAGCCTACCTACCCAACAAATTTGAAGTTCTTAATGATCGTAATGGCAAATGACAAAGTACCAAGGTAACAGGGACAGGAAAAATGTCACACTTTGGACCCTGAATTTATAGAACGACCCGCATTCATATATAAAGTATAGATTATTTCAAACATGTTATCACGATTCTGGTGGCCCCTTTTAATGGCGCAACCATTGTGCTAGCTATTGTCCAAAAGCAGCTGCCCCGTGATTATCTGAACAATAGCTAGTACAATGCTTTCGCCATTAAAGGGGGCCTCAATGGACAGCATGCACGGAATGATCTATGCAGAGAGGAAACGTGGCGTCATCTTGTTTCCAATAAATGTCGATCAAAATCTTCTTGATAAATTCGCTCTGCAGGAATTGTACGACGCGACTGGTACGCCCGTCAGCGGGCCGGTTTCATCCATTCAACAGTATGTGAACATGTCGTCGGTAACCGTCACCAAGGGCAATGAAACAGTAAGTTCACCGTACCTTTTTATATCACTGACTGATGTGAATTAGACTTGTTTAAGTCTGTGAGGCCCTGTTTTCTCATTTATATTAATGGCAACGATGTACTGACTTACTTTCATAAGCTAGATAGAGGACACCCTAACCCTTTTTCATGTAGTTGCCTTTTTCTGAAATATTCAGTACATTTCTGACAATGTACTTTTTAAAATGGGTATCCTTTTCTTCAGTTAGGTGTTTGGCCTATTAAATGGTTAGGGTTCGAAACTCACGATCAGAGGGTCAGGGGTTCAAATCCAGCTGCTGGCCATATGTTGTGTCCTTGGGCAAGCCACTTTACCCCCACTTGCCTCTCTCCTCCCAGGAGTATAAATGGGTACCGGTGTCACATGAAAATCTGACTCCTATGAAAATCGGACCCCTATTTCCCTATTATTGGTTGATCCCTTGCACGTGACAGGTCACTCTCCCCAAACGATCCTAAAAATAGCATAGTATCGTACTCACGCGTGCGCAGTACTACCAATGAGTCCACATTTCATGGAGTCGGATATTCACGCTACACCGGCATTAGCTGGGGAGTAACCTGCGATGGACTGGCATCCCACCCAGGGGGAGTAGAAATAGCCGCAGTCGTTTCATGCCACTGAAACCGGAAATAAACGCCGGCCTGATTGGCCACATTGGCTCGCGACATACAATATTTTTTTTATACATTTATACTTTTTTTTAAAGACAACCTGTAAAATACAAATTTTGATTGAGAAAGTCCATTTTTATATGGATGTGGTAAAAAGATGTCTTTTGTCTGACTGTGATGTCATCTTCTATACATGTGACTAATTTTCAACATTTGTTATTATTTCCGATACGTAGTTTAAAACTTGCACGCCGGCTCTTGGCTACAGTTTTGCAGCAGGCACTACAGACGGGCCTGGAATCGCTAGCTTCAAACAAGGTAACGCAGTGTCCGATTTGGTGAATTTGTGACTTGTGAATTAGTCTGGTTACCTATCTCACTGACTGACTGTCACTTGTGAATTAGACTGGTTCCCTATCTCACTGACTGACTGTCACTAGTGAATTAGACTGGTTACCTATCTCACTGACTGACTGTCACTTGTGAATTAGACTGGTTACCTATCCCACTTACTGACTGTCCCCTGTGAATTAGACTGGTTACCTATCTCACTGACTGACTGTCGCTTGTGAATTAGACTGGTTACCTATCTCACTGTCTGACTGTCACTTGTGAATTAGACTGGTTACCTATCTCACTGACTGACTGTCACTTGTGAATTAGACTGGCTACCTATCTCCCCGACTGACTGCCGCTTGTGAATTAGACTGGTAACCTATCTCACTCCCCGACTGCCACTTGTGAATTAGACTGGTTACCTATCTCACTGACTGACTGCCACTTGTGAATTAGACTGGTTACCTATCTCACTGACTGACTGTCACTTGTGAATTAGACTGGTTACCTATCTCACTGACGGACTGTCATTTGTGAATTAGACTGGTTACCTATCTCACTGACTGACTGTCACTTGTGAATTAGACTGGCTACCTATCTCACCGACTGACTGTCACGTGTGAATTAGTCTGGCACCGCTTGTTTCATGTACATTCATGATACATGTGCAGGCAATAAGTCAGGTCTCCATACGAATGGCGAAAGTTGATTTTTTTCCTATCCATCACATTATCCCAACAGTTTATTTAAAATAATGTTTTCGACAATTTTTCCTCTTTTGGAAGTGCATTCATCATGAGACATCGCAATTCAAACTCATGGCTGCCATGACAACCTCATTCCATCAGCCAATCAGATGCCTCATTTTCACTTCATGCTTATTCATGATCTGCAACAGGAGTAACTCATCCAAGCGGTATGTAAATTGATTCCAATCGCCATTTCTCTCATATTCAAATTTTTCATTTTTAAAGTTTGTGTTCTAAATTGTTGTCTTTCAATAATTCATATTGGTTTTAGACAAACCTTTGAAGAGTTTATTTTTTTGAATTGGAACGTCTTTTCCAGTCAATTCCAAATAATTATATACCCAATGTCCAAATTTCAATAAAATCCAAAAGCCACAAATGACACACGTATATCATTGTGAAGCTTATTATCTGTATTTTATTGAAATGTAGTTAATATCTAACAATGTTCAACAGCTCACTTTTACTTTAAACTAGAAAATTAATTAATGAGTACACAATAAATCAATTTGTCTAGTGGGTCTGACACTGTAGTGTTCTAATACTGCAAAAAAGTTGGATAAATAATTTTTTATTCAATTATTGTAGTAACTAACTGATACGTTTTATCAGAAATAAAATCCACTTCATGATTATAACTTTAGATGTGCACACTGTTAAATTGTAAAAAAAAAATGTAAGTCCGACATTGTGGAACTGTGAATTTCATTTGTGATCTCAGGGATGACAAAAGGAGAAAGCTTTTGGGACAACCTCATACGTTCGCTCTTCAACGATTACGAAGCGACGCAGGAGTGCCAAGAACCGAAGCCAGTACTCCTTCCCGCCGGAGATTACATTAATACAACCGTAAGTCAACGAAATGTCAAAGACGGAATAATGTCACGGGGTGTTTCGTACCAGTACGATCTCTAATCCTAGTAAGTTTTTGGAGCGAGATCTGTCTAATCGTCTTGCCGCATTTGTTATTAACAGTCCAATTGTTATTCCGTCTCGGGTCTTGATAGTTTTATCATGAACCTCTGGAATATTAATTTCACATTTACGTCTGATTTGATCTTTTTTTGTGGCAGGGTATGTCTCCGGCAATACAGGCCATTGTTGCTCTACTGGCTGCAGATCCCATGGTGCCCGATATCGTAGAGACCCAGCTTTTACGCATTGGGCAGTTCGTTATCATCCCAGGCCCTGTAGAGTTCACGTGAGTTCTCTTTGTTGATATTAACCCTAACACCCCCCCCCCCCCCCCGAATCCTTCAAAACCCTCTTTGCCAAAGTGGAGGAATTTGGAGGATTGAGGTTACATGGCAAAAGTGCGTTACTGATTTCGTAGGATGCACTTTGTCAAAGTCTTGGGCCGGACCTTGTGTTGTTTTTGCTCAGCCATGCATTAAATATAGGCCTGGATTATGCTTGAAATCCTCCGTACTGCTCCAGGATGTCACTGGCCAAGCCTCAACAGGATTTTGCAGGATTGAGGCAGTGGTCACCCCTCCACGGACCATAAATCAAGAAAGAGTGCAGGATTGAGGCTATATGCTATTTTTTTCATGAGGCCAATTGGAGGATTTTGCAGGATTGAGGCTACATCCTAGCAGAAAGGCCTAGGGAGTTAGGGCTAAAGCTATCTTTGTTGAGTACTCACACACATTAATACACAGACACTGAAATTTATATCCTTGTGGAGACATTTCTTTGTTCTCGTGTAGTAAAGTTTTCGAGTTTGAAAGTGTAGTTTCAAAATGCTCTTATTTTTACCAGAATTAATTTCCTTGGCTGAAATTCAGACTAAATATCCCTTTTCTAAAACTCTACCATTTACAACAGATCAATATACCTTGGGAAATAGTTTTTGAGTAAAATCCATATATCTATTTTGTGAAAACCTTGTGGAAAAGTATTCATCTATAGAAATTGCCCTGCGGAGACGTATACAATCTTTTGTTCCCTATTGTGTGCATGTCTCCACAGGGAACGGTGTATCAGATCTCTTACTCAGACTCATGAAAATGTACTCGTACTCGTACTCACCCAAAAAAAAACCCCTTGTGTGCATGTCTCCAGAGGGCACGGTGTATCAGATCTCTTTCTCAGACTCATGAAAATGTACTTGTACTCGTACTCACCAAAAAAAACAAACCCTTGTGTGCATGTCTCCAGAGGGCACGGTGTATCAGATCTCTTACCCAGACTCATGAAAATGTACTTGTACTCGTACTCACCAAAAAAACAACCCCTTGTGTGCATGTCTCCAGAGGGCATGGTGTATCAGATCTCTTACTCAGACTCATGAAAATGTACTCGTACTCATACTCACCAAAAAAAACCAACCAATCCTTGTGTGCATGTCTCCAGAGGGCACAGTGTATCAGATCTCTTACTCAGACTCATGAAAATGTACTCGTACTCGTACTCACCAAAAAAAAAAATCCCTTGTGTGCATGTCTCCAGAGGGCACGGTGTATCAGATCTCTTACTCAGACTCATGAAAATGTACTTGTACTCGTACTCGTACTCACCAAAAAAAAAAAAAACCTTGTGTGCATGTCTCCAGAGGGCCTGTGTATCAGATCTCTTACCCAGACTCATGAAAATGTACTTGTACTCGTACTCACCAAAAAAACAACCCTTGTGTGCATGTCTCCAGAGGGCATGGTGTATCAGATCTCTTACTCAGACTCATGAAAATGTACTCGTACTCATACTCACCAAAAAAAAACCAACCAATCCTTGTGTGCATGTCTCCAGAGGGCACAGTGTATCAGATCTCTTACTCAGACTCATGAAAATGTACTCGTACTCGTACTCACCAAAAAAAAAAAATCCCTTGTGTGCATGTCTCCAGAGGGCACGGTGTATCAGATCTCTCACTTCGACTCATGAAAATGTACTCGTACTCGTACTCACACAAAAAAAACCCTTGTACTTATATTTATACTCATTGCAAAGTATGCATACTCCTCCTCACTGATTATTCAAAAACTGCCAGTTTTCTAGGTGGAGCTGCGTGAAATATACTCTACTTTTGACTTATCTTTCCAACTACGTATTTATGAATTTGTGGGAAAATGTGATTAAGAACCATCAACTAATGTGTCTCTTTTTGTGATTGCCCTTCACCGACGTATAAACACTGTATACTCAGTGTGTTACCTCCGGAGTGAAAGTTGGAAAAAAATCACTCGGGCGGGACTCGAACCCACGACCAAAAAAAAGAATTCCATCTTATTAATAGTTAATGCGGTACCCGCTGCTATGTACATTAGATTCAAACCAGCCAACTGATCCCGTTTGCTCGGTGGTCGAGTGGTAAGACGTCTGCCTTAGAAAGCAGGAGGTCGTGGGTTCGAGTCCCACCCGAGTGATTTTTTTCCAACTTTCACTCCGGAGGTAACACACTGAGTATACAGTGTTTATACGTCGGTGAAGGGCAATCACAAAAAGATTTGATTTCTTCTTTCTTCTTGCAGAACAATGTCCGGAAGAAGGATGATGGAGAAGGTGAAAGAGGTACAGTGCACATTTTGAACTTTTTTTCCCTTCTGTGAATAAGCTTCCTGTAAATTTTGAGCAAATCATATGATAAATCAGGAACTAAATTTAAACAAAGGTCAAAATTAACGTCAAGACAAATCTTGGGTAGTAAAGTGTCTTGCCAAAGAACACAAGGACCATGTATTATCGCATATGAGTCGAAGAGACCAGTTTTCTGCAGCAGTTGGAGATCAGCGCAATCTGGTCTCTACCTTCACAGGTACCCATTTATACTCCTGGGTGGAGAGAGGCAATGCGGGCGATTCACAATGCAGTGCGCCACCAAGAGTTTGCCCCGAAGAGTTCATTTTTCCCAGTGCATTGTGAGAGATGGTCGACAAATTCACAGCGCGGGACATTTGAAATTGTTCGTTTGTCCAGTCAGCAGTTTCGTAAAGGTATGCTTCGAGTATCTGTTTGCTCTTTTGTTTTCTTTTCATCAATGTGGGGCTTTTTTGTGAGGCGGCAGAACGCTTTGCCCCAATCTATAACAAATTAGCTCAACTTGTCAACTGAAGCTCATTCAAATGGGCCATGTTTTGTCGACAGTAAACTAGAAAACTGGACTCTCCATGGCAAACTCTTGGTGGCGCACTGCATTGTGAATCGCCCAAATTGTAGTAAAGTGCCTTGCCCAGGGACACAAGCACCGTGTTTCCCCATCAGGGTTCGAACCCACGTACCACGCCACATGAGTCACACACCGTAACCATTTGACCACAGCGCCCAATTTGAAATGTAAACAAACGTGAAATCTGGTCGGAATTTAAATGTAGCCCGGTTGTCATTTTGGAAATGGCATTCAAGACCTTTCTTTTGCATTGTCCGAGAAGTAACGAAGTAATTTGTAAAGTTGGTTACTGCAGTCGGGCACTCGGGTGCCCGGCTCAGTGCACACCCCTTATCTTGGGAACGTCATTGATCTTATATTTAGCGTATTTTCCTCACCGTTATTTTGACTTTGATGTGATGTTTAATTTGTTTTTTCTGACAATAGAAATTGGTTGCGAGTGGCATGAGTAGTGATGCTGTGACTATGATTACTAGTCTTTCAAACGCCTACACCAACTACGTAACTACCTATGAAGAATATACGGTATGTATCTCTTGAAATTTTCATTATTTTCCTATTTTTGTGCATAAGGCTAATTACAGGGTGAGTCAAAAAATCGGAACCCAAACCCCAAAAAATATATTTCATATTTAAAAAAATATGTAGCTCCAAAAATAATAATGACTGGAAAGCCAATTTCATAAGCTACTTTTAGATGAAAAAAATACTGAAATTGGTCAATCCGTTCAAAGAATATCACCATTTAAACGCAACGACCCAAAATTTTCGTCCAAGAAAGCAATCTATTGTGTGTTTTGACTGTTTGGAACAACAAAAAGAAAATGACACAGAATACTTGTTTCAACTACTGTCACCACCTGTAGTGCACAATATCTTTATTAACAACCCCGGTTAGGCAAACAATATGATTTATAAAATCTACTTTTTTAAAAAGACGGGCCTTCAAAAAGACTTTGTTGAATATTTAAACGTTTCAACTGAGATTTTATCGCTGGTGATGTTTAAAGACAATTGTGAAGACGAATCTTGAAATCGCTTTTTTTGGACGAGACAGGTTTTAGGGCCATTGTGTTTAAATGGTGATATTCTTTGAACGGATTGACCAATTTCAGTAATTCTTTCATCTAAAAGTAGCTTATGAAATTGGCTTTCCAGTCATAATTATGTTTGGTGCTACATATTTTTTTAAACATGAAATATAATTTTTGGGGTTTGGGTTCCACTTTTTTGGACTCGCCCTGTAGATAACCGTGTAATTGTTTAGTTGCCGCATTTTTCTCATTTTTCGATAAATCTGTATAAGGCCCCCCGAAAAAAAGTCTCCGGTTTCTGGTATGGAGCTTGCTCCAAAAGTGGTGCGGTTTTTTTTACCCTACTTTTTTTTCCTACAACTGTTGGCAGATATTGCAGATGAGGCTTCTATCCGCTTAAAACTCACAAAAATATCCTTCAGAGTGAGAATTCTGCACCCTCTTACGATCTCAACCGACACGAACATTCTTTGGGAAATTTGGATAGTCAAGACAAAAATTAGGGAAAACGGTAACGTCAGACCATATAGCGACATCGTGCATGAGCTGCCAAGCTGGTCATTAGTCTGCTCCCTTACATATTGCGCTAATTAAAACGTGTTTACAGGTTCCAGATACACGACCATCGCTCCCTCAGTCTGGCTTCCAGACACACAATTACAAAATTACAACACCGTCTGCAAATGGTGCCTGTCTAAATTTAATGCAAAATATATATGGGGGCCCAGAGAGGCCACATAAAGCTTATACTCGATCGTAACCCCATCTAAAAACACGTTAAAATTGTGCAGCAGCAGGATTCCAGTCAAACCAGTGAGTTTGGCGGTTTCGAGTCATCACCTTGCGTGCGCAGACCAGAAACTGGAGACTTTTTTTTTTTGGCCTGAGGCTGAGTAAACATAAAATTGTTTCTTGTTCTGAAGTTCCGAAATGTATGAAAACGATGAGACATCTGTATTTTGGTTAAATTTTGTAAAACTGACTTTTTTAAAACATGTAAAATAACAATTAAATAAAAGATACTGTCTTGAGACTTTGGTTACAGAATTCGTATCAGGAGCTTGAGACACCATCACGGTGTCTTTACCAACTGGTGCTGTTGAGGCCCTCACGTGTCCCGTCACGTGACTAGGCTTGGTCTGGTCACACGACAGGAGGCGGTCGTACACATGGGCCAGCTCGTACCCTCCATCTCTGTTCATATGGGGGCGGCGTCTGCGGATTTCCACGGCCTCGCGGATTTTGCGATTCCAGAGGTCGTCCGCCCTGGCGATGATCTTGACATTGTCCACGGAGATGTTATGTCCTGGGGTGGATATATGTTCACCAACTGCTGTCGAGGGAAGGGGGGGGGGGGTGCTGACCTACTGGTGTGTTCTCTGTTTCGGGTCTGCAGAGCTGTTTCCCCGATATAAAATAACGTTTGCTTGAATTGAGAATGTGATACTGAAGCGCTCTTCTACTTGTTATTTCTTTTATTCTCCTAAAAAAAAAAAATCCTTTCCTTTATTGACATGCTATCGCAGGCTCAGCGTTACGAAGGAGCGTCAACCATGTACGGCCCACATACCCTAGACGCCTACCTGCAACAGTACTTAATGCTTGCGGAGAATCTGGTGAAGGTACTGGTTTGAGCTCTTAAAGTGACGTAGGATCAATTGCAATTACCCGGGAAAAGTCCCCACCGATTTAATGACAGAAACCTTGTTCAAAGCGAAGATAGGACTGGTATCAAATACCCTGTGAAATTATTCGTTATGGCGTCTTTTGGAAGGAAACAACCATTAAATGAAAGGCTTAAAGGGAAAATACAACATTTGCAAACATCACAAAATAAAACTAGCAAATCATTTTGAAATACCTTGCTGGACTGTTAGTGAATGACAGTCTACATCATCCTGTATAATCATGGCTCCTGGTGTGCTGACATTTTCAAGAAAAGTGGTATTTTCGTATCAATTTCCAACGCTGGTCGGCCGACCAGCGTCGGAAAAAACTGGCTTTTTTCAAATACTGGCCCCAATTGACCATATTTAGTTAGTCCGCATTTGTTTGCAATCGATTACACACCTATGAACGGGTACAAGCCAACTAGACTAGTTCCCTGACCTTATAATTCCCCAACATCTATGAATTACTCCGTTTCATCTTAAACGGAGTCAGGGAAGCAGACTACAGGGTTTTTATAACATCTATGAACCCAACATGTCAAAAAAGTCAGTGAAACAATATTTGCTATATATAACCAACCCCCAACTCCATCCATTTCTGAAAATTACAGCAAAAGCAAATGATGTATATTCCCTTTAATTGTCGCATGGTTGGTTTCGAATATACGGTTATTCCAAAATCCAAACCGACTTGTGGAATTCAAACCGAATTTTATAAAAATCAAGATTTTAATCCCACCGCAAGACGGATCAAAAGTCATCACTGTTCCATCCTCAGATCTAACGTTTCTCTGTGAATATATCCAGCATTTCATAAAATCTGATTTGTTTTTCCGCAATTTTTTTTTGTTTGTTCAGGATATAGGTGTTGAAACCCCTGGCCCAGACCCGCCATCCAAACCACTCCCTCCAAAACTAGATTTAGACAATGACGCTTTCCCTGAGGGCAAAAAAGTCGGCGATATAAACCAGAAAGTCGATTCTAAGTACCGCCAGGTAGGTGTATGTATGTCTTACCTGAAAACCGCATCACAAGTGTAAATGCAAGTTTGAATAAAATTAATACCTCCATTAGTCATTTCTCCATTTTTAAAAAATTAATCTATCATTAGGTATTTACCCAAAAACGTATCAATGGGCAATTCCTCGGTTACTCACGTTACGAAAATGTAACGCGAGTAACCGATTTTGTGCGTCTTGTTTATCATACATAACACATTTTTCTGGATGTCATCTTTGGTGCTTAGGTAGGTCTAGGTCTACTCTATCTACCATGGGGATAACAGTTATTCATAAATACCTCAGACAGTTTAGCTATTCCTATTGGTCGAGAGCCTGTCACGTGGCCGGTCTTAAACGGATGATAAAGACATGGCTAGCTGGTCTTAAACACTTTTCCAGTGTCACAATAAAATGTGGACTCCTAAAAATCCAGTGCCTCTTTCTGTTTCATTGGTTGAACGTTCACAATCCTCACGTAGGCATGCGCAACACTACCAGCGAGTCAGAATTTTATAGTTCTAAATTCAAAACGCAACGCCTCCGGCTCGGGTAATTATCAGCACCCAGACTCTAAGCGGTCTTAAACAGAGTGATAGAAACCTCCGGAGCACACATTTATTTCCTTATTAAACCTTTTCAGTAAGGTAATTACAGCCCAAGGAAACTCAAAAGTACATCAAAAATGTAACGTGAGTAACTGTGGAATTGCCCCCAATGCATTAATATAAAAATGGAAAAATATCATTATTTAGCATTTGATTTCTTTTTCTCCTTCCAGACCAGCTGTTTTGCTCCTTCTTTCATTGTAATATTTATTTACTCTCATTATGTAAATCTTTGACCCTTGTTGTCTGTTTGTTTGTCAGTTCGTCCCAGAGTTGTAATAATTGAGTCAATTACTTGACTAGAGTCCGACTCGAGGCACAATTTTTGGTGTCTCAACTCCACTCGAGTCCCAAAGGGTAAATGATTGACTCGACTCGAGTCACCGCGAGCAAATGACTCGCCTTGACTCATCAGCCTCAACTGAACTCACTCGACTCGACTTGGCGAAGGCTAATAAGACTCGAGTCCCAGAAATAAAAGCAAAGCTTTGTGAAAAATAATTGCAATGACTAACAGTGCAACATTTATGTTCGCGTCACTTTGCGAAGACAGTACGGTACAGCGGCCGCTTGTCGTGTACAAACATTCACCGTGTCACAGACTCCCACCTCGTGGTTCTGGAACGCACAAAATACTATCTGGGAACCGGATTTTAAACGCATTTTTCTATTTTTTGTTTCATCATAGGCTTTCAATGGCGATTTCTTTTAAAGCTTTTGGATAAAAAAAAAAGTTACTTTTTCTGATGATCATTTCTTTGCTTTCTAGGGCTCCACAGCAGAGGCAATCTTCTGGTCTGCAGATCCGAAACGCGGTTTCGAGGCCTCGGTAATTCTACGATCATTTTGTCAATTAAAAACATACAGGATCATTTGCATTTACCCCGAAAGCAACCCTTCCAAATTATCGAAAAGCTTACTTGGATCAAAGATTGGACTGGTACTAAACACCCCGTGAAATTATTCCGTCTGGCTTGCTGTCATTTAGACAGAATCAAGAAATGTAGGTGATTTCTGAGTCAATTGACTGATTTTATTTTAAATAAAAGAGTTCTATTGGCAGAATAGTGTTTCGTGATCAAAAGGTGCGCATGGCTTTTCACCGTTTTCTACAAAAAAGTGTAATATCCACTGAGCTGAAACTTCAATAGGTTAGCTTTTTAACATTCTTCTTAACAAAATTATAGAATTTTATACCAAAACTCTCTGTTTTTATGTTCATTTTTAGCTGGGGACTTCCTTTTTCTCTGTTGAGAAATTTGACGGCACAGATTGGATTGTGATTGCCAACGATGCCGATTGGAACACGAAGTAAGTTTTACCCCCAAAATTATATCGTCGATGTCCCTAACATGCCACACCCGTAATGTGGTGCACTTTGATCTTTTGCCTCCAGTGCATTGCTAGAGCAAAAGGTTTTACTTGGAATTTTTCTTGAAAAGTTTTAAAGTGAAATTTCATCAAGCTTTAAACATCCCGTTCATAACCTTGAGTTTGAGATTTAAAGGTTTGCATGGTGGAAAGATACTAAGACAAGATATGAATCCCTGATTCTCCTGACGACGGGCAGAGCATACTGTTCGAAACGTTGTGTCCCTCCGGTTGTATTCAGAACCACACATACTCACAAAAGAGACTTATTCACATGGTGCTACCGCAAACTTATCTTGCCTTAAAACCTTGAGTTTACCTTCAAAGTTAAACCAGAAATACTAATTTTACAGTTTACTTAATTATCGTTACTCGGCAATTGTCTGGGATATTGTTTGGTTAGCAACCGCGTCTTGCGTTGTGAACTAGACGGGGCTTATTTTCACGTAAAATTACTGTGAATTTTTTTATCGAATGGCATAATGGTCACTACCTGTGCTGGTGGGCACGTGTGGTCTAGCGGTGGGGCACAGGATTCGTGATCGAGAGGTTGTGGGTTCGAGCCCCGCCGTGGCCATGCGTGTTGTGCCCTTGAGTAAGGCACTTTACCTCAATTACTCCTCTCAACCCAGGTGTTAAATGGGTACCGGCATTGTTCAGTGCTGGGAAGGTAACAGACTCGCTGTGGAGGAGGTGTGGCGATCCCCCCACAGCAGCGTATGAGTCTGGCCCAATCGCTAACGAAAGAGAGATGGGCACTCCGTTCCTGTGAACATAATCGTTCTTATGTCATAATCGTGCCGACCAGGACTGGTGTCGGCTCCGCAACATTTCTCACAGTTTCTGCCGTCCATCACAGCTTTAAAGGCTGGCCTACTACCAACTGCGCGCGCGCTGTTCGCTCTTTGCCTACTACAATGGCGACGTGCTTGAACGTGTTTCGTTTCTTACGTTTTGTCTTGAGGATCTTCTGGCGAAAGGCGGACAAGCAAAGCCGAGCCACTGTGCAGTGGATGATCCCCGAAGACGCCGAACTCGGAATGTATCGTTTCGTTCACAGCGGACGCTGGAAGCAGAATGCCATTCTGCCATTCACCACGAAGTTTGAAACTAGATCTGGGGATTTTGAAGTTGTCAGCAAGGACTACACCAGACCCAAAACCAGAAAGTAAATGAACATTGTACGACAGGTTTTTGATTAAAGGGAATGTACAACATCTGCAAACATCGAAAAACAAAACTACCAAATTTTTACAAAATATCTTTCTAGGATGTTGGTAAATGACAGTCTAAAGCATCCTGTAAAATTATGGCACCAGGTGTGAAGTCATTTTCAAGAAAATTAGTCTTTTTTGTATAAATTTAAAATAAACTACTGCTCCAGATTTACCAATTTTTTTTCAGTCCAAAAGTTGTTTGCTATTGGTTACATTTTCATGAACGGGTGCAGGCCAGCTAGACTGGTCCTGTTATTTACAATTTTTTGGCCTCTATAAATTGATCCATTTCATCTTTAGTGGAGTCAGGGAACCAGACTACTTGAATCTTTTTGTTTTTCGAACACAAAACTTCAAACATGTCAGTGTAACAATATCTGATCTATTATACTAACCCCTAAAGTAGTTCATTTCTGAAAATTACAGCAAACACCAATGATGTACATTCCCTTTAAACCTAAGTGGTAGTTGCTGGCGTGAATTTTAGAAGTAAAAAGACATGATTTTTGTTTCAAGTTCCCATCATGAGAAGGTGTTTTCTAACCATTATACTACGCCAGTTTTGATAAAAAAAAAGGATTTTAGTATTAGGCGAGTAGACTTTTTATGAAACGTTGCACATAAAATGCCATGGACTACATCACAAAGGAATAACAGTTGTATGATGGACTACAATACAGGATATCACATTGTTGTTGCCACTGGTCGACCAATCAGGATTAAGGATTGAGGTTGCTTGGAGACAATGCATGTTTTCCTTTTGGACTTGTGACGAGACAAAAACACACAATACAGTGCTATATGTGGCAACATTCTACTTGCACAAATTAGGTAAAATAGCATGGACGTTAGCTTGATTAAAAATTCCAAAGTTCAAATATTAGTTTGCAAGGAAATAGTCTGGGTTTTTTTGCAATTTGTCTTGTCAATTACACAAATTTACCAATATTTAAAAAAGTTGTTGGATAAAGCCACTCAATCTAAATCACTTTGAGTATTTGTATTCATTTACTAATTTTTTTTTTTAATCTTAGCATTTGATGATTAAGAATTTTATTTAAGATATTAGAGCTTATAAGTTTTGTATTTTAAACTTAGTGAAATTTTTATTCTCTTTTTAAGTGTATTTTGATACGTGTGGCTTTATAATATAAAAAGTAAGAAGTAGAAATATGATATCAAAACTTGCATAAATTTTGAGCAAAACAATAAATAAAAAATACCAACCCACCCTATGTTTTCTTAATGTAATAGGAAAGACAACTTTTTTTTCTCGGCCTGTTAGTGAATGGAAGACATTAATGTTCGTTTCAAGAATTGAAATCCACGCTTTGTAAGCCTTAACTGCACAAACTTGTAGAATGATCTCACAAAACCAACTTCCGGAAATAAAAAAAAAATTAAACAAGTGTATGCCTTCTCTTGATTTGCGTTTAATCTGTGTTCAAAACAACTGCATAGAATCCTTTTCATACAATTTGATGATTCAATACAAATTCAAACAACTTCATATTATATTCATAAATTAATCATAATATACAAATTATAATGGAAAAACAGCTATGTCAGCATAATATAAAGAATACTATCAATCCTCATAAATGATATTCATTAAATCATTGAATACTGCTAAAAATAATGCTTACGAAAATCATAAAACGTTAACTCCACATACATACAATTGACTACATAATGAAAAATTGAAGAAAACGCATGTCTAGCGAAATTGATCAGTTGCTTTCTACATGCTCGCTCAAAAAGGTAGAATTCTACTTAACATCAATGAAATTGTACATTTTCATTAAGTATTTAAATCAAATTCCCTTAAATCATTCAAACATTACTGCTGCAGACACTAGATCAACTTGTTTACATTAATATATGAAGTCACATGACTTATAGACTGTGTGACATTTATTTACCAATTCAGGCAATTCAAAATGCAGAGCGCCACCAATAGTTTGCCACGGAGAGTTCATTTTTCCCAGTGCATTGTGGGAGATGGTCGACAAATTTGCAGAGTGGGACATTTGAAATTGTTCGTTTTTTTTTTCGGTCAGTGGTTTCGTAAGCGTATGATTCGAGTATCTGTTTGCCCTTTTCTTTTCTTTGTATCAATATTGTGATTTTTGGTAAGGTGGCAGAACGCTTTGCCCCAATCAATAACAAATTAGCTCGAGTGTCTACTGACGCTCATTCAAATGGGCCATATTTTGTCGACCGTAAACTTTAAAAAGATGACTCTCCATGGCAAACTCTTGGTGGCGCTCTGCATTGTGAATCGCCTGAATTGGATGCTGTGGTCACATGATGTCAACTTTCGGCAAACTGATCTCTTCCGCAGTTCAGTTTGAAAACTAAATTCACGACAACTCTCGAAAAAAAATATGCAAGTCGTGAACAAAGCCGTAAACTGTACAAAAATTATTTCAGCTTCTCGTGAAATTTTAAACTCGTTCTCTTTCTTTGTTGCTTTTACATGAACATATAAAGAAAAATCTCATTACACATTCATTTTGTGTTAAATACGTGATTTAAAGTGAACTTTTTTTCTGCTAAATTTCTGACTTTCTGAACTCAAAATAATTTCTTCTTATTAATTTTTATGTTGATAACATAAGATGTCATTATATGGGGAGATTATACATTAACAAGTACTAAGTGGTACAACCATCGGTACCTTGAGAGAGTACAGAAAACGAAAACGAATGGGGCGTGATCTAATATGCAAATTAGATGCATGCGCAAAAATATGCAAATTAGATGCATGTGCATCAGCGTTATCAAAACTGGCCTTTGGAAGGAAAGCTGTAATACTTGAGTTACATGAATGCAATATATGGCCGAGTAAACTGTTATTAACCAACCAACCAACCCACAAACCCACCAACCAACCAACCAACATAAGCAGCTCAAGCCCACGGCGTGTTTCACACCAGCTGAGTAAACAAAGGCTGTAGCGATGAACTTACTTCACATAACATATCAAACTCTACAAAATCTCCAATGGGTCGGGTGGCGGTGTGGGCGGATGGGGTAGAGAGACGGGATGGGGTGGGGGATATAGAGGATGGGGGTGGTGGAGGAGGGAGTGTGGGGCGATTCCTTTACATCACTCGGGTTACATCAATCTGGGCCAAGTTCGCGCAAGGACTATAGTTGACCAATGGTTAACTAACGTTTGCCCGAACTCTGTCTAGTCGACGGTGCTTGACTACGCTAGTCGACTATTTGGAACCAGCCTACTGGGGTTGGTTGCATCGCTGGTAACCAATAGCCGCGTGCATTCATAACGCTAGCAGGGAGCCAGGATCCAGACGTTTTGCGATGACATTCTGACCAGCGTTTAACTAGAGACGTTCGCACGTTGCTACCAGTGCGCAGGCGTAAGGTACGTCACAAATCAACCACTAGTCGACTAATGGTCCTTGCCCGAACTTGGCCCTGATTGATCCATCTAAGCGGTCACCGTAAACTCCCGCGACACACCGTCGTATGCCTTCACGCCTTCGATGATGTGCTTTGCGTTGCCGTACACGCGGAACCGGTAGGTACCGGTGGGCACCGTCGGGGGAATGTGCCACCAGGTCGTCGCCTTGCTATATCCAAGGATTTCCTCGGTTCGCTTCCAGTAGAACCTAAATGAAGAAAAAAATTAATAAATACAGCCTTTAAAATTACCCTGAAAAGGGTTCTGATTTTTGTTAGCGGAAATTTTGGGGTAGGCCTAAAATTACGATGAAGAGGACACAACACAGCACGAAAATAAAGATGGCAAGCACCGAGATGCTACGTATATGCGCAAAACCGCACTGACTTGCATGGCATCGACTAAAAAAAAATGCACAAGAAAATTGCACTTCCTTAAAACAAATACTGTTCAGATTTACAAAGAATTAGTGTCACTAAGAACTAAAACAATACTGCAAAGGTTGTCGAAGTCATTTTTGGAATGATAAAATGACAAAAGAAGTAAAACCCTAGAAGGGCCCATAACTACACAATTGCCCAAATTTCAGTTCTTGGTGTATTTCACCAAATCAACTTAATCATTTTTTTTTTTTGTCTGGAAGCGGAAACTAGCTGTAAACGAACCTGGTACACCAGTCCGAATCGCTGAACATCTCCGAGAAGTTTCCGGTTTTTGGATCTTTGAACTCGATCGACATGAAGGTATCGCCGGTCTGAAAAAACAAAACAATGATAGCAAATGGCTCAACAGAACGGTAACAAACAGACTCAAAAATGCTGGATTACTGTGGACAGCCGAAGTCAATACCGGCCAGCACGTCGATTGTTGGGTCGCCCTAAGACGTAGGAGGCAACCTAATTTAACCTGTTCACGCCGGGATTAATTTTAACAAGAATGGAACGAGGCGCGGGTTTACTTTTCACTCGACCTCAAGCCAGGCGGGTTGAAGCCATCACCCTCGGGCAGCACACTCATATTTCCGGCCTCGCTCGCTGCGAACGAGTCGCTGACAGATATTTCCGGCCTCGCTCCCTGCGTGTTTATCTGTCATCAGTTCCGAACACCGCAAAACTTTTGCGTGTGTATACACGGCCTCCGGCGCAAACTGGTTAAATATTGAATCGGAAGTGTCGTGCATTTTGGCTAGTTCTCTATTTGCCTGTAAACTCGACCAATACAATCTACAGATATAAAAATTTGTCCTTGGCACAGCAAACAATAAGCATGGGCGTCGCCAGGATTTTTTCTAGAGGGGGGCAAAAATTTTTTTTGCCAAAAATGCTTGCATTTCTCAACATATTCTCGATTTATCAGTTTAAGAGGGGGGCAGGGACATTTTGCCCCCCCCAACTCATTAAATTTATACCAATTTGTCTTCGCGACTCTTTCTCTTTTCTTTTTTCTCTTTTCTTTTCTTCTTCTTCTTCTTTTTTTATTTTTTTTTGGTTTTCCAGGGGGGGGGGGGGGGCAAGTGCCCCCCCTTGCCCCCTCCTCGCTACGCCCATGCCAACAAGATATAAGAAGCATGATGCCAAGGATTCAGGAATTGAAATGTAAAAGAAACAGTATTTTAGTTCTCGTACTCGTACTTGCAAGAAAAACATTATCTGTACTTATGCTTATACTCGTGGCAAAGTATTCATACTTGTATTCATATTCAGTAAAGTGTTCTCCATATGGATTAAAAAAAAATAAGAGGAATATGCAGGAAAGAACCCAATTTCTATTTTTTGGTACGCTTTTGCATACGCCTGTCATAACCAATCTTTGGAACATATTTCACCCATTGCAGTGTGATCAACTCAAGGAAAAGTACTCCTACATGTACTCAAAGAAAAAAAAATTTGCCTTTTACTCATAACTCAGGGAAAAGTACTCGTACTCGTACGGACTTACCCTCAAGTTGTTCCTGGGGTTTCCAGCATGGAATACGGCACTGGCAGTTGTGTTCTGTGAACCAAAAAAAACCAAAAAGATTGAAAAATGTATGAGTAAACGCATCCGCTTGGATGCAACACCTCTCTATGGGCTCTGTGCGTAAACAAGCGAGGGCGCTTTTTTAACCATTTTTGGAATATGGAACTGGCAGTTGTGTTCTGTGAACCAAAAAAAACAACAAAGATTTTAAAAATGTATGCGTAAATGCATCCGCTTGGATGCAACACCTCTCTATGGGCTCCTTGCGTAAACAAGCGAGGGCGCTTTTTTTTAACCATTTTTGGAATATGGAACTGGCAGTTGTGTTCTGTGAACCAAAAAAAACAACAAAGATTTTAAAAATGTATGCGTAAACGCATCCGCTTGGATGCAACACCTCTCTATGGGCTCGGTGCGTAAACAAGCGAGGGCGCTTTTTTTAACCATTTTTGGAATATGGAACTGGCAGTTGTGTTCTGAGAACCAAAAACAACAACAAAGATTTTAAAAATGTATGCTTAAACGCATCCGCTTGGATGCAACAGCTCTCTATGGGCTCTGTGCGTAAACAAGCGAGGGCGCTTTTTAACCATTTTCGAGAGCCCAGTGGACCAGACATAACCGGTGCGCGTACTGGTTCACGTGTGTAGAGCGCGAAGTACGCACATCTAATTATATTCTGAATACAAAGCCATAGCGTCTTTGCGTGCGCGTAAGGGGGCGTCGGCAATGCGTTCAAATGTCTCTCTCAGTGGTCTCCCCCAACTCTCCCTTTCTTACCGTTGAGGGGGTACTTGTGCACGGAGCCCATTCATCCCGATGAAATATTCAACATTAAGCTCACCCGCTTGTATGATTTCTCCGCATCGTGGGCCACTCCTCCGAACTTTTGGAACGGAGGCACTTCATCAAACACTACCGGCGGAAGTAGAGAGACCATTTTACTCAAGAGATTCTTTGGAATGGGACCGGTTGGAGCCTCGGTACCCTGTAAAAAAAAAAAGGAGTAAAACAAAAATTGAAATTAAAAGCTTGTGCAGAGGAATTTAAATGTTGATTTTTTATATGCACTTTCAAGTAAGAAATATAGATTACTATAGTCATACTTGGGAGAGTGTGGCCTAGTGGTTAGGGTTCGTGACTCATGATCAGAGGGTCATGGGTTCGAATCAAGCTGCTGGTCATATGTTGTGTCCTTGGGCAAGCCATTTTACCCCACTTGCCTTTCTCCACCCAGGAGTATAAATGGGTACCAGCATTAGCTGGGGAGTAACCTGCGATGGACTAGCATCCCATCCAGGGGGAATAGAAATATTCTCAGTCGTTTCATGCCACTGAAACCGGAGATAAACGCTAGCCTGATGGGCTGTATCGGCTTGTGACAGACTTTACTTTCGTCATACTATCTTTAGTCGAGTAGACGACCATAGTTTGACAAGTCTAGTCAGTTCTCGGGACCAGACCACCACGGTCGGTCGTATCACTGGTTACCAATAGCCCATGAATCAGAATGTGCAGCGGGGAACCAGGATCAAGAAGTTACACAACAACATTTTGACCAGTGTTTTACTAGAGGCGTTAGTGCGCAAGCGTAAGATACGTCACAAATCAACCACTAGTCGACTAATGGTCCTTGTACGAACTCCCTCCCTGTTGTATTTGTACTCAATTTCGTCGTTACCTTTGCGAGAAACTCGGAGAGTTTAACGAACTGGTTGATGTAACCTTGCAGGGTATGTGGACCGAAGACCGTCGAAGCCCCCTCGTAACGCTGGACCTTAAGGACAGAATAATCAAAGAGTTAAAGGGAATATACATCATTTGCTTTTGCTGTAATTTTCAGAAATGGATGGAATTGGGGGGTTGGAAATATATAGCAAATATAGTTACACTGACTTTTTTGAGGTTTTGGGTTCGAAAATGCTATAAAAACCAAGAAAAACAATCATTTTCCTGTAGTCTGGTTCCCTGACTCCATATAAGAAGAAACAGAGCAATTTACATACATTGGGGAATTGTAAGGTCAGGGAGCAAGTCTAGCTGGCTTGTACCCGTTCATAGGTGTGTAATCGATTGCAAACAAGTGCGATGGTCAATTGGGGCCAGTATTTGAAAAAAGCCAGTTTTTTCCAACGCTGGTCAGCCGACCAGCGTTGGAAATTGATACAAAAATACCACTTTTCTTGAAAATGACAGTATACCAGGTGCCATGATTTTACAGGATGCTTTACACTGTCATTCACCAACAGTCCAGCAAGGTATTTCAAAATGATTTGGTAGTTTTATTTTTTGATGTTTGCAAATGTTGTATTTTTCCTTTAACGGCAATTCCAGTGTTATGAAAGGAAGTGTAACTTCCGTGACAGAGCCAATTAACCATGATATCTAATCAATAATTCACAGAAATGATCCAAAACTCCTAGTCTGTAATCTCCGTGACCATTACTAGATGATGGATGTACAAGATTTGAAAAATACATTTTCAGATTTACCCATTGAGCTCTTAAAATGGAATTGCCCTAACAGTAATAATAAAAAAAAACCTTTTATAGCACCTTTCGTAACTAACACCAGAAAGCGCTTAACAATAGTTAACAGATGCTCATTCAAAATCAATTACATGTAAAAATTACATATATTTATTAACGATAACTTAAAATGTGGATATTCTGGGGAAAAAAACAAACAAAAAAGACTTGCAAACAAGCTTATAAAAAACAAAAAAAATTAAGGAACAAATGATTAAAATCAGTACACAAAATAATAAACAATTCAGTAAAAAACGCAAAGTAACTAGAAATAAAATCAACATTAAAAATTCGCAAAATGTCACAAAACCCAAAAATGTACAAACTAATGTGTTATTCGATATTAAGATTATTCTGCAGCTTCGCAACAATTTTGTTGTGTAAATCCACGTAGTGTTTCGTGAAATCGGGTTCACGTTGTCCTTACCTGGTATTCTTCATAGGTTGCGATGTAATCCGCATATGTATTGGTGAGACCGGCTAATACGACAACTGTATCGTTTGACATTCCGTGCTCCATCAGGCTCTGCGAAAACGAGAACAATTAAACCAGTCTAATTACCACGGTTAACGTCTAATTATAAACCCAAAATAAGTAAACGAGTCCAAAGTAAAAGCTCGATCAGAAATATCTCAGAAGCTGCGGGGGCCAAGAATTCATTTTCATGCAATGTTCATGCGATGAGTCACGTGAGCCATGTAATTTCTGAAAGTAGTGTTTTGAGTTAAAAAAAAATTAGCTTTTTGACCCCAGTGACCCCATAATGACCTTTGACCCCAGTCTGGTCATGTGACATGTTGGGGCTGGGCTACTGCTACTGTTGACAAAGTTTGGTTGAAATCGGTCAAAATATGTAGGAGCAATAGACAATGTCAACGTTTGTTACTAAATAACGAACTAACGGAGAGACATGGTGACTTGTTGAAATGCTATCCCGCAGCTAAATAATGAAAAGTTGTTAAAATGTATCTACTAACCTTCTGTACTGCGTCACGTGTTCTGCGCCCAGACATTGTTCTGTAGCGGAAAAAAACAAGGAACGTTCGTTCAAAATTGTGCATCAAATTTCCAGGGGAAACATTTCAGAATTATTTCCTTTACTTTACTAATACCATGGAGAAAAAAAATGAAACGGACACATTGTGATGTAGTAAACATGTACAGAAAACTGAGCAGAATTATGTAAATTTATGCAAATTAATGAAGTATTTACGGTGTGATATCACGACCAAGCTCTGTAATGTGTCATACACTAGTAAGTCAGAATACAGATTGATCGCGGAGTAATATTGAAAAATATTGTGTGTTTCTGAAGAACAGTGGTTTCTCACGCTACCTGCAGTATTTATGCATAAAGTGTAAACGGGCAAATGTGTACATTTTTTGGCCACATTCGGATCATATGAAAAGTAAACAGTGACACATCCACTTTTTTAAGATAAAAGTTATATTCGAAGTTAACTGTTTTCAAATTTTTATATTTCACATGGCAAATATCCACCCATGAAATCTATCTTCATTCACTACCGAATCGCGTTTCCCACTTCTTCGGCATATATTAAAAACGGAGAAAGTAAACTCACGTGAATTCTCCGGGTACCGCGACAACGGCAAACTGACCAATGCGAATCATCTGTGTGTCCACAATGGACGGTCCCCATGGATACGGCTCAAGCATCTATAGAAACAACGTTTTTACTTACACACAAATCTGGGCACACTAGCAATTCTATCACGAAGGCCCCCTTCAATGGCGCAAGCATTGTGCTAGCTATTGTTCAGATAATCCATCACGGGCAGGTCGCTTTGTACAATAGCGTGCACAATGGTTTCTCCATTGATGGGGGCGTCTCAGATATACAGTGATCACTGATCATGTGCCTGATTTTGTCTACAGATGGAATTTACGTCATAATCATTGCAAAAAAAGTTACAAATTTGCACGTTTGTGAAAACTTGTAGAACATACACAGAATAGCAGTTGTTTCTAAGCTACATTTCAATATTACGTTTTGCCCTTCACTGACCTATAAAAACTGTATTCAATGAACTCAGTGTGTCACCTCCCGAGTGAAAGTTAGATTCGAACCCACGACCTCCTGCTTTCTAGTGCAGACCTCTTACCACTCGACCACCGAGCGTGCGGGATCGGTTGGCTGGTTCGAATCTGATGTACATGTAGCAGCGGGTACCGCAATTAAACTATTCACAAGATGGAATTTGCTACATTTTTCATTTTATAGTTTTCTGAAATTGTAAACCATCTAACATCCGTCGAAACTGACTTTGGGAAGCCAAGAGAGGGCGGTATTCTAAAAGGTAACTAAAATGGCGCTTATTGAGTTTTGGAAAAAAACTTCTTCCTATAAAAAATGGAAATTTCGGGGTGGAATAAATCGAACAACTCTACCTCTCCGACTGGAAGCAGGATTGGTTTGGGTTTTTGGCACTCCACCATTTGGGCAGACGGCTTCTTGATAAAGGACACGATAAATTTCCAGAACGCGTCTCCTTCTGTGTCTCCTGCAAATAGAATAAAAAAATGTGTTCAATATTTGTGTTTGTTGCGCAACTTACGCAATAAATTGTGGCGCAATTGGAGTTACGCCAGTGCGTAACGTTTTGGGAAATCTGTTGTAGGCACCTAACCAGTTTTAAAGGGAATATACTACATTTGCAAACATCAAAAAATAAAACTATCAAGTTTTCATGAAATACCTTACTAGGATGTTGGTAAATGACAGTCTAAAGCATCCTGTAAAATTCTGGCACCTGGTGTGAAGTCATTTTCAAGAAAATGGTATTTTTGTATACATTTCCAACAGTGGTCGGCCGACCACCATTGGAAAAACCTAACTATTTTTCAATTACTGCTCCAAATTTACCATTTTATTCAGTCCAAATTCTGTTTGCTATTGGTTATATGTTCATGAACGGGTGCAGGCCAGCTACACTGGTTCCCTTACCTTACAATTTTCCGGCATCTATAAATTAATCCATTTTATCCTTAGTGGAGTCAGGGAACCAGACTACTTGAACATTTTTGTTTTTCTTGGTTTTTCCAGCATTTTCGAACATACAACTTTAAACATGTCAGTGTAACAATATTTGATCTTTTTTACTAACCCCTCAAATAGTTCATTTCTGAAAATTACAGCAAAAGCCAATGATGTACATTCCCTTTAAACCGCACCTTACAGCCATCACACCATTACCCCTACATAATCTACAACTCCATCAGGAATTCAGTTAGTACCCAAGTTTTCTGGGAGTCCATACCTTGTTTGAAATTAAACGCTCCCGGTCCGTCCGTGGTTCCGGCGGCAAAACTGAAGCCCATCGCTGCCTTGCAAGTCTTACCCTGTGGGAACAAAAAACCCAGTGAGAATTACGCTGTGCGATTAGTAGAATTCATTACTTGGTAGTAGTGTGGTAGTCTTGTGGTAAAAAGTCGCGACCACCCATGACTATTTAGTTCTTGGAAAACATGTCCAATTAATGATGCACTACAGCATCACAGCTGGGTCTATGTACGCTACATAATCAATTTTTTTAATGACGTTAGACTGATCCAGTTTCCTGTCGTCGGTATTTTATTCCAGTTTTCATGGATTACGGAGCAATTTTGTTTGGCGAAACCTCCAGTCATATGAACATTTCATACATACCAAATGTATGAATAAACAAGACGCTGATCTTCCGATAAAATTTACCATGAACGTCGCAACCAACTAGTTCCAATATCTAGTCGCAGTGCAACAACTAGTCACGGCGCCATGACTAGTCGACTATAAAAAAAATAGAGGTTGCGACTTCTTTTCACGTGGTTGAACAACATGAACAAGTAAAATAGCCTCATATGTAAATATAATACACAACAATATCATTATGTGATAAATAGTATCTGCTGAACAAAGACACAAGACTATCCACACTATTTAAAGCTAGAGTCCATCATTTGCCGCTATCCAAAAAGTAACTGGCGTAATTATTGTTAAAAAACATACTTGGTTGAAAGATAGTAAGGGGACTAAACTCCCTGTGAAATTATTCTTTCTGGCAAGCTGTCATTTTGAAGAAATCAACAAAAGAAGGCCTTTCCAATGGTGCTTCTTAAGACGCACCGTAGGAAATTTAAATTAGAAGTTTGTTTTGTTATTTGGCGAACCGCGCACAAGCGTTGACACGACGCACACAGGCACGCGATTGATATAATTCGTCGGATCAGTGCGCGACATCGCGTAGCTGCAATGGGCTCAGTGAGATTGATCTCGGGCGCTGAATTCAGGCCCAATCCAAAACATGATTCAGCAACTTTTGATTTGAAATCAAGATCCTACAATGCTGTTTTTCTCGAAATATACAGCTGAAGCTGAGCTGAAACTTCATCAGGTTAGTTTGTTCAGCACTCTTCTTTAGATTTTGAGCATTTTTGTTGCTTCAAACGGACAAAATGCACAAATTACAAATGATGGACTACACCTTTAATAGTCTAAAATAACAATGTTTTATGACACCTTTTTGGAATAATTCTCAAAACTACCGTAAAATCAAGATTTTGCATACATCATTCAGTCAGTTAATTTGAATAGTTAGGACCTACACTTACGACATAATCTTACGTACCCAGAATGTGCTGTTGTAAACAACAGTCTGATCGGTCATGTCCAGATACTGGTGGACCGTACTGACGGGACCGGTTAACATTTTCGTTGCGCTTTTGTACAGGTCCTGCAAAGAAAACAATTAAAAAGCTCACTTTTAACAACATCACAGAGAAAAGGAATTGGGTTTTTGTCACGACTTGCACAAGACACACAAAAATAACCTTTTCCTGTCCCTGTTACCTTGGTACTTTGTAATTTGCCATTCAAGTATCATTAAGAATGACTTCAAATTATTGTTTATTTGTTGGGTAGGTAGTTTGCTATTCATAATCACTCTTGGAGGACGACTGCATTAAGGAGTGCATCAGAATTATAAAAATCATAGATGTCAGATGTAACAGGGACAGGGAAAAAAAAGTGGACCCCAAATTTACAGAATCACCCAAATAGCAATTGAAATTGAAAACATCTTCAAACTATGATAAATACTGCAAAAAATAGAAGATAATCCACATTTGTTGGAGGGGTCATAATTTTGAATCTGATCGTCTTATGGTAACATCATTTATGCAACTTTTCAAACTGCATAATTTTTCATAAACTGTCAAATCTTGGATGATTTACAGTCTTGAGTAGCAAACGGGGTATCAAAATGTAGCTAACAACATGCCCCAAAGGTCTATATAAATGACGCCAGCATAAGACGATCAGATTCAAAATTATGACCCCTCCAATGAGTGTGGACTTTTTTTTTGCGGTTTTTATTTAATATTTATGTTCGACAGTGATTTTACTAAAATTGACACACAATATACATACCATTGCCTTCTTGTACTGATATTCTGCAATAATCCTGGTACTATCGAACATGTCCACCCCTGGCCCAAACGCAATGCACTTCTCATTCTACGATCAAAAAAATGAATACAACAAAAGAAAAAAAAAACAATTAATAGCAAGAAAACAAACAAATCTGCCCATTCATTTCGATCCATTGTCCTTACCAAAGATTACTTTTAAAAAGCTAGCGCGCTGTGCAATGTCGAGTAATTGAATATTCGTTTATTCCAACTTGGATCTTATCGGATATTCGTATATTCAATTTCGAAATGCACTGATCAAGTTAAAGTCATGCACCAGCTCAAACTGGCCACTGTTCGGGATTTGCATGTACTTACACTTGTCGAAAACAGACAAAGAGCTTGTTAAAATAATATAAAGAAGAGGTAGCTGTGGCCGATATTTGACCAATTTTAAAGAAGAAATTTGAACTAATATTCCTCGTGGATGCTCTCAAAATCGTGCCCGAAAGTGGCATTAAATAAAAATGTGGCATTTGACATACAATTAACCACACAATTTATATGTTTTTCATCCTCTCCCCAAGAGGGCTCGCATTTTTCCAATAACTGAATAAAACACATACTGTTTGAATATTCCGTTGATGATTGAATATTCGAATATCTGGATATTCGACACGGCTCTGTTAAATGCTAAGCTTATCCATATTCTGCAACTTTTCCATCTCAGGCTACAGTCCAGAAATAAATCTGATTTGTATTTGATTTAAAAAATTTTGGAGAGGGGGGGGGGGGGTTATACCTTGCCACCGCAGGTACTAGAGTTGAAGTCACACGACTTGCCAGTGTCGATGCATTTCGCTCCTTGAGTGTTTGGAGAAACGTCACCGAGATTTGACGACGCAAATGCAGCAACGAACTTCCCCTGAAGAAAAAACCAATGAACAAAACATCTTGTTATTAGTTAAAAAATAAACAGACTTATAATCTGTTACAGTTTTCAAAAAAGTGTACTTTGTATTTTTTTTGGTACAAACACCTTTCGAAGTGAAATAAAAGTCTAAGACTTACAAAAGTACTAAAATTTCTGTTCAAAGTTATCCATGATAAATTAAATTACACATTTAGGGTCTTGTAAACCTTTTAAAGACACATAGGATCATTTGCATTTTGTGCATATTTTTTTAGTTTAAAGCAACAAAAGTGCTCAAAGTCTTAAGTAGGCAGCATAACAAATAACTTGCTGAACTTTCAGCTCAGTGGATACTATACATTTTATGAAAACAGAGAAAGCGTGCGCACAATTTTTTGGAGTCTCGTAACTGGATTCTGTTGCTAACACGTAAAAAAGTGTGCCCGGGGGCACTATATTTTGCTGTCACTATATTTTGCTGTCAATGTTTGTCTTCTTTGAAATGACGCCATTTCAGGTGCCATAATTTCACAGGGTATTTGATACCAGTCCTATCTTCACTTTGAGCCAGGTTTCTGTCGTTAAATCATAGGTACTTTTCCAGGTTATTGCAAACGATCCTACCTACGTGGCTTCAAAAATTGACTCTAAAAAATTGTGAAATGGTTGTTTCACACATGATATGTTTTGGTAGGTACTTGGTTGGTTCTTCTCCTAAGGACTTCCACAAGGGAGTATAACTAGGAGGCCAGAAACACCGGGGCAAACCCCTTCTCTTAACGATAAGTATTACTGGGTTCTTTTACGTGCGTTAGGCCTTATACAACACACGGGATCTCCGGCTTAACGTCCAATCCGAAGGACGAAGCAATAATGGTCAAGTGCCTTGCTCAAGGGTACAAGTGTCCACCCGGAGGGCTTGAACCCACGCCACTGTTGCCTCTGAAACACCAGAGCATGAGTCCGGTGCTCTTACCCGCTAAGCCATGATACTCCACTTGTTTTGCAAAACAAAAAAATTATCCGTACTACGACAATTGTACAAGACATTATCGCAGTCATAACTTGCCTTGCCCGGCCTGACATCTTTGTTAAAATAACCCTCCATCAACTGCGAGGCGTAGCCTTTATTGTCTCCGCTGATGAGATGATTGGTGTTGTTCATGCTCGTACCGTGAACCGCAAACCAACTGCAACAAAGTGTGAAATTAAAAGATTGTTCGAAAAGTCTTTGTAAAATTACGTTCCCCGTTTTTTTCTTTGACATTCGTGCCAAAAATAGATTCCTTTTCTAAACTGCTATTTTTTTCTAGCAATACAAAACTTACTCACTTTTGAGTGAGACATCGACCAAAACAAAATCAACCGGAGTTTTTTTATTGAATTATTACCTTACAATTTCAAATTGTTGGCTGCCAGACAATTAGGGGCAAGTTCGCGCAAGGACTATAGTTAACCATTGTTCGACTAACGCTTGCCCGAACTCTGTCTAGTCAACGATGGTTGACTACGCTAGTCGACTATTTGGAACCAACCTAACGGGGCTGGTTGCATCGCTGGTAACCATAGCCGCGCACATTCATAAGGTACAGCAGGGAGCCAGGATCCAGAAGTTTTGAGATGACATTTTGACCAGCGTTTGACTACAGACGTTCGCACGTTGCTATTAGTGCGCAGGCGTAAGGTACGTCACAAATCAACCACTAGTCGACTAATGGTCCTTTCCCGAACTTGGCCTAGTCTGTTCGTGGGGTTGGCTGGTTCCTGCCCTACAATCAGTATCGATAATGTACGGACCGGGAACCAGTCTGCTTACAAAGCAGATCTGTGTTGAGCCCGAAATAAAAACCTTTTTCTTTTTTTTTCAGAGGGATGCAGACATCCGAAAACGGAATGGAGGTGTTTTAAACGAAATAAAATATACAAATTGACAATTGCTAGTATATTTACATTCTATGCAAAGTGATAAGTCAAAAAGTGTCCTCCGTACACTCTCCTTGTCGGGATAAATACTGCCTTCGTTCGGTCATGCATAGAGCCCATTGCTCTGTCGAATCTTTTATGTACTCACTTGATCATGCCGAGGTCGCCACCATTCTTGTCGACCAGCTTCAAGACGGTCATCAGTTGGTCCACGTTGGCCGTGTATCTGAAATAAATAACCAGAAAAAAAACACCACTTTTTTAGACGAATAAAATTAACAATCATTTACACTTTTGCAGAGTATTACTTAGTTTGTCATGTTTCAGTCAAGATAACTAGCCCATCCCTTTCAATTGCAAAATATTAAAGGTCCAATTTATCAGTTGAATCAGTTGTAGATGTTAATTTTGTTAACTCTTGAGTTTATCTTTTGAATTTTCTTATATCTTTGAAAGAATAATATAGTTAAAAGGCCTGTTCAAATTTCACACAAATGCAAAGCGAATTCGACGTCAGGGAACATTTGCTGGGATATTTGCCCAAGTTGAAATACATTCAACTTTTGCGAAATCGCAGCACGAAAGCTTGCCATAATGTCACCAATTTGCATTCGCGTTCCCTTTCGCGCCGAGTAATACAACCCTGGTAACCACAAGGGAGGATGTCAGAATTTGAGAAGGAATCTTACTTTTCTCGTTCTTCCTTAGGATTGTTTAGGTAGGCACTGGGGCTTCGATTGATGTTAGACTTCGTAAGATTGCCGGAGTTGTAGTAGATGTTGCCATCCACCATGTTGTTGTGGGCATTCTCTATACTCTGTAGAGAGAAAACAAGATTCAAAATATTAAATAATAATTCATAAAATACCTGAGACAGTTGATGTATTCCTATTGGTTGAGAGACTGTCACGTGGGTGGATTTAAACCGCCGGTTAAACACCGCTGCGTTCTGTGCCACATCGTGCAGTACGCCCTGCATGCCCAAATTTCCATATAAGGAGATTTTTAGTACTACACACACGAGGCACATACCATGGCATGGCCAGAGGTTTTTGTTGAACCCTGGGTCCAACCCGGACATTTCTGTAGTGTCAAGGCCCTTAAAATGAAACATCCCCATTGATTCTATCTCACAACTTCGCAAACAAACTGACCTGAGCGATGCCGTTGACTTGGGCATGGAATGCCTCCGGGATGAAGCCAAGAGACGTCACTTGGAAAAGAAGATGTTCCAGAAAGCCGGCAACTCCGGAGTGGGAATGTGTTCCGCTGATGGCAATATTCTTGATAGAATACAGATCCTTGTATTTGGCCTGCAGCAGTTTAATAACCTGTAGAGAAAGTAAAATATAAATGGGTCATTCTATAAATTTAGGTCCAAAGTGTGACATTCTTTTCCTGTCCCTGTTACTTTCGTAGTTTGTAATTTGCCACTCAAGTATCATTAAAAATGACTTAAAATGAATGTTGGGTGGGTAGTTTTCTATTCATAACCACTCTTGGAGGATGACTGATCTGGTACACGGTACCCTGTGGAGACATGTGCATAATAGAGAACAAAAGATTGTATACGTCTCCACTGGGCAATTTTTATAAGTGAATACGTCCCCACAAGGTTATCACGAAATAGATATGTGGATTTTACTCACAAACTAGGAATTTCCAATGTGTGTTGATCCGTCGCAAATTGAAGTATTTTATGTGAGGCATATTAAGTTCGAATTTCAGCCCAGGAAATTAATTCTGGTTATTACATAGGAGCATTTTGAAACTACAATTTCAAACTCTAAAATTTTAGTGCACGAGAACAAAGAAATGACTCCACAAGGATACAAATTGCAGTATGTATGCATTAAGGAGTGCATCAGAATTATAAAATCACAGATGTCAGATGGCTCTGTACGTCAACACGAGAGGGCGCTTTTAAACGACTTTCGAAAGTTAGTGGAGAGGACCCACCGCATGCACGTACTGGTTCGCGCACGTAGAGCGCGAAGTACGCATGGCTAATTTTATTCTAAATGTGCACAAGGCCATAGCGTCTTTGCGTGAGTGTCGGGCGTCGTCGACAATGCGTCCTCCCCCAACTCTCCCATTCTTACCGTTGAGGGGGTACTTGTGCACAGAACCCATAGCAACCGGGCCCTTCATTGCACAATTGTCAAAACATTCCTACCTCCAGCGTGACAAGCTGATCTTGCATTCCAGCGTCAATACTGACAAAGACGGCTCGGTTGTCTGGTTTGTTGATGTCGGCGATGATGAACGCTCGGCTGAACTGTCGGAGGTGAATACCGCCAGTTACTTGAGAAGGGTTGGCGTAGCCCATCTAGAAAAAAAGAGAAAATTTTCAAGCATTTGACATTTTGTGATGAAGGGAATTTACGACTTTTGCTGGTCCCAGAGGGCCTAGTGTTGTCTTTGTACCTATTTCACTGACTGACTGACTGACTGTCACTCGTGACTCAAACTGGTTAGGCTGGTGAAGAGTGCCGGGCAGTGCTATTGTATAGGATTACCCTCCATGCCAATGAGTGGGGTATATCCGGCCCATTGTGTAGACCAGCTGTACGAAGACTTCCAGTGAATAGCCATTCTGAATCAATTGAATAGAATTGTGTGCCCTCTGGGACTAGCTTTACTAATACTAGACTTGCCTAGTCTTTTTATTCCCTTTGGGCGGATAAATTGATATTTCCTACAAAATCAACAAATAATTAAAAATGCATTACAGCATAATCGAGCAACATGCAAATCTCCCCCAACACGACCACTAATTGTAATATCTCCCCCAACACGACCACTAATTCGGATTACAACTTATACTAGTTATAGTATTAATCGCACCGCGCCGGGATGATGATGATGATGATAATGTCATGATGACATGGATGATGATGAACAGAGTTTTAAATTAAGAAATAAATTAATCATTTCCATAGTTTATATTTGTCATTGTCAATACATTGCTTGTACACAATTTGGCTTAAAAATACAACTGTTTATGCAGAAACCTTTGACAATAAGTTGATCACAAAGTCCACACTTTGTGATCATAAATCATGTACCATGTTGACTTCTGCTGCCGGGCCTGTGATGTCAGCTATGCCAACGCCGATTTTGTAGTTGGGTGCGTCGGCGTTGGACTCGGTGTTCAGTTTTACGATCTCATCTTCGGAGATTTTCGACCATTTTTGAGTCTCTCTTGGGCTGGGAACGGCGAGCACAGTGACACACACCACCAGCAAAGTCCACCACATTGTCATGCCTGCCATCTTTGGGTTCCTTTGGAAGATTTTCGCCAGAAAAAAAGAACGTATTTCCTCTCAAGCAACGATCACGATCCACCCAAGTTGTTGAGAAATAACTTGGTGTGTCAGGTGATTGAGTGCTCCTCACGTGATCCTGGTGGGATTGAAGGGCGCCCTCGATTGCTCAAAACTGGAGTTGGGAAAAAGTGACTCAACGATGAACTGACTCAAGTTTATTGATGAAACATGATCCACCTGGTTCCCTGACTTCATGATCCGCTCTTTCGAACCGTACGCAGCAAGGGGTCCTAACTAGAGGTCCCCAGAAAAGAAAAATCTTCAGAAGAAAAGACACGTACGCAACTTCGCCTTGAAAACTTCGAAGACTTCGTGGCGCTCAAAGGACATTTTGGATTTAAGAATTTGGATGCTAGATTTTTGTCGACTTCCGAAATTGTCAGCCTAAGTAAGTATTGCATGAATTATTTTATGACAGCTCAGGGAAATAAATTGTAAATGAATTTACGGACGAGCAGCTAAACTCAACTTCAACAAGTTTGCAAGTTGCAGCCAACCCGCAATTATTTTTTATGCAACCAAGTATAGTCAATGACCCACAAATTGCGCAGTTGAGCTGGAGGTTCCAGGTTCAATTCCTGAGGGAATTTTATTCTCATTTTTCCAAATCCCCCTCCCTCAAAAGTGAAGTTTGTTCCCCAAATTGTGTTTAATCAAATCTTCAGTCATGATATATAAAGTGAAAATGAATTGCAGCCTTTTCTTCTCATTCATGCTCTTCCTCTGGACATGCTGGAGGACTTTAAAAAAAAAAGGGAAATTAAGTCTGAGAACCATTCTGTTTACCGACGCATGCGCATTATGGTTATTGACTATACTTGGTCGCATAAAAAATAATTGCAGTCGCCCCATCCCCATTGCTACTGCTAGTGCATGGTGGCGCTGCACATTTTTTTTTTTTTTTTAAATCGTAGTGGCTATTGTTTCGGCAGTCGACGGTCTGGTTCTCTGACCTGACATTATTCAATGTCGGGATATTTTGGTCTCGGAACCAGACAATCAACCGAATGGTTCTTGGACATGTCAGACTTACTTCCCTTAAAATTAATAAAAATGAAGTGGCTATCGTTATGGCAGTTGACCATCTAGTTCCCCTGACCTGGTAATATTCAACGTCAGGATATTTGGCTCTTGGAACCTGACTATCAACCTAATGGTTCTTAGACTTTCTTATATTTCCCAAACAAAATCCCTAAGTTAGGCCTGCCCAACTAGAATGCTACATTTGGCCCAAGCTGGAACATATCCAAAATTATGTTGGGATCGACGACCAAGTTGAGGCGCAACCGATTTGTCATTCTTTAGAGGTTGCTTTGTCCACACGATAAAATTATGTCACAGTAATGTTGCACTTTCACCGTTAATTTACATAAATGTATATTTAAATACAGTTGAAAATGTGCCATATTTTATTAGATCAGCGACCAGTTTTTTATATTAAACACAATGATTTTTTTTTTAATTTCAAAATGTTGGTTTTTTTAAATTATTTGTAAGTTGGTTGACATATTGTAGTCTTGCCGCGTTTTGCAGCAGAGCCTACATGTACATATGTACATGTATAAACACAACAAATGCAGAATGAGCAATTGATTCATATGTTAAGGCCAGAAAAAAAAATAGTTCTGCTTCCGATTACATGGCATTTGAAAATAGGGTAGGTAGGTAGGGAATTATTTTTTTTTTGCCAGATTTGTTTGTGTTCAATCATATGGAGGCGTCTGCGTGCAGTCAAGGGTAAAAGGTAAAAATTGATGGTTTTGGGCGTTTTTTTTCTCATTTTTCCCATAAAAAAATTAGGGTAGGGGCTCTCAAAATAGGGTAGGTAGGGAAACTGGAAGCAGAACTATTATTTTTTTTGCCCTAACTGGTACTGTACGATTGCATTAAAATAAAGTACTTTTAAATGGCCAACATCCCACCCTTATCTTTCTAAATATAAAATGTAGAACAAAACAAAACAAAAAAGGAAAATTTTCGTCACCCATCCACCTTTTTTTTTCTCAATGTAATAGGAAACACAATATTTTTTGTCGTGGCCTTATCATGCATTGTTGTACATTAACCATTGGTATAATTGGAAAAAAAAAAATATGGAAATTTACATGTAGAATGTATATATAACAGAAAACGTCTCGATAACATACCATAGGAACATCTGCCGCTGGTCCCGTGATGTCAGCGATACCGACGCCAATCTTGTAGTTGGCAAGTGTGTTTTCGCTTGTGTAAAGTGCACTCGTGGTCCATCGCTTCAGCAACCATTTAGTGAGCCTCCATTCATGCCAGTCACCCCACAAAGACGCCCGAGGTTTAGGACCACTTTTTGAGCTAACTTCCGCCTTCACAGCGCTGCAGAAAATTAGGAGGAAAACTAACAATTTGATTTGATGAGCCATCTTAAGTGTCTGTTGAAGATTGATCCTCCAGTGTTTTAGAGTGAAGTGAAGTGTCTTGATCGGTTGGTTGAGTCTTATGGAACAGAATTATTTATGATACCAGCAACTTATTACAATCTTGAGAGTGAATCGGAAGAATGTTTACAGTTCAATAAAACGGAACATATGATGAGTAATATTGCAATGTGTGGTACATGTATGCACGTGTTTTACTAAGTTACTACATGTACATATATGTACGTGTACTATATCACATTTATGTAAATTTCCTTAATTTAGAAACCAAGATTATTTAAATATTCATTGTCACAATCGTGATGTTATCCATTTTTCTTTCAATTTTCGATCGATTTTCTTTGAATTCTATATAATTGTAGAAAATGATTTTGCCTTTGGTACATGTATGTTGTTACAATCTTTTAAATTTTAGTAAGCCCGTCACTGTTGAAAAAGGTTGGAACAATAAAAAAGCTACCAAGTTGTATAATTCCTGTTAACCCTAACCTTCCCAAATCCTCCAAAATCCTCTTTGCAATATGGAGGATTTTGCAGGATTGAGGCTACATGTATAGGGCAAAAATGTGTGGCTGATTTTGGAGGATGCACTGTGTCAAGGTCTTGGGCCAGACCTTGTGTTGTTTACGCTCAGCCGTGCATAAATTTAGGCCTAGATTATATTTGAAATCATCCGCACTGCTCCAGGATGTCACTGGCTCTGCCTCAACATATTGACAGTGATTGCTGGAGGATTTTGCAGGATTGAGGCTGTGGTCAACCCCCCCCCCCCACCGGACCACATCCGAAATAATGGAGGATTTTGCAGGATTGAGGCTGTATGCATAAGTTCAAAAATTCATAGAGAGTTAGGGTTAATAAACACTGTATACAAATTGTTGTCTGAAGGCTTGCGAAAAAAAAACTGACTGACTTTTTAACTTGCATTATTTGGTTAAATTTTGAATTTTCTTTTACCGTTTTACATAGAGAGTACAGCAGAATGCGGACGTTAGTGTTACTGAGCCTGCTAGGCCTGATAGTAACATGTCAGGCGGAGGTGTTCACGTCATTGGTCGATCTAGAACATGTGATCTACACAGAGAGCAGCATGCTGGATGCGTTAAGGGAATACGTCAAGCAGGAGGAACTGAAAATTCAGAAAGTCAAAAAGTAAGGAGTTTATAATTTTTTTTTAATAATTCAAAAAAAAATTGTCAGTCATTTTTGTTGTTGCAAATTTTTGCAAAATTTAATACACTGGCTTTGAATGAGAATGTTTACTTACATGTACATATATTTTGTAGATATTCGCCGTTTAAAAATATATAGTTGTAGCTTTGTGCTGGTCCCAGAGGGCCAGCCTAGTGTCCTCTTTGTAACGATCTCACTGACTGACTCACTGACTGTCACCTGAGAGTCGGGCAGTGCTGTTGTATAGGATTACCCCGCAATGGTTGGGCTAAATTCCGGTGTCATATGAAAATCGGACTCGTATGAAAATCGGACTCTTTTTCCCTTTTATTGGTTAAACCCTCTCACGTGACCGGTCCCTCTCCTAGTTATCTGTGCATGAGCATGCGCAATACCACCAATGAGTCCGTATTTCATAAAAAGCTAAATTCATGCTACTCCGGCCCATTGTGAAGACCAGATGCATGAAAAGACTTTCAGTGACTAACCATTCTGAATCAATTGGATAGAATTGCGTGCACTCTGGGACCGGCTTTACTAGACCTGCTTAGTCTTGCCTTGAACAAAATTTGTTCAGGACAAAATCATTCACTATAGACCATTATCATGTTGCGGCCATCTTGATTTTTTCCCATTCAAATCAACGTAACCAAAGCGAGGCTGGAAGGAAAAATAGTCTGGTTCCTTTTTGCACAAAAAACATTATCGTTCAGTACTGTTATTGGATACAGGGAACATGACTGAAATGGTGGCAGCATGATAAAAGTCTATACACGTATACATTTACTTTTCGGTGATTTTTTTGCCGATTCAACTGAAACTGAATTTATTCAGCAAGTATACATACATGTATGTACATCCCAAATACTTTCATGTCTTTTTTATTGTTCAATTAATTTGCTTAAAATTTTATAAAATTGAACGACTAAGAATTTATTATTTAACAGAGTTACTGGTACATGTACGTTTATGTTATAACCCACTTTCATCCCTGTTAAAAAAAAAAAAATCGTCTTTTCAGTTCATGCAAATTGCTTTCCATCGCCCAAGGAATTCCTTTCCACCAGCCTAATAATTGCACAACTGCAGTTGGAAAATTTCCACAAATTGAATTACCTGGCAATTGGTGATGAAAAACAAACGGGACAAGGACAGTCTCTAATGCAGAATCGAGGTCACTCATGTTTCACTTCTCATAACTATAGAGCTGCCTCAACCTTGCCTCAACCATTATTGTAGTGTACAGGGTGAATAAAAAAAAGTAACCCTACTTGAAAGGGTTATTATGGCCAGACTATTTGGCTACAAGCAAGAAGCATGATATCATCTTAAAGCTGAAGCTGTGCGCTTTTCAATGACACCTTGGGTTACATTCCAGGGTCACGCATCATGGAGCACCATTGTCTTGAAGTTGTTGTGCAAAAATGCAGTTGTCTGTTAATGTTTAAATAATTTATTACATGTAGGAGAAAAAATGACAACATACAAATAGTGATTTGGCCGGCAAAGGCAATTTTGGTTATTGGGTGCAGTTGGTGCATTGGTGGATTACACAGAAACTCTTATTGCATACTTGAGTGCAAGGTTACTGGGTATTCACGTGTACATTGACAACTTGTGTACACGTGGCAGGGCTGGCCAGTAATTGGGTCCTCTATCCACCCACACGTTTCAGCACGTACACACTAGACATGTGGCACTGTGCCCAAAACTTCCTGTGTCTACTGGTCATGTCCCGGCCTGCAGGTCAGGGAACTTTCACCCTGCCTAACCTATGTACAGTATTAGAATTATGTCTGCCCAAGTCGTGATACTGATATTCGTAAATTTGAAAGTCAATTGACGGAATGCAAAATTTAACTTATACTGTAGATCTTATATTGTCAAGTACAGTAGTTCATGTTTTATTTTATCACTGAATATGGGCGATTCAATGGTAACTCACTTACTTTTAAAGGGGGTATTCCTTCAAGTTGAACTGTGTGTTATTTCATAAAGTCAAAGCATTTAGGGTGGATTTTTCTCACCTAAGATCCCTTCAAGTGATGTGACTTCACTACTTTCTGTTGGTTTGGCAATAAGTTTCTTTGTTGGCAACTCATGTTACAAAACAAAGGACATGGCAATAATCAAAATACCTTGCAATTGCATTTGTAACTTTCTTCATACCGTGAATTGTTGGAAGAATTGTTTCAGTACCCTTTGATTATAAGGGTATAAGTGATATACTACCACAGCAGTTATTAAAGAATTATCAATCATAAAATCTCTGGAGGAATATATTTTTTGGTAAACCGACGTTATGGTAACTCCTATGTTACAGTTTGTAACATAGGAGTTATAAGAATCTAATAATTAAACAAAAAACTCTTTTGTCAAAGAATATGAACCTTTCGCTTTGCCTTAAAAACATTTTCACAATTTTTCCTTTTGATCAAAAATATCTGCCTACATGTACATCATACATGTAGCAATCTTGTCCTTAAACCCTAACAGAACTCAACCCATCAAACCCCAACGGCATGCTTTGTTGGAATCTGTCAGGATGGGTACAGTACCCCTAAACCGACAGTCTTTTACATTGGGTTGGCACACCTCCAGAATCAAAGTCAGAAATATATGTGTGCAGTTTCCCACATGGTGTTGGAATTTGCCAGGATGGGTACGGTTCCTAGTAAATCATGCTAGGGAGTTAGGGTTAAAGGGGCACTTTCATCCAGAATGCAGCCTTTTGGGTTCTAAAACACGTTGCATGTTGACATTTGTGCACACAATTTGTGTTTTTTTTTCTTCACTTCTGGAAGTAAGTTCTCTAAATGTTAGCAATCTCCAAAAGAAACTTTAAAGTTATTTTTTTTGTTTCTCAATTGCGCAGGTTGATGGATGAGTTGCAGAAAGCCAACACAGAGGCAGTACAGGACCCAGAACACTACCTGTCCCATCCAGTCAACGGCTTGCTGTTGGTCAAGAGATTCATTTGGGAGTGGTCCGAGGTGGAGAACATCATCCGGCTAGACGTCCCCAAAACAAGTAGGTTTTTCAAAGTATCTGTATCTGTATGGTTACGTTGCAGAGACCTATTCAGGCATTATCGCAACGGAGTATAGGTACTCAAGGCACTGGGAGTTATGTCTATTAACCCTTACCCTACTAGACCCTCCAACGCATGCCAATATGTGCCTCAAGAAAATCTCCTATGTTTTTTGCATGGCCCTCCAATATCTGCCATGTCATTTCAAGGGTAACTGGACAGGCACTCCAATACATGCCACAGAGAACAATGAGAGTCCTCTGATAACAAAGTGAGTGCCCCCAGCTGGTCAGTATCAGGCACCCTCCAGGGCCTCCAACTCCTGCCAATTGGAGCCTTCACTGTTAAATAAAACTATCTGCCAATAAACTGCAGCTGGAGGGCATTGGCATAACCAACTGACATGCAGTAAACTACCCTCAGAGAGTAAGGGTTAAACACGAGTGCAAAGTTTTGGGATGAGGAGGATTTTGGAGGATTGAGGATGAATGCATTTTGAGGCAGGACTGTCTGACAATTTTGAAAAATTTAGGCGGATTTGCAAAATTTTGGAAAATTTTGGAGGATTTTGGAGGATTGAGGATGGTTGTAAGCAACAAGGGCCTAGGGGGTAAGGGTTAAGGGTTTACAAGGTGCTGCGGCCACTGCCAGGACACCGGGGCAAACCCCTTCTCTAAGCGACAAGTGTTACTGTTTTTTTTTAACCTGCATTACACAACACACGGGACCTACGGCTTTACGTCCCATCTGAAGGACGAAGCAAGAATGGTTAAGTGCCTTGCTTAAGGGCACAAGTGTCCGCCGGCGGGCTCGAACCCACGTCACTGTTGCCTCTGAAACACCAGAACATGAGTCCGGTGCTCTTAACCGCTAGGCCATGACACTCCATTTCCCCTGAGAAATTTCCAAAATTCCATGAGAAATATCTTCATCTATAATCAGGTAAGGCATTGACTGGGTGGGACAGGTAGTGTTCTGGGTCCTGTATGGCCTCTGTGTTGGCTTTCTGTGATGGGTAAACTGTCATCAAAAGCAGAGTTTCCAGGTACTCTGGAAATCAGGGAAAACTTTGAGTTTCCATTTTTTTTCCAGCATGGGAAAACACGGGGAATTTGGGAAAAATACCAAATCAGGGAAAACTCGGCGAATTTGACAGTGACCCAGATAGGAGAAGTATTGCTGTGTGTCCAACTCCAAGTTGTGTCCGTTGACTGGCTGGCTATGGTGGCTTTTTAGTGCTTATGCATTGTGAATATTATCAGTATCTTAGTGGCTTTGCTGTAACCACCTCTTGACTAATCAGCAACCTCGTTAAAATGAAGATATTTCTCATGGAATTTGGAAATTTCTCAGGGAAATATAAGGGATTTTGTTTGAAAATTGCTTTGAAAATTTTTTTTTCAGCGCCTTTGAACAAAGATTTGTCAAATTGGGAAATTGTCAATATAGGGCTGGATAGCTCAGTTGGTAGAGTGCTGGAATGGTAATCCGGAGGTCGCAGGTTCAAACCCTGCTCCAGTCAATATCTTTTTTCATTTTTAAAATGATTTTAATGTACCTTGTCAGTTTCCCTTTATTTGAAAGTGTGAAAATTGTTTTTATTTTGAAAATTTATACAAAAGTTGTTCCTTCTCTGATTGATCCCCGTTTGCTATTTCCCAGGTTTGCAGCATTGCTAATGTTGCTAGCATCGTGACTTTGGGCGTGATCCCTGGCTGCATGGCATTTACGGGTATATGGCTTCTGACTAGCGCCCCTTGAACAAAGACATTGACAAAATGGGGAACCACCAACATAGGGCTGGAAAGCTCAGTTGGTAGAGCACTGGAACGGCAATCCGGAGGTCGCAGGTTCAAACCTCACTCCAGTCCATTTATTTATTCGACTTTATAATAATTCGGTTTTGTTTTGTGACTGTCCGTTTAGATTATCTGGTGAACATCTCTCAGTATCGTGACTATTTCCCCGCCAATGAGGATCTGAAGGGGGCCGGGGCTGCCTTGCTACGTCTTCAAGACACGTACAAACTGGACACGAAGTCAATCGCGGACGGGAATATAGAAGGAACGTGGAAGTCGCCTCCGCTCACCGGTAAGTCAGCTTGTGGTAGACCTGGATATTCCTCCTCCCCACTCATGATTTTTTTTCCGGCCTGATGAGCCGCATTGGCTCGCGACAGACTTTACTTTACTACTTAAAATTGGACAATGCGAGCTGATTTTGTAGTGAATAAAAAGTGCACTGTTCACTTTCCTTTTGTTCACTTCTTTTTAGGGTAAATATTTTTCCACCAGATTTCTGTACAACAGAAAGTCAAAGCCAACAAACACCACCACAAGCAAATGACAAGAACTCTTTAGGGTAAATTTCTTCACAAAAACCTGTATGTTTTCATATGGTGAAAGAAGTTACTGGCCTGGAAATAATTTCTAGGAGAAAGAAACTCCTAATTTTTTGGACTGGTGTATTTGCGGTTTCTCCCTGCAAAATCTTGGTTGACTGCCACTCATGCTGAGCAGAAACACAAATATTCCTACTAATTGGGCAGAAAACGGGGAGGGGGGGGGGACACAGACTTGGAAAATTGAACATTCGTCTCTTAAATCATTAAAAAAAATAACTGCTCAATGATGCTTCTGCACAACGGAACTTAATTGCAAGAAGTTGTTGTTGGAAAATCGTTACAAATGAACTTGTTCTCCAAATATTATGATGTTGAAACTCAAATGTGTCTGTTGTGCTACATTGTATAAAAGCACACACATAAAAATTGCAGACCAGTTTTAAAATGGGCCCCAAATTGCCAATGCCAACCATATCACAAACTGTCACTTTCTCTTGAAATATAACTTTACGCGGCCCTTAAACTTGAAGGTTTGTAGCAAACAAAAGTTCTCAGTAAGGGTATCGGTATTTGTCAATCCAGTCAATGGTGCCCAGTTTATATTGGTCTGTAAACCTGAGGGTTATGCAAACATCATGAAACAGTCAAAATTTCCTGTTTTGTTTGCTAGTTCAACAACGGGTAACAATGAAACTTCTGGACTTCAGGGTCATATCACAGGGTTCGACCTTAACTATTTTTTTTTCACTAGCCAGCTGGGCTACTGAAACAGACTCTAAACTAGCCCATTTTCACTAGCCCCCTTTATTTTTCCTTAAATATAGTTTCTAATAAACAACCATGCGCATACACGTATACAAAGTGTGTCCAGAGGCAATCTTGTCAGTGTTTTAATAAACAGATCTAAAAATTTAACCCTAAACAGTTAATGAAATTAGACACAAAGTGATACAGGTTTGCTTTCTGAAATTAGATATTCATTTCTTCCTGTCCTTTCATCTTTGCCGTAGCCCAATAACTTTTGACTCGACTCGGCTACTTAAAGGGAATATACAACATTTGCAAACATCGAAAAATAAAACTACCAAGTTTTTGCGAAATACCTTAATAGGATGTTGGTAAATGACAGTCTAAAGCATCCTGTAAAATTATGGCACCTGGTATACTGTCATTTTCAAGAAAAGTGGTATTTTTGTATCAATTTCCAACGCTGATCGGCCGATCAGCGTTGGAAATAACTGTTTTTTTTTTCAAATACTGGCCCCAATTGACCATCGCACTTGTTTGCAATCGATTACAAACCTATGAACGGGTACGAGCCAGCTAGACTGGTTCCCTGACCTTACAATTCCCCAATGTATGTAAACTGCTCTGTTTCTTCTTATATGGAGTCAGGGAACCAGACTACAGGAAAATGATCGTTTTTCTTGGTTTTTATAGCATTTTCGAACCCCAAACCTCCAAAAAGTCAGTGTAACTATATTTGCTTTATATTTCCAACCCCCCAATCCCATCCATTTCTGAAAATTACAGCAAAAGCAAATGATGTATATTCCCTTTAAGGAAAAGTTGCACTAGCCCGCCGCTGTTTTGACTAGCATTTGGCTAGCGGGCTACCGCTAAAGTCGAACCCTAAATATAAGTAACATTTCGCCAAGGCTGAAGCATGAAATATTACAAATGTATAAATGTAATTGAATTTTTTTTATGCAGTCCTCGAAATTGCACAGGTGTCCCTTTTACAACTTTATATTCAACCGTCATATTGCCATTAAAGGGTGTTTTGGTGGCTTTTTGGTTTTTACAAAATATATGCTCAATGCAAATGTCCACATTCATGAGAAAAACTGTGATGTCACAAAATAAAAAGAAAACTTAATGCCTCAAATGGTATCGTTTGAAATAGAACTAACATTGAAAGAGGTTTTGAAAAACTGTGCTTGCGGGTACACTTCTTTTTTTTATGTGTGTTAAGCAATGGAATCCAGTTACGACACCAAAAAAAAAAGCTGTGCGCAAGTTTTCTCTGTTTTCTCAAAATGTGTAGTATCCACGTAGCTCAAACTTCATCACGTCAGTTCTTATGCCCCCCTTCCAAAGATTTTGAGCAATTTTGTCGCTTCAAACAGGAAAAAAAATGTGCAAAAAAAGCGATTGATCCTTTGTACCGTTAACAATAAAGCCACAGGCATGCCGGCTTTTTAGTGACCGTGCGCCGTCACTCAAATCCTCACAATGCTACTAAAGTCAAGTTAGATTCACGCCTCATTTACTGGAGCTAAGCTTTTTCCTTAAGCGTTTTCCTCCTTTTTTTGGTTCTCAGATTAAATAACTCCTTACATGTATTGTGTGTTGCTGTTAACACCCCAGGCACTGCACGGTACACTGCTACGTTTCCCAAAGGAAAATGTAATGAATTTTGACAACCCCTTTTGTCACATGTTTCACGTCTAGTTATCGGGATTCAAATCACGGCCACATCAAATCTATTGTAACGAAAGATTAGCGCCAAACCGTGAGAAATGTTCAAACTGAATTAAATCACATGAGTAATGTTCTGTTCTGAAGGCCCCGAAGAAATTTGGTAATCTGGTCTATACAAAATTCAGTGTTGGTCTCAGGCATGTCAGATGTTCTTTTACTTTCATGACTATATTTATTTTCTTGTCCAGGTGGTTCGTTTGTTCAAAAAGTGAATTGAATAGACCATTATCATGCATGTCATGTTGCAGCAATCATGATTTTTCTTATCTATCTCCGGTTTCAGTGGCATGAAACCACTGAAAATATTTCTATTCCCCTGGATGGGATGCTAGTCCATTGCAGGTTACTCCCCAGCTAATGCTGGTACCCATTTGTACTCCTGGGTGGAGAGAGGCAAGTTGGGATGAAGTGGCTTGCCCAAGGACACAGCATATGGCCAGCAGCTGGATTCGAACCCCTGACCCTCTCCTCATGAGTCACAAACCCTAACCACTAGGCCACACTCCCCCATTAAATTTGAAGTATAAAAGTTGAAATCAAAATGGTTACAGTTGATATTTTGTATGAAAATAGATTATCGCTGCGAGTAGACTGGTTCCTGGTCTCAACATTATTGATTCTAAAAAAAGGACAGGAACCAGTCTTACCCTGCAAGAACTGAATAATTTTCAAGGTGCAATTCAACGTTTTTGAAGCAAGGCTGATTTTCTTGTCTTTCGATGTCTCATTCAAAATTGAATTACTTTTGCATTTTCTAGATAGTAATTTTAAAAAGAGAAAATCTATTTTTCGAAATGGAACTTGAAATAGCGCCGACAGTCTATTTAGGTTTGAATGAATATCCAAGTATTATTTGCATTTCAAATGTATTTTTGAGGATATGAAGAATTCCTTTGAATGTTAACCACGGAAGCACTTTCTTGGTTCTGTGCCAACTGCTGCGTACATGTGTACATGTAGTTACATGTACATGTGATTCACTCCCGGTTCATGGAAACAGATCATGTGACTTCATGTACCGGTACATGTACATGTCCCAAGGCGACAAAATTCTCCTGCAGAAATTGATACATTCCAACAGAGATGCCAAACCAAATTGTCTCATTTCAAAAGGTGTTGTTACTAGTCTTGTAGCAGATTTAAATTTGTGTTTTTTGTTTTTCCACCTTCGAGATACAAGTACAGGGAATATTTTTCTTGCAAATATGAGTACAAACTACATTCTCATGAGTGTGAGTACGAGTATGAAAAAAAAAATAACTAGAACTACATGTATGTCTGTTCGATGAACAGAACATCTATAGCGCTTTTCCGCATTTTATTGTCTTCAAAATGCATACAAATTTTATATTAATGACGTCCTGCACCAGACAAAATTTAACATAATTTGTCTGTAAGGGGAAGTAAAAAAAACACCATGTTTCTCGTCCTCGCCCGCTTCCTTTTTGGAGACCGCCTGGATATTTTTATTATTTTTTATTTTTGAAAAATGCAGTAAAAAACCACAGAAAAAGTCCACAAATTCATCGGAAAATAAAATACCAATACCAATACAACTCTTAATGACACTGTAAATATGTTCAGTTCTCTTGTCCAACTTGTCTTTCATTTTAAAAGTGTCTTTGAACAGTGGAAACACCAACGGTTGCAGGAAATTTCAAAATGGCGGCCATCTTGAAAATAATCAAAATAAAAAGCCCCTCTCTCTCCTTTTTTCCAAAAACCCGGACGAGAAACATGTGTTTTTTTTATTCAGCCTAAAACATATTGTAAAAAAATGAATTTAATAGGTTCTTTTTGTTTAATTGTTTAACAAATTTATTTTTAAAATTTTTATGTTGTATTCGTATGGTAGCCTTGAAAGGTAACGACCAGTCGTTAAATTTGTTTGGCGATGTCGTGTAGTTTTTCAGGACTAGTAATGAAATTAGTTGCAACTTTTTAATTTCAAAAATTCCTAACATATCAAGACTAGCAGCCAGAGAACTAAATTCAGCTGTGGCCTGTAAATGACATACATACCAGCAAACTGGGTCCATTGTTTTTTGCATATACATTGTTCTGCACAATTACATTTCAACCTTTATCAGCCGTGTCAAAAGACTAGCCGGCACTCTTGTAAACCAAGCAAAATAGGCCAAAGATTCGTCCGCCAGGCTCATGAATAAAAGTTTTACACTTAAAATATTCTATATTAGTGTGTTCTGAGAGCCATGAAATTGGGGAATTGAAGAGATATGGTAATGAACCTCTGGCCCAGACTGGGGGCTTCCAATTCTGAGTATTTCGGATGCAATTGGGTTAGAAAGTGGCACTATTTAGCCATGTTGTGGAGGGATTTTTTTTTTTTCACACGACCGTGTACGCCACGCCGCATTTATGGAAAAGCCAGTAAAAGAAAACTAATACTGGTACCTACATGTACATGCTGCTTTATGACTGAATTTTTGTCCGCTGCGTGTAAGCCTCGCGAATGGTGTAGTGGTAAGGCCAAAACAAATAATAGTTCTGCCTCCGATTACTATACTTACCCCATTTTGACAGCCCCTACCCTAATTTTTTTTGGGGAAACATGAGGAAAAAAACCCCAAATCATCAATTATTACCTTTTACCCTTGACTACTCGCAGACACCTTCATATGATCGTACACACAAAAAAATGCCCCAAAAATAGAGTTCCCTACCAGTACCAGTACAATTTCCCTCTAAAAACCCATGCAGTCTGTTTAAAGACTTCCCTGTTTGTTCGGAATGCGGCACAATGAACAACGTACAAGTAGATTGTGTTCATGCATGGGGAATAAGTGTCCTAAACTACGCCATCACTAAAAACAAAAAGAACAAAAACAAAGGCTTTCCCGCTACCACAGAAGCGCCAAAAATCACATTTCTGCCCGGTTAGGCGGTAGCGCAAATCCCGCCCAACAAGGCCGTGACATTTACAGACATGCCATGAGATGGACCCATCTTGCCTTTAAAGGGAAAATACAACATTTGCAAACATCGAAAAATAAAACTACCAAATCATTTTGAAATACCTTGCTGGACTGTTAGTGAATGACAGTGTAAAGCATCCTGTAAAATCATGGCACCTGGTAGTATACTGTCATTTTCAAGAAAAGTGGTATTTTTGTATCAATTTCCAATGCTGATCGGCCGATCAGCGTTGGAAAAAACTGGCTTTTTTTCAAATACTGGCCCCAATTGACCATCGCACTTGTTTGCAATCGATTACACACCTATGAACGGGTACAAGCCAGCTAGAATGGTTCCCTGACCTTACCATTCCCCAATGTATGTAAACTGCTCTGTTTCTTCTTATGTGGAGTCAGGGAACCAGACTACAGGAAAATGATTGTTTTCTTGGTTTTTATTGCATTTTCGAACCCAAAACCTCAAAAAAGTCAGTGTAACTATATTTGCTATATATTTCCAACCCCCCAATTCCATCCATTTCTGAAAATTACAGCAAAAGCAAATGATGTATATTCCCTCTAATCCCCAGATGGTCATTTGGTCAAGCTGTATCAGCTCTCTATTCCCAGGTCACTTCAGGGATCAGGTCTTGTTGTTAGGGTCCTGTATGAGAATATCAGATGTGCCTCGGGCTAATTGGCCTTAGGAATGCTACCTTCATGGCATTTTATGTCCAAGGTCGTAGCTTGCATCAAAAATGCACTAAATTTAAACGAATACATACATGTTGTACAGCTGTGTTGGGACTTTGAGGACAAAATAGTAGGATACACGACCAACTCGAGAAATTACAAAGGATTTTTTTCTCATGATGAAATTAAAAATCACACTAATAATAATAATATTTACATAATAATTGTGTGTTTATGATAACGCAAACTACCAAGTTTTTGGCCAAATTGGCGACCTCAAACTTGACATTGTTACTTTTGGCTGAAAATTTTAATTGGTCAATTTAACAGTTAATTAAACAGAACTAAGTAACCAAAAACTGTTAAACCCGAAGAAATAAAGTAAGTTATGATAAAAAAAAGAGTATGTAAAAAGAACAACGTCTACATCTACTTGGGTAATTTTTAGGACGTTAGCATAAAAACAAGATTATTTTTTAAGGCCTCATTCAAAACAATTCCACATTTATAAAATGTCAATTTTGTGGAATGCTAAACGGATCTAGACATTGATCTTCAAACCAAAACTATGGTACCCCGTCCCCGTCCCGCACCCCCACCCCCACCCCACCCCGGAAAAATTTGGTTTTGGGTGCACCCTTGTAAGGCTTAACCCTCTTATGAACACTCTGCCAAATTAATATAATCTTCATTGCTTTTGGCAGCTCACGAGTGTTTTGAGATCGGCCGCATCGCCTACAATGCCATCGATTACTTCCACTCTCGTCTGTGGATGTTGGAGGCTTTGCACCGCGTGGAGCGACAGGACGATCCCGACAAGACTGTGGAGAAAGCAGACATCTTAGATTACCTCTCATTCATATTGTACATGGTACGTATAGGTCCTCACAAATCCACCACAAGCCCATCACCAGTCCTCATAAGTCTAAGTCCTCACAAGTTTAAGTCCTCACAAGTGAATTACAAGTCCTCACAAGTTCTTACAAATCCACCACAAGCCCATCACCAGTCCTCACAAGTCTAAGTCCTCACAAGTTTAAGTCCTCACAATTTTAAGTCCTCACAAGTGAATCACAAGTCCTCACAGCTCGTCACAAGTTCTTACAAGTCCATCACAAGCCATGCAGTTCCAAGTCCGGTCATGAAGCTATATTCAAATGAACTGCGACTCTTTTGTGACTGGACCTGCGAATTGACTTGTGATCATTGTGACTGGACTTGTGCTGTACAGCACTGCATTGAAATTATCTAAATATTGCCAGAAACTAAAACCTTAAAAAAAAAGAATCAAAGTGATTCAGAACTGTATGTACTTGACATCTAAGGAGGTCAAATTGTGTTCAATTTTTGCGGCTAGCTTGAGTTAGATATTTGAGTGTTTAGGTTTTGTGTTTACTTGTACGTGTATCTTAATAACCTTTTTGCTATCATTTCATTTGTCTCGATCTTGTCATGTAGAATGGCGATATGGACCAGGCCTTGTCATACACAGAGCAGTTGTTAGCAATAGGTGAGTGGTGAAAATAATCTCTCTTCTTGTCATTGAGCATAATCGAGTGAGTCACAAGTCATCACAACTCATTCACAAGTCATCACAAGTCATTGCAAGTCATCACTAGTCATCACATATTGTTCAAAAGTCAACACACGTCATTCACAAGTCATCGCAAATAATTGCAAGTCAGCTACAAGTCATAATAAGTCAATCACAAGTCATTCGCAAGTCATTTGCAAGTCAGCACAAGTCAGCACAAGTCATCACAAGTCGTCAAAGTCATCACAAGTCATTCGCAAGTCATTTGCAAGTCAGCACAAGTCATCACAAGTCGTCAAAGTCATCACAAGTCATTCACAAGTCATTCACAAGTCATCACAAGTCATTCACAAGTCATCAAAGTCATCGCAAGTCATTTACAAGTCGTCACAAGTCATTCACAAGTCATTCACAAGTTGTCACAAGTCATCGCAAGTCAGCACAAGTCATCACAAGTCATTCACAAGTCGTCAAAGTCATCACAAGTCATTCACAAGTCGTCAAAGTCATTCACAAGTCATTCGCAAATCATTGCAAGTCAGTTACAAGTCATCACAAGTCAATCACAAGTCATTCGTAAGTCATTCACAAGTCATCACAAGTCATTCACAAGTCGTCACAAGTCATCACAAGTCATTCACAAGTCATTCACAAGTCATCACAAGTCATTCACAAGTCATTTGCAAGTCATCACAAGTCAATCACAAGTCATCACAAGTCATTCACAAGTCATTCACAAGTCATCACAAGTCATTCACAAGTCATCACAAGTCATTCACAAGTCATTTGCAAGTCATCACAAGTCATTCACAAGTCATCACAAGTCATCACAAGTCATCACAAGTCATTTGCAAGTCATCGCAAGTCTTTCACAAGTCATTCAGTCTCAATTCTAAACACAAGCTATTGAAATCAAAGGCATTACTCTGCAGTTCCCCTTTTAATTCATCCCCGTTTAAGTGAATCGACTTGTGAATTGACTAGATTTTGGACTTGCAATTTGACTTGTGAATTAAAAGTGTGATTTGATTTGTGATCGTCTCAATAACAACTCTTTCAAAGACCCAGAGCACGAGCGCGGCAACAGCAACAAGCGCTACTTTGAGTACCACGTCTCCAAGAAGCAGCAGCCCCGAGGCGAGGATGACGAGGAGGAGGATGAAGATGATGATGAGGGGTGGGTGGAGGTGGATGAGACCAAGAAGAAGCCAGAGGAACTAGGTCCGAATACGTCACCAGAGAGACAAGCGTATCAGGCTCTGTGCAGGGGAGAGGCCCATGCTGTTAAGGTCAGATACAAAATATGACGTTTCCCAAGCTAGTGTCATTATTTGATGAATTATTGACTGTCAAATGACTGTCATATGACTGTCATGTATGGTCAAGTGACTATCATATAACCATGAAATGAGGCGCTGTGCAGGGGAGAAGCCCATGCTGTTAAGGTCAGATACAAAATATGACGTTTCACAAGCTAGTTTCATTATTTGATAAATGAATTGACTATCAAATGACCATCAAATGACCGTCAAATATCTGTCGTATAACCATCAAGTGACCATCAAGTAACTGTCAAGTGACTGTCAAGACTGTCAAATGACTGTCACGTGATTGTCAGATGACTGTCAAGTGACTGTCAGATGACTGTCAAGTGACTGTCAACTGACTGTCCAAAAACTGTGGCATTCCATCCCTTCGCCTACCAGATAAACATATTCTTATGTTGCGTGCATGGAGAAAAATAAATAATTGAAAAAAAAATGGCTACCTCTTGTCATATTGCCTGTAGGACAATGTGTTGGGCATTGACTGATTTTCGCACATGAGCCAACAAGAAAATTGGTTACACGCTACGTGTTGTCAGTATGCTAGACTCGTACCTTTAACCCTTACTCTCTGAGGGTAGTTTACTGCATGTCAGTTGGTTATGCCAATGCCCTCCAGCTGCAGTTTATTGGAGGATACTTTGATGTAGCAGTGAAGGCTCCAATTGGCAGGAGTTGGAGGCCCTGGAGGGTGCCTGATACTGACCAGCTGGGGGCACTTGATTGTTATCAGAGGACTCTCATTGTTCTCTGTGGCATGTATTGGAGTGCCTGTCCAGTTACCCTTGAAATGACATGGCAGATATTGGAGGGCCATGCAAAAAACATAGGAGATTTTCTTGAGGCACATATTGGCATGCGTTGGAGGGTCTAGTAGGGTAAGGGTTAATCAAACTTAAGTTTTCTGCATGGACATGATGGACACACCACGTTACTTTTTGAATTGACATGTTGCTTAAATCTTTTATCTTACATTCTCTTCAATATGTTTACTTTTGTTTTTACTTCTAAGGTTTTGTTTTTGATATTTTTAAAGCAAGGCACGAATGAAAACCAGCTACAAGCAGTTTGGGTTAACCCTGGATAAATATTGGAATAATGAATAAAAGAATAATAATATTTCCACAGGCCCCAAAGAATCAGCGCATCATGAAGTGTCACTACCGACACTACAACAATCCCCGCCTGTACATCCAGCCGGCTAAGGAAGAGGTCATCTTCGACCACCCTAGGCTGAAAATATTCCACGACATCCTGAATGACGTTGAGATTGCCAGAGTCAAGGCCCTGGCCGCCCCACGGGTGAGTATCACATGGGTTAAAGGGAAGATACAACATTTGCAAACATCACATTTTGAAAAGATCAAATTATCATGAAATTACTCACTGGTTTGTTTGGGAATGACAGTCTAAAGCATCCTGTAAAATCGTGGCTCCTGGTGTGCTTTCATTTTAAAGAAAAACGGTATTTTTCCAACGCTGGTCGGACGACCAGCGTTGGAGAAAACTGTTTTTTTTTTCATAAACTGCTCCTACTTTTTCATAATAAGTTATTCCGCGTTTTCTTTGCAATTGATTACACACCTAAGAATGGGTACAAGCCTGCTAGACTGATTCTCTGACCTTACAATTCCCCAGAATCTATAAATTGCTCTGTTTCATCTTAAGTGGAGTCAGGGAACCAGACTACAAGAACATGATTGGTTTTCTTGGTTTTTCCAGCATCTACAACCCTAAAACATGAAACAAGTCATTTTAACAATATCTGCTAAAACATACTAATCCTCCAAATCCATTTATTTCAGAAAATTGCGGCAAAAGCAAATGTTGTACATTCCCTTTAACCACTTCGCTCCGGGATTATTTTTGCCGCAAAAACTGATTCGCAAGAGTAATTTCAGTACGATATTGCTTGCCGAAACCTCATATATGTCAATACTCCGGGGTGTGCACTGGAGCGTAAATTATACAACAATAGGCCTTGCACAACGGCCAATTCAAGATCAACACACGGTCCGCCTCCACAGACTTCACAGACTTTGTGTGTGTGTTCAAACGGCACGAGGGATTAGCATGTTTAGACGTCACCTGGAGGCGAGTCGAGGCAATCTTGAAGTCTTAACCCATCAGCCGTGTCTGTGTATAAAAACAGCCAGTGCGTGTTATCACGTCTTACAACGCGAGCTGGTTACAGCCAGACTGGGACATCGAATGCTGAAAAACATGCAAAACAAATTCAGACAAACTTTACTCACTCTTTAGCTGACAAAATTCTCAGAAATGATCATAAGGCAAAGACAAGGTCCTCAGTATTTCACCAGCCAAGTTTGAGGTCTCAATTCAATTTTTAAGGAGACTTTTCTTCAATACAAGGGGAGTAAAAAAAAAACGAAACCCAAATGTCGGGACTATTGTTTTAGTGAAGTTCTGCATGTGTAGCACTTTCAAAATCTAGGATATGAAAGCCCAATTCATAAGCTTTCTTTTAGTACAAGAATCATTCGAATCACTCATGTAATTTTCAAGTGACGGAATTTTGGGACTATTGTTTTAGTGAAGTTCTGCATGTAGCACTTCCAAAATCTAGGATATGAAAGCCCAATTCATAAGCTTTCCATTAGTACAAGAATCATTCAAATCACTCATGTAATTTTCAAGTTACGGAATTGTAAACACAACCACCGTTTTAAAGTACTGTCCACGGATCATTTTAGGTAAGCGTTCTTTCAGCAAAACGAAAACAAATCACATAGGGATGTGTGTGAATTGTTTTCCCCTGGGACCAGAAATTACGTACTGAATTCTCGCCAATATTCGTCCGCAGTTGAACAGGGCGACGATTCAGAACCCAGTGACAGGCAAGTTGGAATACGCCGACTACCGCATCAGCAAAAGCGCCTGGCTGCGGGAGGATCTCGACCCTATGGTCACAGCGATCAGAACCAGGGTATCTGACTATTCAGGATTGGAACTGAAAACTGCAGAAGAACTACAGGTAGGTCTGGGGACCAGACCAATTGTTAAAATTAAAATTGTCCTTAATTGTGGAAATTGGTAGTTAAAATGGGTCATGCTATAAATTTGGGTCCCCTTTTTTTTCTGTCCCTGTTACATCTGACATCTATGATTTTATAATTCTGATGCACTCCTTAATGCAGTCGTCCTCCAAGAGTGATTATGAATAACAAACTACCTACCCAACAAATAACAAATCTATTTAAAGTCATTCTTAACCCTAACCCACCTCACTCCTCCAAAATCCTCCTGGCGGTTTTGGAGGATTCTAGAGGATTGAGGATGAATGGTGATTGAATCAAATGAGGATTCTGGAGGATTGAGGATGAATAGTGATTGAAGCACATGAGGATTTTGGAGGATTGAGGATGAATGGTGATTGAAGCACAAGAGGATTTTGGAGGATTGAGGATGAATGCATTTTGAGGCAGGACTGTCTGATGATTTTGAAGGATTTGGCATTGGGTTATCCTTCATTTAAACATGAGTGCAAAATTTTGGGATGAGGAGGATTTTGGAGGATTGAGGATGAATGCATTTTGAGGCAGGACTGTCTGACAATTTTGAAAAATGTAGGCGGAGTTGCAAAATTTTGGAGGATTTTGGAGGATTGAGGATGGTTGTAAGCAACAAGGGCCTAGGGGGTTAGGGTTAATGATACTTGAATGGCAAATTACAAAGTACCAAGGTAACAGGGACAGGAAATGTGTCACATTTTTTAGCCATAATATATCAAATAACTCATATATTGGTTAGTTCTCAAGTATTTTGAGGAGATTTTAAATTCAAATTCCATATTTTTTGTTCAACTTTAACGTTAAAATTAAACATTTGTTACGATTGTTTTCCATCCTTTTTCAAAATGAAAACTTCTTTTCTTAAATATATATTCTTTTTGGGCATCATTTGTTTGAAAAATTTGTTCACAATGTTAAAGATTTTTACGTGTTACTTTTCATTTTATATTCTTAAGAGTTATAGAATTGTTGTCATCAGTTGTTTCGTTAGTGATGAATTTCTTTTTATTTGTACGTAATTTAGATTCTTTCTATCTTGGCATCTTGCTCCTTTTTGTATTTTTGTTGAATGTTTGTTGTCAGTTGTTTCGTTGGTGATAAATATATATTTTGTTTGCACATATTTTATAACTCTTAGGTGATGTGACATTTTTCAATTTTTTTTCAGGTGGTTAATTACGGAATCGGTGGGCACTATGAGCCACACTTTGACTTTGCCAGAGTGAGTATCCTAAATTTCATAATTAATATTAATTTTTTTGGGGTGCCAAATAGCAGCATGCTTAACATAGATTGTGCAAAATAATAGCTACTTCTAACCTTCTAACCTCAATAAGTTTTGTAGAATGATGCTTTCTAAAAAAAAAAAATTCTGAAACAAATTTTGAAAATAATACCTTTTCGGCTTAATATTTCTTAAGACATTGCAGTCAATATTTAAAATCTTCAAACCTTTTATAAAGTAATAAATGTTAAATTACATGGTTTTTTTTCATCCCAATATTACAACCATTCACCATTTGTCAAACTCTACACAAGAGACATAATAACTCAAAAATCGGAATTTCTAAAACCCTTCCAAGTTGACGAAAGTATCTGAATTCATTGATAATCCCATTTGTATTAGAATGATGTTAGTTTATTTTTCATTCATATCATTTCTATCCATTTCAGATATCATTTCTTGACCATTTATTTGAAACGCCATAAGATAACGTCATCATGCCGAGTTGCCAACCAACATCATTGTTTTATTGTATATAATGCCACGCATCAGTCGCTTACACTGTGTGTTTCAACAATTATTAGATTGACATTTAGTTTCATTTAAAATATCCATTACTTCATTGAACATATAATCAACTTATACTGAAGTGAAAAAATATCAACGTGTACCAAAAGTATACCATGACATAATTCCTTTTACATGTAGGTTTAAATTATTTATTGACAAAATTTTTAATCTTTCAATTATGTCAGTTTGAAACTGAAATCGGAACAATTCCCCCCCCCCCCCAAAAAAATAGCGAGCAGTGAATCTGGATTCCGATTAATCAGCACATTGCTGGTTACAATGTTATTGTAGCGGCTGTGACATCACCCTGTAAACCTTCCATTAATTTGCATAAATTTGCATAAATTAACATAACGGTGTTCTGCCCATGTGTAATTGTTCAATTTCGTGCAGTATTGTGCCACTGAATTGCGCACTCATGTGAATAAGCCCCAAGATGATTCAATTCTAAATCTTCCAAAATCAATCCCTTTTGATGTGGCTTTGAACAACAAGAACCAACAGTCATTTTGTAAACTTCGGTGAAATTGAAAAAAATGTACCATTTATGTTCTTCCTGTATTAACAGTATCTTTGTTATTCTTTTTTCTTCCGTATGCTTTTAACTTTTTTATCTACGCTTCCTCGCATTGTTTGCTCTTCCCCTGTCTGCCCACACTCCCCCTGTGATGTGCACGCGACTCTTCTGAGATAGCTGATTGGCCCCGCCTGCCTTTGTTTTGCCGACCTTTGACCCACCGACCTTTGACCCGCCGACCTTTGACCCGGCAACCTTTGACCTCACTGATGCTTTGCATATGCATTGTTTGTGGTGTCTTTACAGTGTATGTATTGTTGCATTTGTGTGAACTACTAGGTACAGTACCAGCAGGCACCACATAAAATTATCTATTGACAAATTACTCCCTGAACCGCCCCAAACTGCCCTGCCTGTTACTCCCTGTACTGCCCCAAACCACCCTGCCTGTTACTCCCTGTACTGCCCCAAACCACCCTGCCTGTTACTCCCTGTATCGCCCCAAACTGCCCTGCCTGTTACTCCCTGTACTGCCCCAAACCACCCTGCCTGTTACTCCCTGTACTGCCCCAAACCACCCTGCCTGTTACTCCCTGTACCGCCCCAAACCACCCAGCCTGTTACTCCCTGTACTGCCCCAAACCATCCTGCCTGTTACTCCCTGTACTGCCCCAAACCACCCTGCCTGTTACTCCCTGTACTGCCCCAAACCATCCTGCCTGTTACTCCCTGTACTGCCCCAAACCACCCTGACTGTTACTCCCTGTACTGCCCCAAACCACCCTGCCCGTTACTCCCTGTACTGTCCCAAACCACCCTGCCTGTTACTCCCTGTACTGCCCCAAACCACCCTGCCTGTTACTCCCTGTACTGCCCCAAACCATCCTGCCTGTTACTCCCTGTACTGCCCCAAACCACCCTGCCTGTTACTCCCTGTACTGCCCCAAACCACCCTGCCTGTTACTCCCTGTACTGCCCCAAACTGCCCTGCCTGTTATTCCCTGTACTGTCCCAAACCACCCTGCCTGTTTCTCCCTGTACCGCCCCAAACTGCCCTGCCTGTTACTCCCTGTACTGTCCCAAACCACCCTGCCTGTTACTCCCTGTACTGCCCCAAACTGCCCTGCCTGTTACTCCCTGTATCGCCCCAAACTGCCCTGCCTGTTACTCCCTGTACTGCCCCAAACCACCCTGCCTGTTACTCCCTGTACTGCCCAAACCACCCTGCCTGTTACTCCCTGTACTGCCCCAAACCACCCTGCCTGTTACTCCCTGTACCGCCCCAAACCACCCAGCCTGTTACTCCCTGTACTGCCCCACACCACCCTGCCTGTTACTCCCTGTACTGCCCCAAACCACCCTGCCTGTTACTCCCTGTACTGCCCCAAGCCACCCTGCCTGTTACTCCCTGTACTGCCCCAAACCACCCTGCCTGTTACTCCCTGTACTGCCCCACACCACCCTGCCTGTTACTCCCTGTACTGCCCCAAACCGCCCTGAAACTTTGACTATTTAAATTATGTGTTCTGCTGGTACTGAGCAAGAGGCTGTCTTTATTTTTTATGCAAGATTTCTGCATGAAAATTAGATAATTTGCATAAATTATCAGAGGTTTGGAAATTTTAAATGACCATTCATAGTTCATCATGAAAGTTTAATTTTGGTTTGAATTGATAATAAGTGACCAAATATACTGAGTTTCCATAAGTCTTTTTTTGTAAATTTTGTATCATGTAAGTGTTTTGACAATCTGCATGAAAGACAAGACCTAAGTTTTAGCTGCTTCTAAAAATTAAAGTTTTCGTTGGACAAAATTGCTGAAATCCAGCTTTGCTTGCTTGTGCAGTTTTCTTTCAAAGTTCTACTGTGAAAATGTACAAAAATTTAGTTTTGAGCAAAAATCGGCTTTAGTTTTCCATTTTCATGGTGGTCTGTACCTTAAATGCCATTCATCCAGAAATGTTTTAACCAAAACAAAAATCTAATTTGCAAACCAAATTTTGGCAAGTCGGTTTACTTACAATTGTTTTCAAACTAAATATAAGTTTGCAGTTTGCTTTAGTAGTTTAAAACTTGTAGAGCAACATCTCGTTTTTAGATTTTCTGATGTTCTCTTGATTGATGATTTTAATCCCAAAAAGACATAAGAAGAAAATTTTTGTAGTAGAATTTTTGTGATTGATGACTGAACCAGCTTCCACGTCGTTTTGTGTTGTTCTTGTGATTTTTTTCCGTTTCAGAGACCCAATGCTTATTCGGTTGGCAATCGAATAGCCACTATGTTGTTCTATGTAAGTAAACAAAAGCGAAAGGTATGGGTAGTGTACGTTCCCGTCCCGACCCCCGCCCCCACCCCCCACTCCCCACCCCCGGCATGTAAGCTGCGACGTGATTGGGGAAGAGCAAATAGACGCGAGGATGAATGGATACGATTGGCTGAGGTCCCATGGGCTGTTCCATTTCCATCCGGGGGTGAGCTCTGTGTGCTGATGTCAACACCTCAGAAGTTGAAATAATATTTTCGCAAAACTCACACACGTTTTTGTCTTGTCAGTTGTCACATTACGTGTATGAATGGTGTTTAGCTTGCAGACCACTATTAATCAAATGCCATTTTTATTAACACTAATTCATCATTCTTGCATTTGTCATTATTTATCTACTTTCCATGAATGACCGAGAACGTTCATTTCTATATAGTGTCTTTTCTTTTCAGCACGGAAAGTGGGAATTTGGTTTTCCGCTTTCCAGAACTATCCCAGTTTTAGTTCAGTCCCGTTTTTGCACTTGTTTCCAAATCATTTTCTTTTCCTTTTTCATGTTTGTTTCCTGCGTGTTTTGGAGCACACTTCACCCCACGCAGCATGGAAATTTCATGCCCCTGGGACCTCATGCAATCGTTCCAAATTCATCTTTTTTTCAAAACCCAGTCCTGAAGATCGAAACACAACGTACACTCCGTATTTTTTTCCTTTTCTGAACTTAAACTTGAGATTAGATACAGTGTGTCTAAAAAAATGCAAACAAAATATAACGGAATGCCAGACGTAGAATGTATAACCAACAAAGATAATTTAGGTACGGTTTGAAAGATACGCCTTTCCACTTTAAAATGAGACATCAAACGTCCGAATCTGATAATTTTTGACAGAGTTATGAGTAATTTTCCAAGAGAAGTCGAATTGACCATGGGACCAAGTTCAGGCATTGAGACAAAGGTAGCCTAATTGCCTCTGAGTGGATAATTGCTACAAAAAATGTGTTTAGCAAGAAAACACAATTGTAAACACTTTCTTGCTAGTTTGTAAACATGTTTACATGCTTAACATTTTTAGCATAAGGTGATAGCAAGAAAGTGTTTAAAATTGTGTTTGCTCGCTAGACATATTTTTTTGTAGGCCCGGCAAATATCCACACACAGACAATTAGGCTACCTTTGTCCCTATGCGTCAAATTGAAAACTTGGTCCCATGGTCCACTTGACCTCTCTTGGAAAATTACTCATAACTCTGTCAAAAATTAGCAGATTTGGACGTTTGATGTCTCCTTTTAAAGTGGAAAGGCGTATCTTTCAAACCATACCTATATTATCTATGTTGGTCACACATTCTACGTCTGGCATTCCGTTATATTTTGTTTGAATTTTTTTTGGAGACGCACTATATAAGGCCCTTTTCGTTTGGACTGGGTTGATGGTTGAGTTGCCGCTGTGACATACGTTGTCCACTTTTGCTCTTCCCTGTAATAATTGATTGTTTCTGTGAAAACTACGCGACTGGATGGCCCTGTGCAGAAAGAAGAGACCAATGCGTTCAAAGACCTGGGTACCGGCAATCGTATTGCCACAATGCTGTTCTACGTAAGTATTGAAAAGGCCAACTCCAGCGTTACGTAATGTCTGTGACAGAGTTTTTTAAGAGCTCAGCGAGTAAACCTGAAAATATATTTTTCAAAGCTTATACATCCATCATCTAGTAATGGTCAAGGAGATTACAGACTAGGAGTTTTGGATCGTTTCTCTGAATCGTTAGTTAGATATCATGGTTAATTGGCTCTGTCATGGACATTTCACTTCCTTTTATAATGCTGGAATTGCCTAAAACAAAACAAAAAATCACTGAAAACAAGAAAAGATGAGATTAACTGAAACCAGTTATTTTTAGGGCTGACAAATCCAACTGGTCTTTTTTAGTCCTTGTGATGCACCTATAATTGTTGATTTTGTTTTAAAGCAAAAAGTGTGTAAGAAAACTTCATATGTTTCACAGTACCTGTTTTAACCGGTTCGCGCTGGGATCATTTTGACATTAACCGGACCCAGGCATAGGATTGTTTTTCACGAACCTCGATGCCAGACGGGTTCAGGCCGTCATCTGTGGGTAGCATACCCTGATATTTCCGGCCTTGCTCGCTACGAACGGGTCGCTGACAGATATTTCCAGCCTCAATCGTTGCGTGTTTATCCGTCATCTGTTCCGAATACCGCAAAACCTTTGAGTGTTTACGCATACCGACACGAACTGGTTAAAACTATTGATTTTTTGTATCATTGTTCTGGACCGAAAACAATGCACGCAAAGCATTTTTTTAAGTTGCAATTGCATATTTCTATTGTAAAGATACATGAACTGGTAATCATTCTATTCAATTTGAATGTTTACCAGTTCCGCTCTTCTTATATTTTTTTTTCTGAGGCACAGTTACTTTTTTTTTTTTAGTCACAAATCTGATGGAAATGGTAAATGTATCTCAACTTTATGTCTCTGAAACAATATTGAATTGAGTAGCGCAAAGTGGAAAACATCAAGTGTTCACATTGGAGCAAGTTCAACTAACTTTACTCAAGCATGGGATAGTTGGACTACTCTAGCTGACTATTTGCAATCGGAGCCCGGGGCACAGTTGCATCACTGGTAACCAATAGCTGCACCCATCATAACACACAGCAGGGAGCCAGGATTAAGATGTTTCGTGATGACGTTTTCACCAGCGTTTGACTGGAAACTTTCTCACGTTGCTATTAGTCAGGCATGCAACTTTTCCTCGGATCAGCTGATTTCCTCGTTTTTCACTTCACACTTATGCCATTCAAAACTGAAAAACACTGTACAAAGTCTTGTAAAGATTGGAGTTTCCTCGTTTTTTGTTTCTTCCAAGTTGCATGCCTGATTAGTGCGCAGGTGTAAGTGACGTCACAAATCAACCAGAAGACGACTAATGGTCCTCATTTGAGCTTGCTCTTAGTTGGACAGGTTCGTGGCTTTTGTCGTTGATATTTTCCGAATGAACTTTTGTCGTAGATGAGCGACGTACCGGCAGGAGGGGCCACTGTGTTTCCTTTGGTTGGCGCCAGAGTACTCCCTAGAAAGGTACAATCAACATCTTGTAAAAGGCAACAAAATTCTTGTATTTCTCATATTAAGTTCTGTTTTTGGTATATGACATACAATTTTCTTTGTCATGGTTACAGTGCTTACACGGTTACATGGTTACAGAATCATGTGTGATAATACAAGGGTTCAAACCCTGACAGGGAATTATGGGGCTTGTGTTCTTGGGCAAGACACTTTACTACAATTGCCTCTCTCCACCCAGGAGTATAAATGGGTACCTGTGAAGGTAGAGACCAGATTGCGCTGATCTCGAACTGCTGCAGAAAACTGGTCTCTCCAACTCATGTGCGATAATACATGGCGCTTGTGTCCTTGGGCAAGACACTTTACTACAATTGCCTCTCTCCACCCAGGGGTTTAATGGCTGCCTGTGAGGGTAGAGACCAGATTGCGCTGATCTCGAAGTACTGAAGAGAAATGGTCTCATGGCCTGATGAACAGGGATAGTAATTCTGAAACGCAAATGAGACTTTGGTGCTATACAAGCATCACATTAGTGTCATTATGGTTGTTGTTTTCATTTTTACAGGGTACGGGAGCTTTCTGGTTCAATTTGTTCCCGTCCGGTGAAGGTGATTACGACACAAGACACGCAGCGTGTCCCGTCTTAGCAGGATCCAAGTGGGGTAAGCTCGTATCCCTAAAACTGTGTTCACATTGAACTAATGTTTGAGAGATTTTACCTGGTTGGTGGTAACGTCTTACCAGAGCCGCACTTGGACTTTTGAATTAGAAAAAGGTTACCAAGACGGTGGTTAATTTAGCAAGGCCGTGGCTAACTTTACCAAGACGTGGCTAATATTACCAACACCTGACTAATATTACCAACACCTGGTTTTTTTTTTACCCAGACTGTTGCTAATTTTACCAAGACCTGGTTACTTTTAACCAAGACCTGGTTACTTTTAACCAAGACCTGGTTACTTGTAACCAAGACCTTCCTAATTTTACCGAGAGGGTTGCTAATTTTACCAAGACCGTTGCTAATTTTACCAAGACCGTGGCTAATTTTACCAAGACAGTGGCTAATTCTACCGAGACAGTGGCTAATTCTATTAAGACAGGCAAATTTTATCAAGACTGTGGTTAATTTTGCCAAGACTGTGGTAAATTTTTACCAAGACCATGGCTAATATTACCAACACTTAGCTAATTTTACCAAGACCGTGGCTAATTTTACGAAGACTGTGGCTAATTCTACCAAGACAGTGGCTAATTCGACAAAGACATGGCTAATTTTACCAAGACCATCACAAATTTTACCAAGACTGTGGTTAATACCAAGACAGCTATTTCATTAAGACCTGGCTGATTTTACCATGACTGTGGCTAATTTTACCAGGACCGTAATTAATTTCTATATTTTTTTCTCTCTCTAGTTTCCAACATATGGATCCATGAGCACGGACAGGAGTTCCGTCGCAAATGTGGAATAACCCCAGACGTCAAATATTAGAACCGTCTGATAACTGGATCTTCAGAATTTGGCTTTTTTCTTTTTGCCTTTAAATTTGTAACTATAGTTTCAATTTTTTTTTTCTTTTAAAGTAATTTTGAAAAAGAAATTTATAATAACTGCCAAATAATTTGACAAAACCGAAATCATCAAAATAAAAATCATGTATCAAACGAGATGATCGGTGTATATCATTGGATGCTTGATGATTTTGCTTTAATTATGGAGTTTGTTGCCATCGTATTTGCCGCAAGTGTTAGGTATTGCTTATTTGTATGAGACATTTTGGTAATTATAATTCTGTGATTTGTGTTTTGATTGTGTATCATTTATTCTAGTGTGTTGAAGGAACAAGTGCTGATGAGATTAACAAAAAAATTAGCAATAATTTTAAAGCATCAATTTCATCGAATTCGGCAGAACGTTTAAACAGTATTTTAAAAGGTGTTTATGAAAGTGCGATTTATTAGAAATACTTCTTCCATTTCGAGAAATGAAATATATTCCCGTTCAAATTCAACACTTGTTTTGAATGGTCAACAGTGCCATAAGTAAAACTCTAGATCAAGTGTTAAATGCAAAGATCCATTTTTAAAATCTTTAATTTTTTTTCACTTATGCAAATTCTGATCTTCCCAAGAACGCATCCTCAAAAACGTAATGTACAATATTTGCATAATTTGATGAAATGAAATTTGGTCGGTTCAACCATTGTAAGTATGAATACACAATTCCGACTTTCTTGAAAACGACGGCATACCAGGCTCATCGATTTCACAGAATGCTTGATTATTATTATTTACTTTACAAATTACTCAGAGGGAGTGTGGCCTAGTGGTTAAGGGTCGTGACTCTTGATCAGAGGGTCAGGGGTTCGAATCCAGCTGCTGGGAGCATGCTGTGTCCTTGGGCAAGCCACTTCACCCCAACTTGCCTCTCTCCACCCAGGAGTATAAATGGGTACCGGCATTAGCTGGGGAGTAACCTGCGATGGACTAGCATCCCATCCAGGGGGAGTAGAAATATTCTCAGTCGTTTCATGCTACTGAAACCGGAGATAAACGCTGGCCTGATGGGCCACATTGGCTTGTGACGGACTTTCATAATCATTTGGCAGTTGTATTTTTAAATGTTTGCAAATGTTGTACATTACATTTAAGATTTGTGATTTTCATCTACAGGTCACACGAACGTTGAACAGACACAGGGTCGTGATGTGATTAAGTTCCACTTTCTTTTGTTCGTTTCAAGATTTTTTTTGTGGTTCGAGGGATTTCTCCAACTTTTTGAAATCGTTTTTTAAAATACTGGTGCTGTATGTGATACCACTGTGTCGTTTTTTTGTAAATATATAAAATTTTCATATATCACTTGTACATGTGTGTGCATTGCAAAATGCAATTTGTGCATGTACATGAATTTGTATTGGAAGCATTTCTCCAGTTCCTGAGTGCCTTACTGAAAAAACATTAAACATAGACTTTACATAACTGCCACTTGTTGTAATTAATATACAAACAAGTGAATTTTTCAGTCCAGTATTTCTGTCATTTACACATGAGACTTTTGTCATAACCAAATGTAACCCCCAAAAACCCCTAAAACTAAAGTGCGTTATGCACTTATTATCTTAGTACTTATGCAACTTATTATCATTCTTTGGCATTTCTTTGTTTTTAGTTTGTAGTTTGAGTGCTGTGGCCTCATGGTCTGGAGCATTGATTTCGTGGTCTGCGGGTAATTCTGCAGGTTGTGGGTTCGAGTCCAGCCTGGGGTCATGATGCGTGTGCCCTTGGGCAAGGCACTTTGTCACTCATTGCTTCTCCCCACCCAGGAGTAAATGGGTACCTGTGAGGGCAGAGATGGTTATTGTGGTTGATTGTAGCTGCTTTGCGCCGAAATGGCAGCATGGAGCTGTATACTCCCCAGGGAGCTGAGATGGTCTTTGGAATGTTTCATTGGCCCAATGAGCAGGGTAATAACGATGTAGCGCCTTGAGCACCAATACTGGTGGATACGTGCGATTTATAAATACACATTATAATTATTATTATTATAAATCCGTTGTGTGCCAAATGTTACAAGTCTAGCCAGTGACAAGTTAGACTTGTCTTAAGTCATTAGTTTTGCCTTTTTTTTGGTGTAAACAGGCGTGTGTTCCACTTATGTGAACATAGGCTGGTTCCCGCCCCACAATCAGTATCGATAATGTACATGTACAGACCGGGGCCGGTCTGTTTGTAAGGTGAATCTGTTGGTGCCAAAAATAAAAACCTGGTTTTTTTCAGAGGGTTGTCAATGTCCCCCCCCCCCCAAAAAAAGAAGTTTTGTGGTTTGATGAACCACATTTGAATTTCCTGATCTCGGTATTATCACAGACCAAAGACTTGAGTCAAGTCTTGTGTGTCGCATAACATTCTTGCCATTAACGGTTTTAATCCATTTATTTCATCACATTGTATTTATGAATCCTCAACGGACAAAATGTATTTTGCATTATATTTGACAAAACTTAAGGTGATCAGACAATCATCTCTGCGTATTTTGCAGAGAAATTTTGTAGATATTCGATTCAGGAAAATATAAGTTAATGGAGGGTCACAAATCGGCATATGGTACTGACCACCACTCTTTTTTTTTTTAGTATTACATTTTGCTTTTAAAAGTTATTAGAATTGGTGCTGTTTTAGACAAATAGATGGTATTTTGGCTTCGTTTGTCAGAATACTTTAAGATGGGTTATCGTCCATCTGCTTTTATTAAACATTTTAAGTTTAACCTCGTGGTATTGAAATAAAGAGCATTTGAGAGTAGGAGAGCGTTTCGTCATTCTTTTATTATAACTTGCAGGCTGTAAAAAACAGTGTAAAATTGTGTTAAAAATGTAAGGTTAACCCCTTGTGATTTTTTCCAATTTTGGCCAAAAAATGAAATTGCTTGAAACTTGCAGGGAAGATGCAAACAAGACTCCAGAGCAAATTTCAACTCAATTTTTGGAAAGATATGCCATGCAACAGGAAACAATGTGTTGAAAGTTTTGGGAAAATCAGTCAAATTAAGATTTTTCCAATATTAGGTGATTTTTGCCCAAATCATTGAAAGCTGTTTCATTATTGATTCATGTTCCTTCTGCATCCAAAGGAATGTCTGCGATGATTGGAGAAAAGTCATTTTTGGGCCAAATTTTGTTTAAAATGTAAGGTTAACCCCCTTGCATTTTTTTCTCCAATTTTGTCCAAAAAAAGGAACTTGTTTGAAACTTGCAGGGAAGATGCCTATGGGATCCCAGAGCACATTCCAACTCAATTTTTGGACAGATATGCCATTTAAAAGAAAAATCGTGATGTTTAGGAGAATATCAGTCAAATTTGTTATTCCCCAATAAATAAGTGATTTTTGCCAAAATCTTTGAAATTTAGGGTGTTTGAATATTGATGTTCCTTTTGCATCCAAAGGCATTTCTGCATTGTTTGGAGAAAAGTAATATTTTTTTAGCCAAATTTTGTTACAAATGTAAGGTTAACCCCTTGCAATTTCTATCAATTTTGGCTGAAAAATGAAACTTGCAAGAAAAAAGCCTAACACACATTCCAACTCCATTTTAGCAATTAAATGGTGCATTCTGCTTTTATTGCTTCAGATTTTAGTTACAATCAGTTTTTAATCATCACTGCAATCTAAGTTTGATAAATTAACAGAGTTGCAAAAGTCAAGACCCGAGAATACTTCAAGGAAATTGAAGATATAAGTTTACAAATATTTACAGAAATTCTACTCGACCCTTTAACTATTCACAGGGATGTCAACGGACTGGGACAGTTTTGCCTGAAATTTGAGGTATTAGCAAAGGTTTACACAAATGGTGCCAATATTATATGTTATAAACAATTTCAGACAAAACAAATTAATCAGGCAATTGACTTATCGCGGTGGAATCTCGTCAAGCTTGTGAAATATTGTCCACTTTGCTATACAAATGGACACAGAACGTGCAAAATCTGAGACAACCAAAACTTAACGTGCAAAATTCCATAGGGTTTTCTAAGGGGCATGGCTAACTCGCAAACAGCGATAGGCCAATTGCAGGTTTGGGGTCAAAACCATTTTTCAGAAGTTCAAATGCGAATGATCAGCAAAATATGCTAGAACAATTTTTTTTTTGCAATTATAAAATAAACATGTATCAATAATTTGAATCAATGGGAAAAACGCAAAGAAACAGAATTAACGACAGGTTTTTGGAGGAAAGGGATTGGAAAAATGTAAATTTCAAGACCGAAATAATAAGAAAATATTTCAACTGCAAATGAAGTTTGAGATTGTGTTGTGCTATGATATGAACGTGCGGCATAATACAGATGTAATGCCAAATGCGTTTACTGTTGACTAAATTTCACATAATAAGGTTTGGTCGATCGATACACAAATTGCCACATTCGGAACATGAAATGTAACATCAAAAGTAAAAGTTTCAAGGCAATAATGGAGATTCTAGATAATAATGGATAATTTACACTTGAACAAGACTTTATAAACCCTGTGCAACGCTGAAGAATTATATCACAAAAACGTTTAACTATACACAACATTTACAACACATGTATATACATACTCAAAATGATACTTGAACAATTTTAGGTGGCTGTGAATTTGACAAAAGTTGCATGGACTGACCAAATTGCGTCCGTTTGTTATCGATTCATGGGAAACATGTTTTAAGACAAAAAAGTGTTTGTACAGTTATGCTATAAAAATTATCCAGGTATGTAAGTAGGAAAATAACTTTATTTTAAAAGTTTCATCTTTGCTTGCCTGTGGATCTGTTATACTGAATATGTTTACTTTAGGATATCTTTAAGCATAACTGAACTCAACCCATCAAAGTTCAACAGCAGGTTTTGTTTAAATCTGTTGGGATAGGTACAGTACCCCTAAACTGATAGTCTTTTACACTGGGGTCGGCATACTTCCAGAAACTAAGTCCAACAGTGTGTGTGTACAATTTCCCATGTGGGTGTTGGAATTTGCCAGAATGGGTATGGTTCCTAGTACATGTAAATTAGGCTGGGGAGTTAGGGTTTATGGTATTCTGTTTAATAAACCTGATCAATTGTATTAACCAGTACCACAAAAAACTCCAACAGGGAAGATTTTTTATTTTCAGGAAAAGTTTTGAGGATGGCAATTTGGCTGGAAAAAAAAATTCCACGTAGGTTGGGTTTCTGCAAATAAACAATTCTTCCTTTTGGCCTCGGAGCCCATAGGGGTGCATTCTGGACAAGAGTGCTTACTATATCCCCTCAAATTAAGGCAGTTCCATGGTATGAGTTCAGCTATCAATGTCAACTATCAGCTGTCGATCTTGATAAAGACTTTCGACCTTGAGAAGATCTTGATGGCTTCCTCCACCTCCGCTAACTGAGAGTTGACCTCGGCTTCTCTGGTCTTCGCTCGGAGCGTTTCTGCTTTCAGCGGCAGTTTATGCAACTGCTGCTGAAGTTCTTTCTCCTCTGAAAATGTGGGTAAAACACAGAAATGGCTACAATAAAATGAACATTGGTGACCTCAACATCCGTTGGGTAAATTAAAGAAAATGCTACAATAAAATGAACATTTGTGACTTCAACGTCCGTTGGGTAAAACAAAGAAATGGCTACAATAAAATGAACATTTGTGACTTCAACGTCCGTTGGGTAAAACAAAGAAATGGCTACAATAAAATGAGAATTTGTGACCTCAACGTCCGTTCAATCCACCACACAGATAACAAGTGGGTAAACTCTAACACGGAAGTCTGACGCTAAGACTAGTCAGTGTTTAGTACCAAGACGTTCACTTGAAAAGTGAACGTGAACTGGCAAGACTTGCACGCTCACATGAAATCGCAATCCCTCAAAAACGCCTTAGGTCTTGCATACTTCAACATAAGTCTTGCATAATCAACATGGTTCGGTTGTAGATTCGGGACTTTTGACCCGGGTTTGGGATTTTACCCAGGGTATGTGGATTTTACCCAGGTAGAGCCGGACCCATGTAGAAGCCGTGTTAGATTCGTGCTAGCGTCAAAGGGTTCCTGAAATCTCTGGGGTTCAACACAAAGATTTTTGACAGTGAGAACTTACTTTCCTTGAGGACCCCTAGGGTCTTAAGACGTTCCTCTTGGGCCATCATCTTGTGTCCCGGCGGCATGTCCGGATCGGGGATGTTGCGTATTCTTTCCTCTTCCTGTTTTGCCCACTGTTTTTGCCGTCCCTTCAAGCTGAAAAAAAAACAAATTTTGCGAATCACAGGCTGTCAGAAGTTTGCAAGAAACAATTCATAGGAAGACTTTTAACAGCTTATGAAATTCCTCGGGACGTTACGAGAAACGAAAATCTGCCAGTCGTGTATTTCTTGGAGAACGCCTTTAGAAAGTTGCCAGTAAGTTTTCCTGTGCGACGCAACCCTTACAGGACATGCTGTAAATGGCCAAAACATTAGAAGTCGTAGTGGTACTTTCCTTGCCTTCCACCGCTGTGACTCGGGTTCGAATCCCGCCTGGGCCAATATGTGGATTGGGTTTTCAGTCCCTGCCTGATTCTGTGGGTTTTCCTCAGAATATTCTTCTGGGGTTTTTCCTCCCACCTCTAAAACTGTAATTTCTTCTCATTGTCTTCTCTCTACAGGTTTCTTCAGGCTTGCGAGCTACAGTGCCTGGGGCGCTTTTGAGGAATCCTTGGTTTCATTACCAGAAATAAAAAAACTTACTTAACCTTTCCCGAATCCTAAGTTATACTGTTAAGTATACAGGTGAAAGGATGCAGTACTTACTATTTGGGTACAGCTCCTTTCTCGTAGGTTTGCATATCTTTGATTTGTTTTATCTTCAGCGACTCTTCGGCTAGGGCTGAGGGTGGGCGGGGTGGTTTGTGGTTCTTGACCAGCCGGGCGTTGTGGGCAATGAAATTGGCGTCGGTCTGTGTTTTCGCCTGCCATGAAAAAAAGACATGCTGCATTTTTTATAAAATGGCACTGGAGTTTCTACAAAAGCATTAATCGCAGAGCATTCAGTTCTGTTTCCTAAAAGAAAATCTTAACATTAACCTTTTTTTTTTGCCTTTGCGAAACGCTGGTCAGTTTCAGGTGAAGGAATATGACGTAATAAAGTATTTAAACCGTGTCACACAGAGAGTCACTGCACACACAAAAACAGCACTGTGGAGAGCAGTGAAGCGTGACTGAATCTGCCTGCTTGCCCTGAGCTTAACCACGCCAAAGAATTGTGCAGGGATTTGAAGTGTTATCCATACTCCACAGAAGATGACCTCAAAGGAATTTTGAAGTGTGGGCGCTAACTCTACGGGCAAAAGTGGTTTTTGCAAAAACTTGAAGGGTTGTGAAGAGCCGAAGACTAGGAGAGTTTTAATGCTAAGAGATCGTGAGTAACTTACCTCGGGGGCCGTTTTGGGTCTAGGGGCGGGACTCGGTGACCTTCCCCTGACCTTAGGGGTGCCGCCTGTCCGGCTGTGAGACCGGAGAAAGTTGGCTGATGCGGGCCTGGGCTGCTGAGGGGGTTGCTTAACAAAATAACGAGAACATTTTCACAAATTAAGAAAGACTTGACAAATACAGTACGGTTACAACATTTTTCAGATTTAATTTCTAACACATGGCCAGAGCAAAAGTTTCACCCCAAATTTCACAGGACGTGACGTTCTGGCAAGTTCAAAATTCTATGTTCCTAAAATCTTGAGTTTACTGAACAATGACTGTTTTTTATCCAAAGAGAAAGTAATTTTCTGACAACCACGTTGTTGGATATGTGTGTGGAGATTATTATGCTTTACCATACTTTGTTGACTTAAAAAGTAATGTTGCCTAGTGGTTATGATTCGTGACTCATGATCAGAGGGTCGTGGTTCGAATCCAGCTGCTGGCAATATGTTGTGTCCTTGGGCAAGCCACTTCACCCCCACTTGCCTCTCTCCACCCAGGAGTATAAATGGTTACCGGCATTAATAGCTGGGGAGTAACTTGCGATGGACTAGCACTCCATCCAGGGGGAACAGAAAAATTCTCAGTCGTTTCATGCTACTGAAACCGGAGATAAACGCCGGCCTGATCAGGCACATTGGCTCGTGACAGACTTTTCTTAACTTTTTTTTTACAATTTCTGGGATTTTCTTCTCACACTTTTAACTAGTTACCCTCTCCCCTGCCCCACCCCCTCCCCCACCCTGGGGCACAACCTACCTTGACATGTTCAGCAACCTTGGACGACACCTCCTTATACTTGACAGATTGAGGCAGGACTTTTATCGGTTCGCCAGCCACTTTGTCATCTTCTCTCTTCTTGCGTCGGTTCATGGACTGGATTTGTCGCATCTTGCGCACATTGTCTCGCCCGAAATCCTTGGACTCTGGCTCTGGAGATTGCAATTATAATTTAGAAAGTATTATTTAAAAATTTGTACTGAGTGAAATTGAAGTGTCTAAGGTGGTCCCAAAACATGAGATGAGTGTAGACATACAATACAAGAAAATTGACTGGCACATGAAACAACCAGTCCAACACCCATCAATCAACTGTGTCAAAAGAAAAATCTGGTACCTAGTCTCTATTTCTACACATTCTCTCCATAGTCACGCCACCAGACTACTGAATGATCCATCTTTTTAAAAAGCTGGATATGTATCAGTCTAGTCTTTTAGGCTTCAAATTGAAATCGCTTGGCTTCACTCTCAGGTGCAAAATGTTGAAGAAAAGTCTCCTTTAAAAATTGAATTGAGACCTCAAACTTGGCTGGTGAAATACTGAGGACGTTGTCTTTGCCTCATGAATATTTTGGAGGATTTTGTTGGCTCATGGGCGAGTAAAGTTGGCCTGATTTTGTTGATGTGCCTTTTTGCACACAGTCTGGTTTTCAACTAGGGCGACATACTTTGCCTACTCGGTGGTCTGTACACCGGTTCCCCTTGGACCTGTAACAGTCTTCCGACGCAACCCTGACTCTTCTTATAGATCTCGTCTGCTTCTGGACGTACTCGCGGTTGCGGGTTACTGTCAACGTCGACCCAACAGGCGTCTTTACTGCCCCCGTAGGCTGGGTCTGTTGCATAGGGGCTAGACAGCATCATCTTGGATGAGGAACTAGGCTCTTGTGAAAAAAAATACAATCAATTCAAATTTAAATGTTAAATAGCATTTTTTCCTCAAATTTCTTTGGAATGATAGATCCTATGCCACTGGAAGTTCTTGGATTAAACTCTTAGTACGTAAGTACTGAACATACAGTGGCTCCAGCACTAAATACAGAACGATTATTGGATCCAGACCTAGGCCTACCGTAAAAAGTGCTTATTCCGGTGCCACGTTTTAAACAAAAAAGTTTAATAGTTTTCTTTACTTTCATGTTTCTAACAAATCGTTTGGAAAAAATTTTGCAACCTGACACCAGTTCAGCAGTTGTGTACAAGTATTTCCTAACAAAATTGGAAATGTTTCTCAGTCCCAGATTCATGTCTTATCATCACTGCAATGACTGACATGACTGACCGTCATTGAGAATTTGAGATAATATAATTAATGAAGAAAAGAGTAGCGTCAACTTGCAACATTAAGTAGCCTAGCCTCTAGGGGGGCTTTAATTAGGCCTAGATTTCATTTTGTTCTTCATAATCCGTGGCTTTTTAAACGATTTAAAAAAAAGAAGGAAATAAAGTCCAAAAATCATTCGGTTGAAGTCTGGTTCCAACAGGCAACAGCCAAGATCCTGACGTTGAATACTATTATTAGGTCAGCAGGGGTCAGCATGGTACGATAGCTGTTTACTATTGCGTTACGGCTGCCGTAACAATAGCCACTGTTGAATGTTTAAAAACCGCAGGCCTACGTACAACTACAAATAAATGTGAACCGTCTTTACGATAAAATCAACATGATCATGATGATCAACGAGGCAAATTTAATATGACGTAGAGCCTACTCATACAAAAACCTTGAGGATCCCCAGAGGCAGATCTCCTTTACTTTTCCCGATAGTTTAAAAACCCAAACAGTGATCACTATTTTAAGAAAAACGTCATTTTGCGGCTTACATTTGATGAAAACTCCTTACACATTTCGGTGCAAAGTCAACTCCATTTTGAAAGATCAGCACAACAATGTATGACGTCAGACCCAATCCCAGAAAAGTGACCAATGAGATGATAGAGTTATGGGTATCGATAATTGCCATGCGCGGTTTCCACAGCAACCATGCCGCCATGTTGAATCACCGTGTCGTGTTGAAATGTGGAATGCACACGTCTACGTCTACGAAAAACATGATGTGAACTCATTTTACGATATTTTCCTTTAGTTCAGTAAAAGTGTGCAAGAAGCGCTTGAAAAGATGTAGGACACACTTAATAATAATTGTAAGTTTTCATTAGGACGTGCTGAAACAGTATTTTTCAGCGGTCTTTTTGTTGGCTGAACACAGCCCGCCCTGCGCTGCACTTGTTATGTGGAGAGCACTAGCCGTCGCCGGCCCGGGGCCGCGCGCGCCGGCTACCCATTTTATTTGCACGTGAACGAATGCATCATCCGACAAGTTCACAACTTTACTTCAAAAGGGCGCACAAAAAGCGTTACTTAGGCCTAGAAGAATATCATTATCAAGATTGTGAATAAATATAAATTTTATCACATTTTGGTTATTATTATTATTTAGGTCCTATTGCTGTAATTTAATAAAATGACGTTAACCATGTTAAGTTACGGGAATAGGCCTAACCTACCCAATTTGTTTAAAAAAGTTTTGGAAGTGGAACACTCCCACTGGCGGAATCGTGAGGGGGGGGGGGGGGGGGGGAATGGTGGCTATGACACCCCCCCCCCCCCCCCCAATTAAGTGCAATTTCTTTTTTTAACTGACATTGGTCATTGTTGTCTGTACTACTATTGGGTTACACCTCTATGTTCCGACACCCCTATGAGGCTATGTTCCGACTGCACATATTCCTATTCCTAACCCTAACCCTAACCGGGAGTAACACAATCTAGGTTGTCGGAACATAGGGGTGTCGGAACATAGAGCAGTCACCGTACTATTGTTAGTAAATTGTAGTCGAATGTTAGTTTGTAACAAAAATGTAAGAAAAAGTGTTCCCCCCTAGTGTCACATGACTTAGTTTCCCAGCCCCGCCCGCGTCCCCCATCTCCCCCCCCCCCCCCCCAATCGATTGTTTCTTCATTTTGTTTGAATGTTTTGTTGGATTTTGTTGGATTTTTGTGCAGGTTAATAACTGATGGAAGTGAAGTCAATTAATTTTCTGAGGACTAGGCCTAATTGAGAAAAATGTCTCGGGCAACAGTGTCCAAATCCCGTGCCGATAAAGGTAAAGATAAAGACAAGGATCGTGGTGGCAGTACTTCGGTTCCTGTGCCTCCCGTCAACACGGACGTCATCCCTGGACGATTCACTGAAACTGATTGGTAAGTTGGAGCGATCCGGGGATCTGCACAATCGTTTGATCGCACTCTGCTTTCAGTCGATCGCGCTGCGCCATCAGTCGATCGTGCCGCCATTGGACGATCATGCTGCCAGTGCCATCAGTCAGTCACCTTTTTCTAATTCACGGCTCTGGAGGATTGTGTTTAAAATGGGCACTGAAGTCTTGGACTTCGTTTGGGATCTACCGATCACGCAAACACATTTCTGTGCTGTGCAATCGAGCGATCGCGCAAACCACCAATCGCGCCCAACATGTACACTTGAAAATTCTACGTGGTATACAATCAACAGAAGTCCAGTTTTAATGTTGGTCTCAATATGCTCTTTGATTAAAGAAAATAGATTTGTCCTCCTAACACTTTGCCTTTAGCCCTATTAAACCCTCCACAATTCCTCCAAAATTCTCATTGCGGTTTTGGAGGATTTTGGAGGATTGAGGATAGTTCCTAGCAAAAAGGGCTGGGGGGGGGTAAGGTTAATGCACAAAAAAATTGTCTGAATTATTGTTGGGCTTAAAAAAAATTTCAAGTAATTATTTGATAATCTATTTTTGGTTTGAATCTCATTCAGACAGTGATTAACTTTTAAAATTGACAAAAATATAAAAAATTATAAAAACAAATATTCGGGGTGAAACTCAAAAATAGCACAAGGAGAAATTTTTTTTTAAAAATAGATATATACATACTTTCTCATTTCCTGCAACACTTTCTCATTTCCAGCAACTCTTGTTTACTGCTTTTAGGAATGGTTTTTATTCATCTATTCTAGCTACATTCCTAGGATATGGAGAGCTAATATGTTCAATGGAGTTCTCTATTTATTTCTCTCATGACATACTGAACTAAGCACCGTTTTCTTGAATATAAAGGGGATCATTGTTGGAGAAAGAAGAAGGCGAAGATTTCAGTGTCGATATCGTTGGAGATGTCGTCAACTCAGCTCTCCATATCATCTATGAAAACTACATACAGAAGCAGCTATATCCCTACACGGTGACGCAAGCTAGGGACGCCATACTTCAGATAATAGAGGTAAGATTGACCTTACCTCTCTCGTTGATGAAATACAAGATGAAATACAAAACTTCTAATGTAGACAAAAAATTGTTGAAGGACATGGACAAATAATCTTTTAATTGAAAAAAAAAGTTATGTTTCAAATTTGGAAAACAAATTCATGTTTATTAATGGAGGATATTTTTGTGTGTCTTTACCAGTGGCAATTTCTCGCTCGTGACGAAGGCGAAGAAAAACCTGAGGAAAATTTCACGTGGCAGGAAGAGGACGGTAAGGCCTCATCACTCTAAGACGTTGAATTCCTGGTCTTTTTTTAATGTTTCCAAGACAAAAAGTCTTTCAAATTTCATGAGATAATACCAAGGTAATGGCAAAAATTATGCCTAAAATGCCCATTTAGTAGCCTTGTGGTCTTGGCATTGACCTCGAGATCTTGGGGGTAATTCTACAGGTTGTGGATTCAAGTCCAGCCTGGGTTTGCGGTGTGTGTGTCCTTGGGCAAGACACTTTGTAACAACTTGCTTCTCCCCACCCAGGAGTAGATGGGTACCTGTGAGGGCAGAGATGGTTATTGTGATTGATTTTAGCTGCTTTGCGCAAAAATGGCAACATCGAGCTGTATACCTTGGGAGCTGAGATGGTCTTTGGAATATTTTCATTGGCCCAGTGAGCAGGGGTAATAATAATGATGTATCTTGCTGTGACGAGCTGTATGGTGTATATGAGTGTTACGCATGTATATAATTCCAATTATTATTTCCTTTTCTGTTAAAATATGACTCTGAATTTGTTTGCTTTGTCGTATCATCTTCGTTTTAGAACCCCAGCCCTCAGTTCCAGATGCCTGGGCGCAAGGGTCCGTGCCCAGACTGCCCCAGCCGCCACTCTCCCCGCCAGTGTCGGAACCAGACACCGACGTGACATCGGTCAGTCGGCTCTCCGAGCCAGAGATCCTGGAAGATCTGCCGACGTCCATCAACGAGACGGGAACCATCGTCGCGGCAGACGAGACGTACGCGCCGGTGGCGAGGCCCGCTGAAATCAAAGAGGAGGAAACAGAGCAGACACAGGAGAAAGACGAAACGAAGGCAGAACCAGACAAGGTGATTATGCAGTGTTGTGATGATCCGGGTTACCACAGTAATGACAAAATTGTGGAAATGCCTGGAATTTCAAACTTCCATGGAAAGTCACGGAAAAGTCGTGGAATTTTATTTTTTAACAAAGAAAGTCATGGAAAAGTCATGTAATTATATTTTTTAACAAAGAAAGTCATGGAAAAGTCATGGAATTATATTTTATAACAAAAAAGTCATGGAAAAGTCATGGAATTTTATATTTTAACAAAAAAGGTCATGGAAAAGTCATGGAAGTTTATTTTTTTTTTTTTTTAAATTTACAAAAAAAATCATGGAAAAGTCATGGAATTTTACTTTTTAACAAAAAAAAATTGGAAATTTTATTTTTTTACAAATTTTTTTGTACAAAAACAAATCATGGAAAAGTCATGGAATTTTATTTTTTTACAAAAAAAGTCATGGAAAAGTCGTAGAATCCTGTACAACCGATATGTGACGATGCGTATAATATTTGGTTACGGCAGTCCACCAGTTTTCATTCAGGTTTTACTAACTTCCTGAATAATGCATACCACTCTATACTTGTTCAATTCGGGCGATTCACAATGCAGTGCGCAACAAAAAGTTTGCCATGGAGAGTTCATGTTTCAAGTTTACGGTCGACAAAACACGGCCCATTTTGAATGAGTGTCAGTAGACAACTTGAGATAAGTTATTATAGATTGGGGCAAAGCGTTCTTGCCGCCTTTGAAAATAACACCATATTGATATCAAAAACAAAGAAATGGGCAAACAGAGACTTGAATCGCTTACGAAACTACTGTCCGTAAAAACGAACAATTTCAAATGTCTTGTGCTGCGAATTTTTCGACCATCTTCCACAATGCACTGGGAAAAATGAACTCTCCGTGGCAAGCTCTTGGTGGCGCATTGCGTTGTGCATCGCCAGAATTGACCATTGTGATGCCTTTAGCCCTTTTCACTCAAGACAAATCTCAGGGTTGACGCAGGGTTGACGGAGGGTTGAAAAACATCCCTACCACATCCCTGCAAACTATGACTTGTTTCAGTTTCAGCTGTCTGAAAGTTAAAATAAATTTTTTCCAACAAGGGTATTTTGTAATGAATCTGAATGTATTTATAATGAAAAAAAAAAATAACACCCACAACCACAAAGCATTCTTGTAACTTCTGTCACGATTTTCCAGTCTGTTGACGCCAAGCCACGAAAGTTTAAGTACAAGCCCTACAGAGGACCGTTGAGGTCAGCTGGTCTCCGGAATATCACGAAGACGCTCGACGAAACAGACCAAGAGATAGATTTGGCCGAGCAAAGAGCACGAGACCCAACACCGGAGAAAAAAGACATCTTTGAACACATGCCCTCCTCATGCCATTCGATACTTAAGGTAAGGGTCTCCCTCTATCATCTTCCAAGTTCTCAATATTATTTCAACTTATCAACTTATTTCAGAGGGTCAGGATTTCGAATCCAGCTGCTGGCCATATGTTGTGTCCTTGGGCAAGCCACTTTACCCCACTTGCCTCTCTCCACCCAGGAGTATAAATGGGTACCGGCATTAGCTGGGGAGTAACCTGCGATGGACTGGCATCCTATCCCTGGAGGGGGAAAAGAAATATTCTCAGTCATTTCATGCCAAGGAAACCGGAGATAAACGCCGGCCTGATGGGCCATATTGGCTTGTGACAGCCTTTACTTATTTTGGAGTATGATGTGTTTCGTCTAATTTCTGAGGAAAAAAACAGGGTTTTCTAACTGTCATCTTCTTCAATGTCTTTAAAGAGAGAATTTTCGATACGTTTTCAGAGTCAACTTATTTTGTGAACCATATGTTTGTAAGGAAATAAAAACGTTACATTCTGTTTTTGTGACTATGTAGTCTTCAGTTGTAACCATGTCCTTTGATTCTTTGTTGTTTGGTAGGTTCAAGCAGGTCGCCCTCCGGGAAGCAAGGACGTGACTTACGATGCGAAAGGCAACGTCGTGTCCGTCATACGATTAGACCCAGAAAGACTGCCCTCACACAGGTACGTACCCGCATCCCAGCGTCACAGATACCTGCAAATCGTACATTTATGCAAAACAGGGCTAGCCAGGCCTAGTAGAGCTGGGGCCAGAGTGCACAAAATTCTATTCAATTGATTCAAAATGGCTATTCACTGGAAGTCTTTTCATGCATCTGGTCTACACAATGGCCAGATTTAGCCCATTCATTGGCACTACGGGTAATCCTATACAATAGCACTGCCCGGCTCTCTTTAGCAGCCTGCAACCAGTCTAAGTCATAAGTGACAGTCAGTCAGTCAGTCAGTGAAGTACAAAGAGGACACTGGATTCCGTTGCGAACACACTTTAAAAAAATGTGCCTGCTGGCACACTTTTTAAAAACCACTTTCAATTTTTTTTTTCAAACTATACCATTTTAAGGCGGAATAATGTCACAGGGTATTTGGTACCATCCCTAACTTCACTTCGAGCAAGGTTTTTCTCATGAAATCATTAGGTCTTTTTTTCGGAATAATTACCAATTATCCTTTAACTATTGTTTCTCCCGTGCAGGGTAAGAACCAAGTTTGCGATCGTGGATCCGGCCGTCGAGGCAGCTCATGCTAGACTGATTGCAATGAGGACCGGCCGCTACATCTCCAGCACCGATAAAGCTACAAAGATGAATGGCTACATGGCCAAGAGCAGCAACGAACCCACCGAATCGGTTGGAAACGGTGAGTTAGAATTTGATTTTTTGTATTTCTCCAGTCCGACTATTTTGCACTCGGTAACGTCAAAGTTGCTCTCAAATGCTATTTTTGAGTTCCACGTTGAAAATAGATTTTAAAGTATGTTGTGTCCGTATGTTGTGTCCTTGGGCAATCCACTTTACCTCAACTTGCCTCTCGCTGCACACCCAGGAGTAAAAATGGGTACCGGCATTAGCTGGGGAGTAACCTGGGATGGACTGGCATCCCATCCAGGGGGAATAGAAATATTCTCAGTTGCTCATACAAAGGAAATCAGAGATAAACACCGGTCTGATGGGCCATATTTAAAAGTTGCTCTCAAATGCTATTTTTGAGTTCCACGTTGAAAATAGATTTTAAAGTAAGTTGTGTCTATATGTTGTGTCCTTGGGCAATCCACTTTACCTCAACTTGTCTTTCGCTGCGCACCCAGGAGTAAAAATGGGTACCGGCATTAGCGGGAAAGTAACCTGGGATGGACTGGCATCCCGTCCAGGGGGAATAGATATATTCTCAGTTCATTCATGCCAAGGAAACCGGAGATAATTGCCAGCCTGATGGGCCATATTGGCTTCGGACAGACTGACATGCTTAGATTTTTAAAATCATTTACCAAGAAACTTGAACTGAAATCTTTTATGACGTAATTTTTGCAGGCCAAAGCTCCAAGAGAGGTGGTCCGGTCATGGCTAGTGCCATGACGGTGGGTAGCAGTAACACAATGACAATGCAGATGAAGGCGGCCTTCGAGAGCAACACGGTCAGTGGAGGCATCACACCGCTGCCACCACCTCTGGTAAGTTAACCAAACTCTCAACTGGTGTCTGTAAAGACGTCTGTTCACACTTTCCTCTTGCTTACCCATGTCAAATCAACAAGGGTCCCCTGTGAAAAAACCAGGCTTGGTAAACTGGTTTCTGTAAAGATGTCTGTTCGCACTATCCTATTGCTTACCCATGTCAAAATCACCAAGGGTCCCCTGTGGGAAAACCAGGCTTGGTAAAAAGGTTTCTGTAAAGATGTCTGTTCACACTATCCTCATGCTTACCCATGTCAAAATCACCAAGGGTTCCCTGTGGGAAAACCAGGCTTGGTAAAAAGGTTTCTGTAAAGATGTCTGTTCACACTATCCTCTTGCTTACCCATGTCAAAATCACCAAGGGTCCCCTGTGGGAAAACCAGGCTTGGTAAAAAGGTTTCTGTAAAGAGGTCTGTTCACACTATCCTCTCTTGCTTACCCATGTCAAAATCACCAAGGGTCCCCTGTGGGAAAACCAGGCTTGGTAAAAAGGTTTCTGTAAAGATGTCTGTTCACACTTTCGTCTTGCTTACCCATGTCAAAATCACCAAGGGTCCCCTGTGGGAAAACCAGGCTTGGTAAAAAGGTTTCTGTAAAGATGTCTGTTCACACTATCCTCTTGCTTACCCATGTCAAAATTACCAAGGGTCCCCTGTGGGAAAACCAGGCTTGGTAAACTGGTGTCTGTAAAGATGTCTGTTGACACTATCCTCTTGCTTACCCATGTCAAAATCACCAAGGGTCCCCTGTGAGAAAACCGGGCCTGGTATACTGTTCACACTTATCCCGGTTTGCACATGGGCCGGCTGTAGATTTTTTATTTTCCACCCGGGTAGAGCCGCTCGACCCTGGTCCCAACTAGGGCTAAAATGTATCCATGTGGGTAAATTTATCCATGTGGGTATAAATACGCACAAATCAATGAGTGAGTTTACGACAAAGTCGTGCGACTATATCGCGCAATTTTGTTTAAACATCAAATGCGATGTGAGTTCATCGCACAGCACTTGGAACGTGTTCCTGAAATGATTGTAAAAGATGGACAAAACAAAAATCGTGTGTTTGTGGAGGCACATGCGCCTGCAACATTGCAGCGCGACAAAACCATTGCGACAAAATCTTGTATGTGTAGATAACGAACCGTTAACGAACGAGTTAGTTAATTTTGGTTAATGGGAACCTCCCATGTGTTTGAATACTTTGAAATTGTGTATGATTCCATCCCATCTCGCAGATTGAATCAATGGACTTATCCCCCGGCGTTGTGGTGAAGGAAGGCAACCGCACCAAGCGCGGTCCCAAACTCCAGCTACGCCACGGTGAAGCCGTCACGTCGGCCAAGCTGCGTTCCCTCCGTTCCATCGGCGGACACGACGGTCACGGCCATCCCCAGCTGACCGTGGCACAGATCCTGTCCACCCAGTCGCCCATACTCCGCCCCCTGCATGCCACCGAACCCATCCCGCCCATAGTGCCACGCCCCTCAAACTCCGCCCAGGAGAGCGCTGTTTAGCATTTTCCCCAAGTCTGCTGGTTGAAATTCACTTTAATTTAAGGAATTAATTGCATGAGTGTAGCGTATCGGCTATCTTACTGATCCACGTGACCTGGCCTACATCCGGGTACTGGTCAGCGTCACCATTGTAGTAGGCAAAGATTGTGTAGCGCCACATGCAGTAGTTCTTGGGCAAGCTTTCAAACCTGTGATAAATGGCAAAAACTATGAGAAAAACGCGGGGCCAACACCCACGCTAATGACAACCGTACACGGCACAGGTAGTGACCATTATGCCATTTGATGAAGAATTGGCTGTTACTTTATGTGAAGATAAGCCGTACTGTCTAGTTTGCAACGCACGACGTGGTTGCGAACCAAACGCTTGCCTACTGCAATGGTGGCCGATCACGGGGGAACCGGATGGTCACGTGGTACTTTGACGTCATACAATCGGAACCTAGTATGAATTTAAAAAAGGGCAGTGCCTGCAAGGTTCGTCTCTGCAAAAGATGGAAAATTTGTTGACCTTAAAGTCGAAGTATTTCCATATTTTTTCATTTTCATTTCAGTCTGTCCATTGATAGAACCAGCGGTTTATGTATATATTGTAATATTTGGTCTGTTTTCATGACAACATGAGCTAGTGTTGAAAGAAATTATTTCAACTGTTTTTTTAAAAGAACTTTTCTTTGGTGTTCTGAATAATACATACACACATGTGAAATGACTTTTGATACGGAAGTCAAATTGTCAAATATAAAGCATATTGAGGGCTAAAATGGAATAATATTATCGAGCGTTTTCCATAAATATCTTTTGCACGCTATCACTGTATATTCACGAGGCCCCCTTCAATGGAGAAACCATTGTGCTCGCTATTGTATAAAGCAACTGCCCGTGAGGGATTATCTGAACAATAGCTAGCACAATGCTTTCGCCATTGAAGGGGGCCTAAAAAACACTCAAACCATTTTACAAAGTGAATATTTATTTTCCCTGCTTTACATAATAATATAAAATTTTCATAACTCCGTCCTTTTATATGGAGATTGTAATAAATTTATTCCATTATAGCTCCCTAGAGCAATACCTAATGAATTGTTTTAAATTGTAAATATTTTACAGCAAAAAAAATCAACCAAGGTGCCTGTATTTTCTCACCTTTAGATCATTTGTACATTTTAAAGTGTGTATTTTCTCGTTTGCTAATTGTGTTCACATAACAACCGTCCAATAAATCCATCAATAAGGATATATCTTACCAGTGAATCTTGCATATTTTTTCTTCAAATGAACTTCCTTTTCTTTTGCGTGAAAATGTTATCTTGAAGTTTTTAGTCTTGCAATTGTGTATTATTTTAATACAGCACTGTTATGTGCATGGCATTGAAGTCACTGTATCGACCAATTTACTTACACTTTACATGTATTGTACAACATATCCAGTTCGTTTAGTGTGACGTCAGTTCAGTTTAAACCACGCCCACTAGCAATTAAGTCGCATCGAAACCGGAAGTTAACGCAACTGGAGTGTTTATCCAATGGGCGCTAGTAATCAGTGGTGCGCGCGCGTGTATGACGTTTATACTAACGAACCGGTGTCACGGTCTCACTTCTCCGGCGTGCTAGCTTCTCCAAGTTGGAAATTTCGCTTCAACACGCATGCACAAAATTGCGCAGTAGCGTTCACTTTCGCCAACTTTATGTGTGTGCTGAGTTCCTTCGGGTTGTACTGGTGCACGTAAGAAGTTAGGATGTTCGTATGTATACGTCACAGGGTACCATCGAATCCAGACCTAGGCATGGTGGGGCGCACAATTAACTCCCAACATCCTAATAGTAATAACCAAAAAGACTTGAAGGATGCACATTTATTTTAACCCGTGGTTGAACGTGGTTGCAAATTGGACATGCATCTGATGGACCACGACCGACCAAGGAACACGCTTCTTAATTTTTCCTCAACGCACACGCGATGACCATGGGATCACAACTTCAGAATGCTTGCAATATGACTTGACCCACAGGAAGTGTTACATAACGCATTCTTGGGTGTGGACCGGTAGACTTTACAACTTCAACAACAACAACACAGCCCGAGGAAAAGTTAGCACAGCGGACACATGAGCATGAATAGTGCTCATGTAACGTGCACTGTAACGTGCTCAATTGTCCGCCAAATCCACCCGGAGAAGCTAGCACGCCGGAGAAGTGAGACCGTGACACCGGATACGTGGCAAAGCAGTAAGCCCCGCCCCACGATGCATAACTATTGATCAATCACAGCAGTCTATATCTTTGGACGCACGTGCGCAGTGGGCGGGGCTTAAACAATAGATCAGTCCACAATCATGATGGCACCGCTCCCGCTATGATTACGAGTCGAACAGCCTACAGAAGTTGATCCTTTTTCGTGTGTTCTTCGCAGGCTTTTAACTACTCCCGGTGAGCCGACGATGCCTTTCTCATCAGAAAGGACCTTACTTCCAATTTTCAGCGTGGTCAGTTAAATACAACACACCGTTAATATAATTGTCAGAAATGAGCTATCATTGTTGAATGTTTATTCTCGTAATTCTGATTTCATTTTTTCTCTCTTAACTTGAATTGCTTGTTAAAAGTACCCTCCATCATGCATGTCATTTTAGTTCCAATGTTAAAATTCCGACTCTTTAACGTTTTATTATTTTGTTTGGGTTTAAGCGTTAGTTTTGGTGTTCTGCTTTTCATCGGTTAATACTTGAGTGGCCAGCGAATCCAACGGTCACATTCTGATGGAAACTGTCATATATTTATTTTCAGACAGAAAAAGGAAAGTTCATAACAGAAGAATATTATTATTATTCCTATCTTATTCTTTATTGATAATTTTGTTGTTGATACACAAATCTAATCAGTGCACACAAAGAAAGGTGGAAAACATACACGCACCATCTCCTGATCATCTAAGCCCCGCCCATTGCTGTTTTGACCAATTCTGAGCCGTGCGCGTATATGACGCGCGCGTCTGTAACATTCAGTGCGCGTGCGGCGTAGTGGGTGGAGCTTCGGTCTCATTTTATTTTACTGTTAAAGGAGGGCCTAGCCTATAATCCGACGCGACATGCACCTAACTGACCGGGCTGACTGACTGACTTAATTATGAAAGTTTTTGCGGCTGAAATAGAAAGTTTAACTTCTCAATTATCAAAACGGCTCTTAAATATGTACAGTCCATGCTCTGCTCCGAGTTTCAACCCAAGAGATAGATTTTGTTTTTTAAAATTGCTTAATTTCTAGCAACACAAAAAACTTTAAAAATACATGAAACGAACACATCAGCCCCTGGCAGATATAGAATTACATGTATTACAAAAAAAAAATGGAATTATGCCTCGGCCCAGCAATATTTCCGTATTCCCAGGGTGGACTGGTTCCCGCCCCTTGTAAAGAACCGATTGTGGCCCGGAACCAGATTATTCGCAGGGCGGTTCTGATTTTGCTCAAATTATAGCAACCCAAAAATAAGCCAAAACTGCAGACGCCCAAAACTGAAACGATTCTTTTTTTTTCATTAAGATAAAACATACGAGTCGAAATTTCTTTCGGAGAAAAAATTTTTTTTTTTTTTCGAAGAGCAGGGATCTACATCTTAATTAAGATCAAAAGTAGACACAGAAACAGAAGACACTGAAAATTTACTGTCGAATTTGAGGCGGTTCGACCCCAACCCCCTCCAACCCCCTCCCCCAACTCACCCCTCGTCGCGCTACACACCTTTAAAATCAGCGCTCCTAGAACATGGTATTCACTGAATTTTCATGAAGCTTGAAAGATTGGCAGCAAATTGTTCAGTAGGCCTATGAGTAAACGGGCATTTCGGAGTTCCATGGTGGTACACAATGTCATGAACGCCAGGGGCGCGTGCGGTCAAAAGGCAAGCCGCGAGGGACTCCTGACAATGCTAGTCAGTGGCGTGCGTACGCATGACCGACATACATGTATGTGCTGGAGCTTGCTTATGTACATTCCACTTGTAACAGTTTTGAGACTATCCACCATTTGATCTTGCCGATTGCACACTGGGCGTGACACAGTCGAATTCGGTGAGTTTGTTGTAGTATCACTAAACTTGATGTAGTATGGCCATGGACTTGGCCTTTCATTGTGTTCAATTGCAAGCGGCCGCTCCACCTTAGTACAGGTCATCGTTGACTCGTGGATCATAAAGCAATTTGACTAAAAATGGCCGCCATGTACGTATACGTCTTCAAGGGTACGGTGCTACACCGGATTTGCTCGTAGACACAACTTTACTCCCATTTTAAAACACAATTGGGGAAAACATTCACAAGGCTCCAAAGTGTTCAAAGACATGATTAAAGCATGATTAATTTTCTTTCACCTTCTGTTCAATTTATGTGGGGTTTCCTTGGCCTCCATGGGTTGATCACTGATGACTTTTGGGAGTTCTGAAGTCCATCGCCATTTTGAGAACGATCCATCAACACCATTGCAAAATAGAGTGGATTTCTGTTTAAATTTCATCCAATTTCTCCCACTCGGCGGCGATTTTAGTTTCGAGTCCGGATCAGACTTTGACCCTTAATTGCTACAAACCCTTTAATGCAAGGGCCACATTAACATTATGTTGATGTGGCAATTGGGACCGAAATTTACTTGTCTGTAAAAACCCAGCCAGACATGCCAGATAGCAATGCTGTACCGAATTCTGAAGTTTTTTTCAAGAGCCATATCAATTTCGTTGTACATGTATGATCATTGCATCCGAAGGGTCGTGTCGGCGGCAGCAACTTCTAATTTGATGTGGCCATTTTTATTAATTGCCAACAAACGCGGATACATTTAGGCTTAAAAAATAATCATAATGTAATTTCCAATCGCAAAGCGGGGCCAGATTATAAGTAATTTTCGTTGAGCTAATTTAATATTTGGCAAACACAAAACTTCAAAAATGTCAGTGTAACAATATTTGATCTATTATACAAACCCCTCAAATAGTTCATTTTTGAAACTTGCAACAAAAGCCAATGATGTACATTCCCTTTAAGGTATATATCCTTTCATTTCAGAAATGAAAGTATTGCTGTGAATGTGATAACGATTCACCACACCCAGTGATTACATTCATGAAACCCTCCTATGGTAACATGCATTGTCAGCCTGCTTATCACTTGGGTCAATATTGGTCAAGACCCCCATTGGTTTGTACACAGTAGGCCAGGAGGTGAGGAAGAAAGTTTGACCATTGGTGACCTCTTAAGCAAAGGGAGGGTTTTAATTAACACCACTTTAAAACCACACAACTGAAGTATCACATGCAGTGTTCAGTACGGCGTACATGCATGTAGCAGTCAACCATATAAATATTAAAAATACCAGCACTCTCTTTTTGCAAACGTAGTCTGAAGGTGTAGTATATACTCTACACAATGGTCTTTATCCCATCTCATTTGGACACCCCAGTCCAGAGATTCAGCTAATTAAATGACAGGACTTGAATTCCAAGTTAGGCCACTTGTTATCTCTGATGAGATGCCTTCAGATGGGGAAGTTATAGTGGCCCAAACAGCTTTGGACAGTCTTTACAAGCTTTGCCATAACTTTTAAACAAAACTGAGGTCCAAATCGCACAGAACAAAACTTATGTCAAGGGTAAAGAAACACTCTATATCATTTATTATTTATTTTGCGAAAAACGATTTGTAGTTTCCACAGAGAAAAATGTTGTCCGACTGCTACATTTTTTTTTTAGACATGCTGCACATGCACAATGTTCACAAAAGTCATGTAAGTACTCATATATGTGTTTACATGAGTACGTGGATACCACGTACAGCACACCATGCCTGTATGGGCTAGCAGGTGTAGCGTGAATATCCGACTCCATGAAATGTGGACTCATTGGTAGTACTGCGCAACGCGTGAGTACGATACTAAGCTATTTTTAGGATCGTTTCGGGAGAGTGACCTGTCACGTGCGAGGGATCAACCAATAATAGGGAAATAGGGGTCCGATTTTCATAGGAGTCGGATTTTCATGTGACACCGGTACATAAAGGTCTGAAATTAATTCTCAGTAGTTGTGGTTTTTAGGTGTTCATATAATTGTTTCTCCTATGTTATTCCATTTTAATTACTCACATTTTATCTGTATTGTTAGTCACTGTTATTGTTATTGTCTGTTCAAGCTCGACTGTTATGATGTAATGCTTAGCAATCATTGTGAATATTAATTATTCTGTAAACCAAATATTTTTAGTCCTTGGACTTTTTCTTTGGTCACCATCTTTTTAACAATAAAACCGAAATGAATGAATGAATGAATGGATGAATCATTAGCCTTGGTCAAGGCGTTCCTCAATATTCGTCCGTATACGCGTAAACGATCGGCGGCATATCTTCGTCGATTGGCCGCATGGGGTCGCTGTTCGCCTTGTATTTTTTAATGCACTGCATAACGAGGATATGCCACCGGTCTTTTACCGCGAACGGACGAATATTGACGAACGCCTTGACCAAGGCTAGAGTATCACCCGTTATCCACGGAGCCCAGTCTCCGTATGTTAACGTCTGATATATCTCAGCATGCAGATTTATGAGATCCTGCGTTTCAGCCAATCGAAGTCGACTTTACTAAATCGTGAGGTCATTTCGGCCTGTCCCCGAAAATTGACCAAACATATTTGACCAACAAAATAATTAACTAATTGTCATAATGCCAAGCCGTCGTCAGAAAATGCATAAGGCTTGACGAAAGTTTTCGGAACGCGGGTTTCGTTTCAATCGGTGCGCATGTGCGGTTATTTTGTATATGTCCGACCCCGAAAATTGACCAAAATAAGCCCTATAAGTTGCCCGTAGACTATAACTACCAAATTGAAATTAAAATAAAAGCAGACAAAATAAATTCACAGGCCCCTACTTAACAAAAATTGTTTGTAACAATTCGGAAAGTTGTTTTTGAAAATTTTGTAAATGGAGGCAACATAATTTATGTGCTGTAATGTTATAGTCACGTGGTATTTTGTGTAGTGGTTTGACGGTATCCAGAAGGAGGAAATGAAAATAAATTGACCAAAAGTATGGTGTTCCATAAATTATGTGCCATCAGCGTCGCATTTTTTTGCCAGAGCTTATTGTGTATTCGCATTTGTCTTTTTTATATGTGCGCCAGCAACGAAGTCCTTATTAAGAGACCCCAGATACTGTGCATACATTTTCTTTGTTTTCAAAACGTATTTACAGCGCGTCCCAAAATACCCGCACCTTTTTTTGCAAGGCTCTAGCTTCGGCGCGGAAACACGTACCGCCATTATATTTACACCATTTTAAAGCTTGGAATCTGAGCTTTATCCCTGGCGAAATTGAATGTGTTCAAATAAAGGTCAAAGTCAAACGATTTCAAGGATAATCGATGATGCGGTACATGCAGATGCAAGCTCAAGTGACACTTTGAACAGATCACACACAAAAATGTTCAGGGATTCCGGACTCATGACGTTGTCTGAGTTCATGGCGGATCTGGAGGGGTGAAGGTTTTACCCCCGCCCCTCCGTTTAGCCGCTAATATTATGATACTGGTAAAACGGGGCGAAAAATAATGAATGGCACATTTCTTAGATTCACAAACTACCATAGAATGCAGGAGAAGGTATCGTAGATTTCAACATTTTTGGGGGCATGCTCCCGGACGCCCTTCAGCAGGACGTGTTTTCGGCATGCCTTCACTCAACCCCCCCCCCCCCCCCGCATATCAACCCCCGCCCCCGTTTCCTGAAAGCTATAGATCCGCCCCTGAAGTTCCTGTAACTTTGAAATGTGAGATGTTTTTCTGAAACGCTTGACAATGTTGCTTTTAAATCTTGAACCGAGGTGGACGTCCGTTGGCACGAACAAACTGTGACACACATCCGTTACTAGACTATAGATGGTAGGCTGTATGCCCATTCGACTATAACGTTAAGAGGGTAAACGCCTTTTTGTGCGGTTTTCGCAATAGAGAAACTAAAGTGAGAATATGCTCTTTCAAGTCGTTACTGTGTAGGTTGTTAAAGGGCCATCCATGTATTTGTTTTTAATGCAATCAATGGAAATGCACCTTCTTTGTGTCCCATTTAACCCTATTTTCAATTTTTGTTTGGCCATTTTGAAGGGTATTTTGTTGTGGTTTTGATTTTAAAATAACAATTTCCATATTCATGAGCAAAATTGTGATGTCGTATCAGGCAAAAACCTCAATGTTACATACAGCTACTTCAGTACAAAAAGTTGCCCGAATTTTGGATATTTGGCTATCATAAATTGTCTTTTCTTTGGTGATTCGTTGTTGTGTCAGTACGTGGCAGTATTAATGAGCAAATTTTTCTCAAAGCAAATGTTTTGGTTCACAATTTGAACAGAAAACTCCTAAACTAAAGCATGGACAAATGGTAATGTTTAAAGTAGTGCACTTTCAATGCATTTAACCCCAAAGGAATATCAAATATTTAGTTTTCATACATTAAAGGTGTAGAAAGTTGCACAAAATGTGTTCCTAAGAGAAGTTTACTTCATGGACCCTTTAAAGGTGTCTATGGTCATTTGAAACAACAAAATTGCTCAAAATCGAATGGCTGGCCGGATTGCCACAGTGCTAATGTGTAGTTTAGGTGTGGCTCACCATACCAAGAAGAGTTCATGAAGTGAAACCATTTTTTGGCGTGCCTTTAAATAAATGACAACAATCACATTTTTAGTAATACAGGGCGTTTCAATAAAAAGGAAACCCAACTTTGAAGAACCAGTATGGACAGACTAAATGTTTACTGACTATAAAACTGGTATCATCTGAAAGCGTAATCTGTATGCTTTTCAATGATACCTTGTTTACATTTCCAGGGTCATGCATCACTGAGCGCCAATGTCATGAGATTTTGATGCAAAATTGCAGTTGGTTCACTTTCATGTCAAACACAATAGGCATGGTGTGCATGAGAATAAGTGTTCAAGAAGAAGACACGAGTGCATAAAAAGAAACCAAAACACAAATCGGGTTGGTTTCAAAAACTGGATTTTATTGTTTGTCATGAATTTCTCGTTTTGACCAAGCCACGTTCAAAACAATGTGGATTAACATTCAAGCCATTTCACAGACATTTACGTAACAATAGGCACACCGTGTCCAGTGGGTTTTTTTTTATGAAAGTGAACCAACTGCATTTTTGCATCTAATTTTCAAGACAATGATGCTCAGTGATGCATGACTCAGAAAACCTTAACACGGTATCATTGGAAAGCATAGAGATTACGCTTTCAGATGACACCAGTTTTATAGCCAGTAAACATATCGTCTGTCCATACTCATTCTTTGAAGTTGGGTTTCCTTTTTTTTAAACACCCTGTGGAAGTGCAATTTCATAAAAGTTACTTCCCTATAATATCGACCATTCTTGTTCGCTGGGCTTTATCTGTCCCAATCCTCGTTTGTAAAGTCTAAGGATTCGGCTTTTTTTTTTACTACTTATAGTGTCGAGAATTTTCGATTTCGATTCGAGACTCCTCGGTCAAAAATGATGAGCATGATTGGAACGCTCGTCGCGGATGGCGGCAGTCTTCTGAGCAGCGTGCCGTCCCTGCTGCTCGTGGGGCTGACGGCCGTGGTTGCCGGCACCGCTATCGTTGGGATTCTCGGTAGCAGGCGGCCAACGGGCTTTCCTCCCGGCCCGACGCCAATCCCATTCGTCGGCAACGTCACAAGTAAGTGCATGTTTGTTTGTTTTTTGAAAAATTTACTTTAAGACGCTCAAAAAAAATATGGCGTTCTTGATCCAGTTATCATTCTGTATTTAGTGTTGGGCCCAGAGAGCCTTTGTGCATGACTAACTGACTGGATGTCACGTGTAAGCTGAGTTGGGCAGTGCAATTGTATAGGATTGCCCTGCAACACAGATGAATGGGCAAAAATCCGGTCCATTGTACAAACCAGATGCATGAAAAGACTTCCAGTGAATAGCCATTCTGAATCAATTGAAGAGAGCCGGGCAGTGCTATCGTATAGGATTACCTTGTTACACCATTGAATAGGCCAAATCCGGCCCATTGTTTTGACCAGATGCATGAAAAGACTTCCAGTGAATAAAACTCTGAATCAATATTGAACAGAAATATTTGTGCTTTGAGAACAGCGCTTTACCAGATTTTTTTTTTTTTTTATCCGACCTAGGCATTCGCAAAGATGGCCAGCCAGTATGGATCAACATGGGGCGACTCGCCAAGGAATACGGGGACGTTTTCTCCATCAAACTTGGCGATAAGTGGTATGTCGTTCTCAACTCTTTTCGGGCGATACGTGAAGGTTTGGCAGCCGGACCCGTTGCACTGGCCAACCGACCGCATTTCTACTCCAGTAAGTCAATATACTAAAAGATCAGTGTCAAGATCCGTGTCAAGATCCGTGTCATATTTGACCACAAAAAAAAAAATTGACCGCAGCTGAGAGTCAAAATGACCCATACCCGGGTCAAGATGACACTTCACTCAAAAATTGTCCCTGTTTTTTTGAGCCAGAATTTGGGTTATTTCGACCCTATATTTTTTCCGGGTCAAAGTATACTTTTCGGGTCAAAATGACACTTCTCTATATCATTTTTCCCCAAGGCCTTTTTGATCCGGAACTCGCGTCAAATTTTACCTGATGGTTTTCAGGGTCAAAACGATGCTCCCCAAGATCTTTTCCGCGTCATTTTGAGTCGAAAACCGGGTCATATTTTGACCTGATACTTTCCTGGTTTAAAACGATAGACTTCTGGGTCAAAATGACACTTCCCTACATAATTTTGTTAGGTCACTTTGACACGGAATCTGGGGCAATTTTGACATAAGTACTTTTCAGGGTCAAAATGACACTTTTTTATCTGGATCATTCTTCCCGGTCAATTCGACCCAGAAATCTGGCTTAAAATGTCATTTTGACTCAGAAAAACCTGACGGGCCTGGGTTTTATTGGCTTGTGACAGACTTGACTTTTACCCTCTTAGTGTGAAAAAAGTTGAAGAAATTCAGATATACATGGAATGATGTTCTTCGCACATCTTAACAAAAATCTTCGCTTTTCTTTTGACAGCTGATCTCTTTAGCGAAGACTACAGGGATCTTGGGTATACCAACTACAGCCCAACTTGGGTGCTGCACCGACAGTTCGCTCTCGGCGCTTTCAGGTAAAAAAGAAGAAAAAAGAAAGAAACGAAAGTGCAAGTTTAATTAAAGCTTGTCCCAGAGTGCACAAAGTTATTTTCAGTTGATTGAGTATGGCGATTCGCTGAAGAATTTTGATCATGTTATCAATAACATTTGATATTTTTTCGAGGCTTGTTCCTGGAGAATGCTGAACAGTAATTGAAATGTAGGCCTACATTAATGAATGAAAGCTTTTGAAACAAAATTCGTGTTTTAGAGGTAAAATAATCTTGTCTTCGGTGTTTCTGTCAAGTGGTTTATTTGGGGTAAAAAGTGGTATTTTAAGAGGTACAATGATGCTTTCTTTGATTTCATGAAGTGATGTGTATAGCACCAAACATATGGACGCTGTAGTCAACCAACAGTTTACGAGGTACGTGGAACCGCTTCTGGCGTCCGGCGGCGAGGGGCAGTCGGTGGACGGGATCGGCCTGGGCCAGGAGATGGGCATGGGATCGGTGGTTACGTGGTGCTTTGGACCAGGGTAAAAATGGCTGATTGAATTTCAAAGTTCAGGGAATGAAATAACCTTCAATGTTACATTTTAACGAACTGATTTTGTTAATATTCTATTGCTTGTCCAAGGGACAAGCGAGAATTTTTTTCCACAAGCTTAGGCCTACTCCGGCAGGATTCGAACGCACGACCTCCTGCCTACTAGCGCAGACGTCTTACCACTCGACCACCAAGCTTGCCGAGGTCGGATGGTTGGTTCAAATGGCATGGATCATTACTTCAAATAAATTCAATCTGATTCAAACTGTAGTTTTTAAACATAGCAGCTGTATTTCTGCCACACTACTTAAAATTGTAGACAGTAGTTTACAAATCATCACGGTAATTTGACCAAGAGAATGAAATATTCAACAGATGATTTATGATTTGTGGAGTAAACATTTGGCGTGTTAATTCATATATTAATTAATATTAACTTAAAGTATATCTCAATGTGCTTAGGAACATAAACACTGACTTTAGTTACATTTGGAGCAATAAGAATTTAGGAGGTCAATTTATTCAGAATGCCTGAAAATGTCGTATAATAAGCTGTAATGGTAACGGGAAAATGAGAAGTCTGCCTTTTGCAGCATTGATCCAGATCCAGATCCAGATCCATACGACATATTCTATATGCATGTATGTATCATGACAGTACATGAAACACGCGGCGCCAGACTAATGCACATGTTGTGTAGATGCTACAAGACTTACATGAGTATAGGCAAGCCTCGCATAAAGCGGGTCCCAGACCAGTGTACTTTACAAGTGACAGTCAGTCAGTGAGATAGGTAACCAGTCCAATTCACCAGTCCAAGTGAAAGTGTCATTCATGGGGGAGGGAGTCAGTCAGTCAGTTAGTCTGGTAATAGACCTCTAGGCTCACACGTCTTGGAACAAACGACGTGATATCGTATTGGTATGATCTTTTCGTTTCGATCAGAAATGACCAATTTCATCGTGATTTGGTCGAGTTGGTCAGCGTCGATGTCAGCCTGAACCTGGTTGGCCGTCGCATCCCCGTGGACATCTTTCCGTTTCTCCGCTATTTCCCGCTCTCCTCCAACCGCGTCATGAGGGACGTGGTGGACAAGTTCATGACCATGCTCCGGACTGAGTTCAAGAGCCGTCGCCAGACATTCCAAGAAGGTAAAGTGGGCGTGGCCGGGATTACGTCATCATTATGAAAACATCAATTCATGTGCTCACCAGTTTTCATGAGTTACTATGAGTTACACTTACATATACACTTATATTTTCCATATTTTCATACGAGTATTTTAACTTCACAACGAACATTTATCCTCTCCGAACTAAATCAGTATTCACTTCCCGTAGGGCTGATGACGTCATCAAACCAAAAATAACTTGTACAATGTACATGCAAATAAAATGTTTATACTGAAATTTATCACACCGTTATTTTTTTTTAAACAAAACATAAAAATATTCATAACTTAGCTGGGCTGTGTTTAATAGTTGTCTGCTCGACCACTATGCGTTTTTTGTAACTCAACAAACGCGAGTGTCTCGTTGATTTCAATTTTGTAACTCGTTTTCGTAATCATTGGAGCATAAGATCAGATTGTTCCAACCAAATATTGATTGGCAAAGAAAGCTGGCCGACAGAGCGATTGCTGGGAAATCTCCTTTGATCCCATTTGCTGCAAATTGGACCACATCGATATTCAATTAACTGTCCATCTCTGGATGTAGCTAGGTGTCCAAACGAGATAGGCCTCCTAGTTATACTCCCTTGTGGAAGTCCTTAGGAGAAGAACCAACCAAGTACCAAGAGATAAGGCAAACAGCATTGTGTTGAGAAATAATCATTCTTTAAGCGTATGTAAGTTATTATGAAACAAAATATGAGCTAGTATTTTAAATCTTGTATCATATTTTATACACACTATACATTTTTAGAATTATACACATTCTAAATTTACATTAAGCTTTGCATTTATTGAAAGTACAAATTCATCAAAATATGTCCACTTGGAAGAAATAAGACATGGTTTTATCTGTCTGAAACTATATTTATATTAGTTTCATTGTACGCATAGGCCATCAGCCTCGGTCGAAATTTTTGGCAACCGGTATCAAATGAGGGGAATAATCGTCATAGCGATTTTTGGCAAGGTATACACCTCCAGAATTTGAAAATATGGGATAGCATTGCAGCGGTGTTAGCTTTTTAGGTGTTATTTTCAAAATGTCCACCAAAATGCTTGTTACCACTCTCATGCTATACCTTGAGCATGCGCACTATAATCATTTATGCCCTGATTTGTTACTGACCAAACCCCAGGCTGATGGCCTAGCATGCACTGAAAATTCCCGTAGTTCAATTCTGTGTTACCTGACGTCATTTATTTTGACATGCAAATGTTTTATAGATGACAAGTTGACGGATTTGTGCGGCGCCCTGCTGCATGCTCAGAAAGCAGCTGAAAAAGAGGAGAAATATGACTTTCTGACTGATGTCCACGTAATTCAGGTCCTCGCATCTTCGTTTAGGGGTGAGCACAAAGTATGATCAATTCTTATGCCATGTAGCATCACATGTTGCCCCAACATAGACAGTTTTCACTGATACCGCCATCTTTGTGGTCACGGGGTTATCTTGGGGGAATTTCATTGAAAAAAATACACATCCCATCATTCTCAGCATTACAGTGGCATGATATCTGTTATTATCACGGTGTGATGCTTGTTAAGTGAATTTTACTGACTCAACCAGAACCAGAACCAGAAATCATGTGACCCCTTGATGACCACGTGACCACAAATATGGGGAAGTTATCAATGTTTGAAATACAGAATAGGCTTCCAACGCTTTCAAAGACTTAATAAAAATGCATCTTTCTGACATAAATATGGCGTTAATATGCAATTTTGGGGAAATTTCTATAGACCTTTCTACGCTTGGTTGGCAAACTGCACATTTTGCCAACCACGGGTTGCAAAACTATGGAAGGTCCAACACTGCAAAAATGAAGAAGAGTTATTACAGATAACCGAAATATTGTTTGATTGTTGGAAATACAACACTGTCAACAAAGCTACAGCATAAATTCCTAAACATGCCTTTTTACTGTGTATTGAGGGCGTTATGGGGAATTTGTTTTGGAAAAATCTGCAACCACGGCTTCAAATTATGCGCTTGCGGCAGCCCATACAAAATGGCGCTCAATGTTTACAAACGAGTGACGGCTTATTTCTGCTTGTGACATTGAACATTTCAGTGACTCAGGATTGTTCAAATTTATATGTTTTAAAACAATTCAGGAACAAAAATTCCCTTTTTTAACGAATTTCCTCCTTCATAAATTCAGGGTCTATTGGCCTTCTGACGACGACCTACTGGGGTCTGGCCCTCCTGGCCGAGTACCCAGACGTCCAACAGAGGGTTGCCAATGAGATCCGTGACGTCATTGGTAAGGATCGTCAGCCGTCTGTGGAGGATCGTGCGGCCATGCCGTACACGGCAGCCACTATGATGGAGATGCTGCGGTTCGGATCGGTGGCGCCGCTCGGTGTGCCCCGCGCTGCCCATGAAGACGTCAAAATCCGTAAGTTTCATTTTAAAGGCAAAATAAGATAAACAAGACATTATATTCACACATTATTGTGCGCATTAACCCTTCGAGTAGCTTGCCCTAAAAAATTACGTGGTGAAACCACCATGAGAATTTTATCACATTACGTGTTTATAGGTCAATAGCCCTGACATGCCTGTACATGCACAAGATATAGTCGTCACATGGCCAGCGATTGTTTACAACTTGTCTGGGCTCTGGGCGGCACGAGGGGTTGACACAAAAGGATCGGCGGCACTAAGGGGTTGGCCACTAAGATCTCCAATTACTGCACAGAGGCATTAGCCGCCATCTTGGCTTCTGTCTTTTAACACTCCTTACTCCGGAGTGGCTAGGGTCTGGCCAATGGGAGTCTATAGGCTTGTGGTGTGTAGAAGGGGTGAGGATTACATGGAAGCTTGGCCTTATTGGCCTATTGAAAAAAAAGACCATATTTGGAAAACAATGAGATTTTTTTTCCCACTGCACCACTGCTCGAAGGGTTAAGGACGTGGCGGGATATGCGCCCAATTGGGCTACAAAACGCGCTATGAACGAAATGATGTTAATCGTAAAGAGCAGTTAAAAAGTAGGATATAAACATCCACACAAGCGTCCCTGCCAGAACCATGCAAGAACGAATTCCGGAGGTTGAAATTTTGTCCCGAAATATCGAGCCGCGAGGCTAGTTGTGAAATCCAGCCGCACGCTGGTTTGCATTCTGCGGACGTGTGTATGTGTGAATTTGTCTTGCATTCACTATGTGGACTTGTGAACAAAAGATGTCCACATAATGCAGGTTGTGTTGACGTTATGTGGACTAAGCCGTGTCCACATAACGTTTCGCCCTCTCTGGATAACAGGTTTAGAGGCATTTTGGGGTTAGGTTTATCGGTGGCAGAATGAAGAGAAACACTATAGGAAATCATAGAAAAAAAATTTGGGTTGAAAGAGTTTTCACAGTTTAAGTTTTGTACCGAGTTTTCTTAACTACACGAAAACAAAGAATGTCCACACAGCGTATGTAAAACAAACAAAGTTGTGTATTGATGTGTGTATTCGTTCTGTGTGTATTATCACACGCATAACGTGTACAATAATGTAGGACGTTGCGTTCGATGTGAACCGGCCGTTTTGTCTGACAAGTTTACCAAATATCATCACGAAGAATTTACTCATTTTTTTTTAACGAAACCAACTCCAAGACGTCAGTATGACCAATTTGGATTGTAATTCGGCGGCACGACAGGTTCAGATTTAGTTTAGTGGTCGTATTACCTTTGTGGATTAAAGTTGTGGGATTAGTTGACTTGTCGAGCATCGAAATGCTTTGAACAAACCTTGAGATTGTGTTAAGAAAATCCATGACCATGTTATTATCACCAAACATTAATTTGAGTTTAGAGCCTGTTTTTTTTTCAGTTATTTTGATTTAGAAGAACTGAATAGTTGAAAAATGTCTGTCATATTTAAGGCGGCTTCAACATCCCGAAGGGTACAGTAATCCTGTACAACATCTATGGCACCCATTTTGACCAGGCAAACTATGCAAACCCGCACGAGTTCAACCCAGGTTCGTATTCAGTTAATATTCATTGTGTCAATCCTTCAATCCCCGCCCATATGATGAAATTTGACCTATCAAAGCCGTTATTTATGTCCGAAGTGCGTGCATGCGCGTATGACGCGCGCAGCTGGAACACGCAGTGTTGCTTTGGAGAGAAACATGTCGTGTTGTTCACGTAGTGTTTCCCCTGCCCATTCAAATGTGAGGTGGCCCACCTCGCTACTTTCAGTGACCACCTCGCTCAATTTTTGCCAATATCACCACCTCGCTGTGAAGATATTTGCAACAAAGGAAATACTGATCGAACAATTTTCATTTTGTGTAATTTATGATCGTTTTCCTTTACCTCTATGTATCAAGAACTCACAATTTGGATGTGCAAATGGAATCATCTTGCATTTTTGTATGGGCAGCATGTTTTGATTTGCAAACTGCGTCAATTTTATTTCAATCATCAATTTGAATTTTTACCACCTCGCTCATTTCATTAGCCAGGGGAAACACTGTGTCCACGTATGCAGTGTGCGGGGCTTTGATACAAAGAGCACAAAGAGGACACTACGCTGCCTCTCTGGGACCAGCACAAATATGACAAATTATGAGTGAAACTCAGACAACACTTCACTCAAACAAAATGGCACCCTCCTCATAACTGAGCGCGCACCCATCTTTCACTTTCCCCAGATCGATTCTTCGATTCTGATGGCTCAGTCATTGCCTCCCCGGACAACTTCCTCCCCTTCGGGATGGGTACTCGCAAGTGTCTTGGCTACGTCTTGGCCCAGTCGGTTCTCTTCCTTGCCTTCTCCCGGCTGCTCCAGGGGTACCGAGTGAGCAAACTGGACGGCCAACCCGGGGACGGTAGCTTGTTTGGGCAGGATCCTCAGTACGAGGGCTCGCGTTGGCCCAAACCGTTCCGCATCGCGATAACCAAGGTTGAATAGCCCAACTCCCTAACACGATTTACTATAGGAACCATCCTGGCAAATTTCAGATTGTCGGTAACTGCACGCACGTACGTGTTTCTGACTTTGATTCTGGAAGTGTGCCAACCCAATGTAAAAGACTGTGAGTTTAGGGGTACTCTACCCATCCTGACAGATTCCAACCAAAAAAATGCAGTTGGAATTGGATGGGTTGAGTTCTGTTAAGGTTAATTAAAATTGCCAATCACAGCTGCATAATGTTTTACAAAATTATTGATCTTTTAACATGCTTTTTATTTTTTTAGTACTTTAATGCTTTTTATCAGAAAAAGTATAATCAATGAAATTAACAAGATACGAATCTGCATAATCTTCTAATGTATATACTTTCGTTTTCTAAGCTTAACATGTAATGACAGTTTCAAGCATTGTTTTAATCATGTATATTTTCCGGCTTATACGTAATTTTTGCCAAACCAAGTGGAATTGAATGTAGCACATTAGAATGTGCAACACGAAATGATAACTTGTAACTATACGGTAAACTAAAAGTAGGATCATTTGCTATTAATTTTATAAGCCATGTTTTTTTTTTTGCCGTTTGAGGCAACAGAAATCGTTAGTAGGGTGCATAAAAAACTAATTGGTTGAATCCGCTCATGCAGTTGATACTTTGTGTATTGAGGAAATTTTGACAACATAATAATAAACGCCCATTTTTGTGGGTCCTGCATGCAACTCGATTTTGTTCCTAATGCACGTCAAAAATTGCGCCCTATTTTGAAAACACGGTTGCTTTTCTTCCAAACAATTCCATTATTGGGATAATATCACAGGGTATTTGGTACTAGTCCTATCTTCGCTTTGAGCTAGGTTTCTGTCATTAAATCGGTATTTATCCGGGCAATTGCAAACTATCCTAGTACATGGCTTTATAAGTGCAAATTTTAGATTTAAAATTTAACTAACATGCATGCTAAAGTATTTGGTAAGCATTCATAATCGATTAAGATAATAACGAAATCAGAATAGACCTTCGACAGCATTGATCCAGTTTACTTCTCAGAATATTGTTGTGTGTTTGTATGAGCCGTTAGTGGGGCAGATAGGGGAAGCATTGTAATTGGGGAGATCGTGCCTTTGATGAAACAAACATGGTATGTGGCACATAGTCAGAGTATGTTTGGCTGTAGGGCCATCGCAGACTAGGCTAGGTAGAATAACAAACATTTTCAAAATGTTCAAAATGGCTGCCATTGCTTGTTATTCTTTCTACCTATTTTTTTTTCAAATGACAGTGCGATGGCCCTATAGCCAAATATGTTTCTCATGACAAACTTTGACTATGCCATGCTTGTATCATCAAAGGCGCAATCCCATCACCTATCTGCCGTACTAAGTCAACGTGAAACCATTGATGATAAGGGAACGAGGTCCTTTCTCAAATTAGGTTTTGCCCTTCACCGACGTGTAAACACTGTATACTCAGTGTGTTACCTCCCTAGTAAATTTCCACCTAATGAAGAGGTCCTTTCTGATGAGAGCCTGGAGGCGGCGGCTCACTTCGAATGTTTAACTTACTGCGAAGAACAAAAGAAAAGTGACCTCAACATTAATAGAGAATGTTGCAGGTCATTTATAGCAGTTTTCAATGACAGTACACCATAAGAAACGTGTGTGTTTAGAATCTAAACACATCTCTTAACACGTGATAATATTATTATTGTACCCACATTGTCACATGACATGTTTGAATCCACGACATTTCGGTTTGTAGATGTCTGTGACATGTTTAGATACCCGACGGAAGCCTGTTAGTGCCATCAAGTATCGGGCTCAACTTGATAATGACGGGCTGAAATACACACTTTATTTATCACTATTTGTTTTATCCCCTGTCTTAGAAAGGGTGTGGGTGTGGGGGGGTGCATAAAATGTGTATCGCTCAGATATATCAGACTTTTATGGAGAGGGCTCCGTTGGTTGGAAAACGGGTGATACTCAGACTAGGGATGGGGTGGGTGGACTGGGGGGGGGGGGGGGGGCATAGGCAAAGCCGTAAGCGGGTTCGGCCTTAAAATTGAGGTAGAGAGCAAACGTATACGCGTGTATAGGTTTATTATGTGATCTATAATTTAAAAAGGACGTAATCATGCAACTCTATGACGACATGAGCAAGAGACAAAGAACGTTTGGACCAATATTGTTTTAGGAGAAAACGGACCAAAGATCTATATACCTTGACAAGTGTTCCTACACTCCTCCATGGTTTCAAAGCGGTTGCAGTTCCCGCCGCAGCCCCCGTAGATGAAACTCACGCACGAGCGGGCCAGCGGGTCATGACCGAACACCTGGAACTTTCTCTTGCAGCGTCCCGTCACGATGGGGCTATTGCATCGAGGATCTATGTCTGAAATAACAAAGGGGTACAGAGGTCATTCTGCATGGTGAGTCAAAAAGAAAGTGATGGAATTAGAAGTTGTTAAAGTACCTTGGGAACAGAAGACGTATCGGGGGAGGGGAAGCTTGCCCCTCCCCTTTTTTTAAACGCCACCACGTCGCAAAGGGTAACATCATTACATCATGTCTATTTGTTTATCTGTTTAATTTGTTTTATGTAGTCTATGCAAAGACCTTTGCTGTGTGCAAGGGTCTATGATATTAGAGCAAATTTGGCGATTTGTTATTCAAAACAAGATCGCGTCTTGACCTCCAGATTCTGACCATTCAGCGGCCGCCCCGTATAAGGTTTTCCGTAAAACCAGTTGTTGTTAAACTTTTACAAACCATGTCAGCCGAATTGACCACTCAACAGCTTAATCCACACTGCCGATCGAAATCACGTCACAACTTGCTTTCAATGATGTTAGTCTGTGGCTCGGTTATACTTTAGAAAAACAATACCGGTGACGTCATAACATGGTCGAGCGCCCTCTAGTGGCAGTTCAGTTTAAAACAGTGCTTTAAATGAATTATCAGTTGATCATTATGGCAAAGTTTACGACAAATGAAATAGACTACTGTGCGTTTATAACTCAACAAACACGAACATCTCTATTTACAATTACATGTATATAGAAAAGGCCGTGAGCAAGCAACTCTAGGACGAAATAAACAAGAGACAAATAACATTGCGAATTTTTTTTTTTAAAGAAAAAAGGCCACTTTCGCCCAGGCCAAAGATCTATATACCTTGGCATTTCTTCCTACACGCCTCCATGGTTTCAAATCGGTTGCCGTTTCCGTTGCAGCCTCCGTAGATGAAACTCACGCACGATTGGGCCAGTGAGTTATAACCGAAGACTTCGAAGTGCCGCGTGCACCGTCCTCTTACGATGGGATCATTGCAGCGCGGATCTACAGGGCGAGTAAAAAAAAAAAAAAACGAAACCCAAATGACGGGACCAATTTTCGAATGAAGTTTTGCCTGAGCACCTGTAAAACTTAGGATATAAAAGCCCGATCAATGAGCTTTTTTTTTAGTGCAAGAATCCTTCAAAGCAAAATGGTTTTATTTCGGTCGTTGCTCATTCTAAAGTATGAAACTTGTATATTGGGAGGAAAATAAATATTGAAAAAATAGTCAATTTTTCTAAGGTGAAATTTGCAGGAGCATGGGTCATTGAGGTCGTTTTACAAAGTATCAAGGTAACATGGACAGGAAAAAGTCACACTTTGGAACCCTAATTTATAGTATGACCCACAGTTAGCTAGTTTAAGCCGCACTATAAAAACGAGTCAAAGAGTCAATTTTTCGGGTCAAAATGACACTTCTCTAGATCGTTTCGGATTGTCCTGACGCAGAAACCCCTACGAAGGTTTTATTTTGACCCGGATCAGATTTGACCCGGAGTTCAGTTTCTATTTGACCTGATACTCGAGTCGAAAATGACAATTTTCCAGGGTCAAAATGACAGTTTACAGGGTCAATATGACACTTCTCTAGATCGCTTGATCTTGACCCAGAATCCCTGACGACAGTTTCATTTTGACCAGGTCAGATCTGACTCGGAGTCCAGTTTCTGTTTGACCTGCTACTTTTCCGGGCCAATATGTCACTTCTCCGGGTCAATATGACACTTTGCTTTATATCATCACCGGCTCATCTTGACCCAGAAACTGTGTCAAAAGTTTTGTTTTTACTCAGATCAGAGTTGACAGGGAATCCAGTTTCTGTTTGACCTGCTGATTTTCAGGGTCAACATGACAATGAAACTTTAGTCAAGGTGGTAGGGTCAAAATTACTCGGACTTATTCATCCCTCCAGGAATATATCTCAATTTTGAAGGTTAAGGCCTCACCTCGAGAAAGCGCAAATCCAACGCACGCAAGAAAAGTCAAGATGACGTACACCTTCATCTTGGCGGTATTTAGTCTGAAATTCCAACGAGATAAAACAAACATGTGGTTAATTGTATATGTTGTGCTTTTTAAATCAGAAGCTCGCCTTTGGCGCATGCGCGCATAAACTTGAATCATTGGCTGACTGGTATGGACAAGCTCATCAACGTGGGGTGGTTCAAACGAATATAAGTAACACGACTGAACAAGTCTAGTAAAGCTGGTCTTACATTTAGGACCGGGGTCAGTGGGTATAGTCAGCTTTGTAAACTAGTCGAACGTGAGACGTATGCAAGTCTAATTCACAAGTGACAGTCAAGTCAGTTTGTCAGTCTGTCTGTCTGTCCGTCAGTAACTCTGGATCGGAGTGTCAGTCAGTCAGTTTGTGCGATACAAGGTAGAAAGAAGATCGTAGGCTGGCACTCGACCAGCAAAGTCAAACTTTTATTAACTAAGGTGAGACTTATGCTAGTCTAATTCACAAGTGACTGTCAGTCGGGGAGTCAGTCAGTCAGTCAGTCAGATTGGTGCAAAGAGGAGTTTAAGCTGACCAGCTGAAACATTTACACACAAAAATAAAGTATAAGGAGAGACCACTTACTCAATGCAGCTTTTTGTTGGAACTGATGACAAAATGATTTTTCACTCGGTGACCATCGGAATGAGAATCCGGTCGAATCGGGAAGCCTATATAGGTGTCCCCCCACCCCTGGATACGCGCCTGCTCATGGCAGCCAATAGTCAGCCGGCAAATAGGCTACCCTAGAATGCTCGCGTCCATAACATTTGAAACCTCCGACAAACGAGTGATTCGTTGTAACTCAAGACTTTAGTTTATGGAAAGATACATTACGCTGTTCAATTCTTTTGAGGGAACCGCACCTAATAAACAATTTTTTTCTTAAATATTTATTATCTTGCAGTTTTGTTTTGGAAATACAACCAGCCATCTGCGCTGCTAATTCTACAAAGTAAACAAAAGTCTAGTTCCATCTTATCTTATTTGGAAGTGCATCGGGTCAGGGGCTTGAGTCAAATAGTTACTGTTTTCAACTCGCGTGCCGTGGTACGTGGGTACAAACCCTGTTGGGAACATGGTGCTTGTGTTCTTAGGCAAGACACTTAACTACAATTGTCTCTCTCCACCCACAATGCAAAGTGACTCCACACTCTGAAAGGGTTGAGGGTGCTTGTGTTGAGGGCGCGAGCATGCATGGTTAATCACTTTACTAAAATTGTCTCGCTCTACCCACAATGCAAAGTTAGTGCACATTCTGAAGGGGTCGAGGGTGCTTGTGTTCTTAGGCAAGACACTTTACTACAATTGTCTCGCTCTACCCACAATGCAAAGCGACTCACACTCTGAAAGGGTGGAGGGTACTTGTGTTCTTAGGCAAGACACTTTACTGCAATTGTCTCTCTCCACCCACAATGAAAAGTGAGTGCACATCCTGAAGGGGTCGAGGGTTCTTGTGTTCTTAGGCAAGACACTTTACTACAATTGTCTCTCTCCACCCACAATGCAAAGTGAGTTCACATCCTGGAGGGGTTGAGGGTGCTTGTGTTCTTAGGCAAGACACTTTACTACAATTGTCTCTCTCCACCCACAATGCAAAGTGAGTTCACACTCTGTAAGGGTCGAGGGTGCTTGTGTTCTTAGGCAAGACACTTAACTACAATTGTCTCTCTCCACCCACAATGCAAAGTGACTCCACACTCTGAAAGGGTTGAGGGTGCTTGTGTTCTTAGGCAAGAAACTTTACTACAATTGTCTCTCTCCACCCACAATGCAAAGTGAGTGCACATCCTGAAGGGGTCGAGGGTGCTTGTGTTCTTATGCAAGACACTTTACTACAATTGTCTCGTTCTACCCACAATGCAAGGTGAGTTCACACTCCGAAAGGGTGGAGGGTACTTGTGTTCTTAGACAAGACACTTTACTACAATTGTCTCTCTCCATCCACAATGCAAAGTTAGTGCACATTCTGAAGGGGTCGAGGGTGCTTGTGTTCTTAGGCAAGACACTTTACTACAATTGTCTCGCTCTACCCACAATGCAAAGCGACTCACACTCTGAAAGGGTGGAGGGTATCTGTGTTCTTAGGCAAGACACTTTACTGCAATTGTCTCTCTCCACCCACAATGTAAAGTGAGTGCACATCCTGAAGGGGTCGAGGGTTCTTGTGTTCTTAGGCAAGACACTTTACTACAATTGTCTCTCTCCACCCACAATGCAAAGTGAGTTCACACCCTGGAGGGGTTGAGGGTGCTTGTTTTCTTAGGCAAGACACTTTACTACAATTGTCTCTCTCCACCCACAATGCAAAGTGAGTTCACACTCTGAAAGGGTCGAGGGTGTTTGTGTTCTTAGGCAAGACACTTTACTACAATTGTCTCTCTCCACCCACAATGCAAAGTGAGTTCACACTCTGAAAGGGTCGAGGGTGTTTGTGTTCTTAGGCAAGACACTTTACTACAATTGTCTCTCTCCACCCACAATGCAAAGTGAGTGCACATCCTGAAGGGGTCGAGGGTGCTTGTGTTCTTAGGCAAGACACTTTACTACAATTGTCTCTCTCCACCCACAATGCAAAGTGAGTGCACATCGTGAAGGGGTAGAGGGTGCTTGTGGTCTTGGGCAAGACACTTTACTACAATATTCTCGCTCCACCCACAATGAAAATTAAGTTCACACACTGAAAGGGTTGAGGGTGCTTGTTGTCTCAGGCAAGACACTTTACCACAATTGTCTCCATCTACACAGGAGTATGTGAAGGTAGAGACCCGCCTTGCGCTGATCTCGAGCTGCTAGTTTCTGCCTGCTGCAGAAGACTGGTCTCTCCAGTTCTTGTGCACTAGCAATACATGGTGCCTGTGTTCTTGGGCAAGACACTTTACTACAATTGCCTCTCTCTGCCCAAGAGTATAGATCGGTATCTGTGAAAGTATATAAAGCTATATACCACAACCACATTGCTGTTACATTACTTTCATTGCAGCCTTCTGAAGGGAATGCGCGCGAGCATGCATGATTAATCAATTGATTAAAAAGCCGCACATTTTGTGTAGGTTGTATATATTCGTCAAATATTTTCAGTCCAATAGTCCCCACTGGGTTCAGCTCTTTAATCAGATATAATGTCTGAAAATGTAGAATTGAGATTTGTTTGGGTATTGATACAACAGCAATGAAAACAAATAACTAGATAATTACGAAATGAAACGATTTAGTTTTTCTTTAAATTTTGAATTCCTTTACCGTTTCTTCTAATGGAAAATTCCATCATGTTCCATAAATGAAACTCGAAAGCGATATCTACAAATGACAAAGTTACTTCAATTAAATCGCCGCACAATTATTTACTGATATGGAACGTTACGCTATCTCACTGTTTTTGCGCCTATGCTTTAATAAAAGTCCCTAAAAAATAACTTTCTATAAATATTCATGAGGGTTATTCCATTTGTGCGCCCGCAGGTGTGGAAAGATGTACTCATGCAGATTTTTTTTATTCTCCGACACAGTCTTGGTTCAAGACGTTGTTATCTGGTGTTTGTTACGCATGCATTTATATACACTTTCGTAAATAAGGATATTCCATCAACAGAGGGCGCAATTTACAGGACTACAGCTGTTTTCTCGAGAAAAAAAATGCAAGGGAAAAGAAAAAGATGAAAAGATCTGGAACCAAGACTGTTTCTCTGCGAGGGCAACACGGGTCTAAAGGTAGTCTGGTTCCAAGACCAAAAGATTCTGACTTTTCCCGATGAGGGAACCAGACTAGTCTAAAGGTTGCAGGCCAGTAAATCGGTCCAAAATTGCCCACGCCGGCCAAATCACGATGTGCATGCCCTCAAATTCTTCGTTATTTGGGCATATTGTGGGCCATGAACTTGAGGGTTTGTAAAAAATATGGGTGGAAGCCGTGCACAGGACTGTGAACTTGTAGTTCTGTGCAATTGGGATGAAATTGGAGCCCTAAAAGCGCTCTAGTTTGCAATGGAGCGTAGGCGTCTTTTTTCAAAATGGCGACAGGCTTCAGGACCAACTTAAGGGGTGATCATCTTCGGATGGAAATTTCTCAGAAAAGTCACCAGTTAACCCCCCGACAATTGAAAAGAAAATGAATGATGATGAAATTAGCTTTAATTTGATGTGTGTCTCGAATACCTTGGAGAGTTGTGAGTATTTTTCCTGAATTTTTGAAGTGGGGGCATTTATCTATGGCAGTTTATTTACTGGTCTGCAACCCAAATATTGCCTCGAGGTTGAATGAAAACTCTGCAAACGAGGTTGGATCGAACTTTTGTGTTGTTGATATACCGCCCTCTACCGTCACGGTGGCTTTACCACCTGACGATCGGATATATTCGCGACGGTTCGGGTATTTCCGGGTGCAAAAAGTTCTTTAATTTCCCAACGAAACTTCTGTTAGATGGAGTTGAGGCAGCTTCAGCAACTGTCCCTCTCCTTTGCGGCCTCTATGACCTGGGTTCGCATCCTGGCCTGGCCCACTAAATTAGGTTTTCAGTCCAGGTTTCGTGGGTTTCCCCAGAATATTCTTCTGGGGTTTTCCTCCCCCCTCGAAAACTGTCATTTCTTCTCATTGTCTTCTCTCTACAGGTTTCTTCAGGCTTGCGAGCTACAGTGCCTATGGCACTTTTAGGAATCCTTGGTTTCATTACCAAAAATAAAAATTGACATGCAGTTCATGTCAAGGTGGTTTTTGTTTTGAGATATCAAAGTGCAGACGTTAATCATCCAGTCGGCGCGGTGCCACTACGACCTTGAACGGCAGAGACAGGAAACCATACCATGATGGCGGCGGTTCGCAGGCACCAAACTGACGGTCAAATAGCGGATTGTTGGTCTGGTTCACTGTGCATGTTGACACAGTGGCTATCGTTTGCCTTTGTGACGTCATGGTAAAATCAAATTCCAATTCATGGAAATCTTACAAGGATAGATATTTTCCGGATATCGTCCGATTCTCAGTGCGATCTGCAAAATTCAATTGTCACCAGAACTGATTCTTCATTTTCTGAAAGAAAAAAGTACGGAGGTCGGAAGCAACAGTTTGAACACCTTGACTGTGGTTTCCTTCGGGCTACAGTTTTATCGGAATTCGAATCACAAAACTAACAACCCCCCCCCCCCCCTCAAGGTTGCAAACTCGCAATGCGTTCTGTACTTTGTATAGGCCTACCTCATTTTGCAAACCTCTGTGTAAAAACCTTCATTGATCAAACATTAAGAAATTATGGACAAAACGGAGACACAATTCTATGAGTTTGTTTTAACTGCATAAAGGTCCCAATTTGGCGATCGTATACAAAACATAATTATGTGAAGTCTTCCTAAAAAGTTAAATGTACAAACAAAAGAGGGACAACAATAGGGTCCCCGATTGCAGGCTAATATTATTGTGTGCGTTTGTGATACACAGAACACAAATAATATGTATGCTATACATGTACAGTACATGACGATATACACTCTCCAAACGTTGGTTAAAATTTGGTTGGTTAAGAAAAGTTGGTTGAAATTTAACCAACATCGTGTAAATGTTTCCCATTCGACGAATGATTTTTACCCAACGTTGGGTAAAATGTGTTCGTATTTTTTTAACCAACTTTTAAACAAACTGTTGGGCTGTTCACCTGGTAACCAACGGTTGGTTGAAATAGTTAATCTTGCTCAACGTTGGTTAAATTTAATCAACGTTGGGTGAAATGACTAATTTTACCCCAAAATTTGGCTTTGGATTCGCCGGTACAGACAAATACACTAATCTACTGACCGACTGAGGGGGTGTGTGGCTAGTGGTTAGGGTTTGTGACTCATGATCAGAGGGTCAGGGATTCGTACCCAGCTGCAGGTTATATGTTGTGTCCTTGGGCAAGCCACTTCACCCCGCTTGCCTCTCACCACCCATAATCAGAGGGTCAGAGGTTCGAATCCAGCTGCTGGTCATATATTGTGTCCTCTGGCAAGCCACTTTAACCCCACTTGCCTCTCTCCATCCACCCAGGAGTATAAATGGGTACCGGCATTAGCTGGGGAGTAACCTGCGATGGACTGGCATCCCATCCAGGGGGAATAGAAATATTCTCAGCTATTTTCATGCCACTGACACTGGCGAGAAACACCGCCTAATTGGGCCCTTGGCTCGTGATATTATGATGGACTTTACTGACCGACTGACCGACTACCTATAGTGGCCAACTTCACCATGGTTTGACCAACTAACCGTTGGCCAACTGACCACTGGATCAATCCCAATAATCAGCGGACATTGCAAAGATCAAAGCATCGGATGTGCACCCCGCAATCTGCAACATCATGAGCGCACTCTGTTGCAACTGGAAACTGTGCAGATATCCTGCCAATTGTTCCCGTTGGACACGTTATATGCACGCTGTACTAAATAGTACGTTTCTGACTGCAGGAAGTAAAGGGATGTGCTGTTCTGGCGATACCGAATATTCAACTTCCAAACAAAATAGGATTTTGTTTCCAATTTGGGCCCTTCATTTCTTTGATTATATTAAATTACCGAAAGGGTTACATCAGGGAGTCCTTTCCATAGACTTGTGCACAAGGGCGGATCCAGAACAAATTTTTTTTTGGGGGGGGGGGCAAACAAAATTTGTGTCCCCCAAAAAGTAGGTCAAAAAATTACGGCGTGGGGTTCGGGGCCCGCTTAAGGGCCCCGACATTTTTTTGGATTCTCGATGCTCTGTGGTGCGATCTGAGGCAATTTCTGACCACTTTAGCCAATGTTTTTTTGAGGAAAAGATGGTGGTGTACTCATTGCCTGCCTTTATTGCGACGTCACATAAAAAAAAAATTTGGTTTCGGGTTTTTTTTTTGGGGGGGGGGCATGGCCCTTTTGCCCCCCCCCCTGGATCCGCCCTTGCTTGTGCAGAAATTGAAAACAACGAAAACACTCCAATATTCCATACCCCCTCCAAACTGTTTAATTTAGCCTATACTATTGTCGACCTAATGAACCATTTTAAAGCATTTTGCTAGTTTTAGAAATGGTGTAGTTTAAGCATTAGGGAGACCCAAAATGTATCCTGATGACCAATGTCTTCCCCTTGTTAACTATCATCTCCTTAAAGGTTAATGTAAGACTCTTGTAAAGATGTACCGGTCCTTTCTATTTTAAAGTTTTAGCGCAAAGTATAGATTTTGTTTTGTTAGATTGCTATTTTTAAACAATTCAAATGTTATTCCTTTGTTAACACGGCATCAAACGGGGAAAAAATCTGCCGGATTTTAGTTGTGGAAAATATTGTTTTACAAATTCCAAATTATTTGTGGCTCACCATCAATTAAGTTCGACTGGTTCCCGCCCCTGTATAGCATCTACAATACAGGGATCGGGAACCAGTACCACAAGTGGACCTCTTTTTGTGCAAAGATAACCACAACAAAGCCAGGTAGTTTCGATCTTTAAAATAAAACGTGTATTGAGTTGAAAATTCATTGGGGGAGAAAAGCGGGAGAGTGTGATGGTCAATTGGGGCAAGTATTTGAAAAGCCAGTTTTTTTCCAACGCTGGTCGGCCGACCAGCGTTGGAAATTGATACAAAAATACCACTTTTCTTGAAAATGATAGTATACCAGGTGCCATGATTTTACAGGATGCTTTACACTGTCATTCACTAACAGTCCAGCAAGGTATTTCAAAATGATTTGGTAGTTTTATTTTTTGATGTTTGCAAATGTTGTATTTTCCCTTTAAAGAAGACAAACGAAACACGCGGTTTCAGTGAAATGTTTTCGTGGCCCCATTCACTTGAAATGTTTTGGTTGCTCATTCTAATTATGGAATTGGGAAATACCACGGAATGTTTTGCAATAACAATGGGGCCATCCCGTAAGGTTTTAAAAGTACTTCCTTGCAGTGGCTCAATGATTTAAAGGGTTCGTGGAATACATTTTTCTTAGGAGCACATTTTGTGCGACTTTCTACTCCTGTTAATGTGTGAAAACTGTCGGAGCCACATTCACCGAAGGTGTAGGGATTCCATAAATCACAACACCCAACTTGTTTCTGTATAAATTAGGGATCGTAATTATGCTGTATTTTGAAGTGTTACAATTTGTGTATGCGTACATTTCAGGGGCAGATCCATTTTTTCGTATGAATGGGGGGGGGGGGTTGAAAAGCAGGGTTTGCAGCCGAAGAGGGGTTTAGACGCCCCCCCCCCCCCTTCGACACGTACCACACTTTGTTTCAAATTGCTTAATTCACTTTTCTTTTTATTGCAACTCCATGTTAGGCAGCGGGAGATCTGATAAATAGCCTCATGTTTGTTTCAATTGCGTGTACTACTTCCCTTGTACGAGCCTACGGCAAGTGTGGATGAATATTCCTCCATGGGTTTGATATCATCATGGTGCGGTGTTCAACCAATGGGAAACTCAGGATGTGTCATTCACGATATAGGACAAGTACGGTGTGAATAATCCGTGAGCTGTGGTTACAGACCACAGTAACCAGGCCAGTACGCAGGTTGACTGCCATTTCTCCCCCCCCCCCTTAATGGAGAGTTTTGGGGCCCTGCACTCAAAGGTTTGTAGAAATGAAGGGTCCTATCTCTGAACCTGCCTTTGAACTCGTATTTCTGAGAAATTTGGGATGGAATTGAACTAAAAGTCGCTCTACTTATGGCAAGGCAGTGGAGGGATCATTTTTTTTTCAAAATGGCGATGGGCTTCATGACCGCTTCTTAGGGGTGGTCATCTTTATTTGGGATCACTCAAAAGTCATCGTCATCGGTCAACCCTACAAAAAACGAACGGTTGGTGAAAGAGGTTTTATCAGGCTTTGATTTGACGTAAATCTAGAACACCTGGAAGAAGTAAATTCCCGATTTTTTAAAGTGGGGTTTTAGCAGTGGCGTTTATAGGAATTTATTTAGTGGTATGCACCTGCGCCTATTATAATCCGATTTGGGAATTAAGGTTTTGTTACATTTGAAGAAAGATATGCGACGTGGGGGGGGGGAACTTTTGTGTTCCCGGAATCTCAGGATTTAGAGATTGAGAGATTATTTAAGGCATGTTTTAGGTCCAGTGGACGTGCTCTGTCTTAAATCGTACACGTTAAGTCTGTTCGCCATATCTGAGACGCTTCCACGCCTAACCGCCCATTGCACGTGCGTTCTGCGAAGCTCAGCTGCACACGCCATTGGAGATTTTTGCAGTGTGGGAATTACCAAATGAGCTTCAAAACGACCCAGTAATGGTGGACAGCCACTGCAATCACAAAAAGTGGGCAACTCGGATCACATACCCCCTCAGCGTACGAACAGAAAGAGTCGACCCGTAGGTACGGGAGAGGGTTGGGGGAGAGTATGCCTACACGGTCGGAGCGGGAGTATATTCTTGCACCAGACGAGTCGTGCTACAAGTCACCTGATTTCAAGATGGCGGAAAGGTAAACATTGCCTCACATTTCCAAGATTAATAAGCCTCTGTACTGATGACGTCACTCTTCATGTTCATGTGACGTCACGAATGAACACGTCTGTATTGTTTCTGGTGATAATCAGTGTCTTTATTCAAGATGACGTCATCGCTTTAGATGATGAGCCGTGTTTAGTGTCACTATTTTGGTTGGCTCTTGACATGCCGGGGGGGGGGGTGGGGAGGGCTGACAAAATGTTTTATAGACCGAAGTTATGAATTGATTAGAAAGGAAACTTTTTGTCCTTTTTTTATAACAAAACTGTGAGCTGGTAGTTTTGTTTTAAAGCAAAATGGTGTATAGCTTACAGCTAAATTCACCAAATTTGAGTTTTCCTTTTTGTTTTTCTTAGCTGAAAAAAGATACCCTCTTTCCCGCCGCGCCCCGCCCCCAAACAAAAAGGTTTTCATTCTGGATTAATATAAGGTGAATGTCTTGATTAAGAAATTTCTAAATACTTATTGTTGGTATACTTCTGACTTAATAATTCAATAACTAAATGTAGTTTTTTTTCGTAGTTTGTTCCATGCCTCAATTCGAAGTGAATGTCTTTTTTATTGCCGTGGAAAAGAATTTAAAAAGATTAATTTTTATATATTTTATGGACAGTACATCTTTAAAAAAAAAAATAAAGACATCAAATGCGTAGTCTGTAAACCGAACGTAAATGCGTTGTCTGCGTGGTGCGTGCGTGGCTGAGTCTGAAGCAGTCACAATGTGACGCCATACGGCACCAGATACGGAAGTACATGGCACCGCAGTGCCAAGACTTCATTGTCACGGGAATCTAAAAAAGAAAACCGGTCCGGGTGTCCTATGACCATTGGACTCCTTAGAAATCTGGTCTATTTTACCTTATATGAACTGTAACCGTCACACGTGACCTGTCACCGTCCTGTGTGCTCACTAGGGCATGCGTAATGCAGTCAATGACCCCGAATTTCACAGATTCAAAATTGTACATCACACCGGTTCATTTTCATACAACCAGTCTTGTACGAACAATAACAGCCTTTTAGTCCACCTGAAATTTCACCCCATTGTTGGTTAATGTTGTGTTGTTGGACTTGAACTTGGCATTTGGGCACCAGGAGACACCAAAACGTCGCTGGGGGTATCTCCAGACAACAGAAAACAGTGGGCTTGCATAATTATTGGAATGTCTCCTACTGTCGTTTCGTGGAAGAATTAGCGGATTTCTTTTGGATGTGCAAATTGCTGGGCTGTTTTGCGATGCATCAATATATGAGTAATTTCTGTTGATGTTCCTAAAATGGGGGGGGGGGCCTACGGAGGCCACGCCCCTCCCATACAAGTATCAATAGTTTTAGAACTTGAACTAAAAGAGGATTGAAGAAGAGTGATTTTTAATTGATGCTACATTATTTTCCGCATTTGTGAAATATCAATAATAAAAGAGATAAGAAAAAGGGAAAGAAGAGCGCCCCTAGCGTCAAATGACGTTCAGCCCCACCCCCCTTTCGAAACATAGATTCAGACGAGGCACGGTAAAGTCTTCAAATGTGAACTGAGGTTTTTGAGGTAATGACTCATCGTTAATGACTAACAATATTATCAACAACCCCTTTAAAGTCGCATGGGAACATTGATGAGAACCCGGAAACGTACATGCTGATTAACGAAAACTTGTCCAAAGTGGTTCAAAGTATACCCCGTGGAATTATCCCACCAGAAATGGTTTTGATCGAAAGAAAACAATCAACGAATGTTGTTTTAAAAAATGTGTCAGCGGACACACTTTTTTAAACCTGAGTTAGCAGCAAAACTCGCCCCTAAAATGTAAACTTTTTCTTTTCTATGTTTTCTCAAAACTAAGGATAGCAACTAAAACTTCAATAGGTTATTTGTTTTGCACCTACGTCAATTCAGATTTTGAGCATTTTATTTTTGCTTCAAATGAAAACATGTCGCAAAGAGCAAACGATTCCAGTACCTTTAAATATGCGAAGCCGTGCGGAAACATTGTAATGTGCACATTGACAACACGTGCCTTTTGTTTTGCAGAACATAAACCCAGCTTTCGCTTTCAATTTGCTTTGAAAAGAAAACAAGAAAGTCAGCACTCAGCAGCGACATTTTTGCTGACACCCAATCCAATGCCGCTGAAAAAATAACCTTTTCTTTTTCTGACAACTGTGATAACTTTCATCCAACTGTATATTTACGTAGGCTCACGGTTCTTGCGATTTTGGTTGTGGAAATAATTTATAAAGGTGTGTACGCGACACAAGTAGCGTGTTACATCAATTACAATTCTACACGAAACGAAATAGATTTTACCCTATTACATTTTTAAGTTTCTGAAGCTTTCGTGTATCCTTCCCGCAATAAATAATGTGTCTTGTTCTGCGATTTTTTGGCTGTTTTGTTTTTTTGCATGACAAGGCAAATCTTGGACTTTATGGCATGTTGCCCGTGATGTTGTGGTTTTTGACAACTCGAGGGCATTATGAGTTGTCTGAAAGACCAATATTATTCATACTCGAAAGGAAATCGTGTAAAGAAACGACCTTAAACCAAATTTGGTAATGTTAGGTAACTGGATGTCTAATCATCGTTAGCCCTGAACAATCGTGCTTTCAACCACCCGCGTATAATCGCTTCGAACTGCTCTCTCATTGGTCAAGCAAAATCCCTGCGACCACAAACTTCACGCACGCATCAGCCAATATCGAGAAAGGAAGTCAGCCGCCAGCGCGTTCATCGTCTTACGTCATCACAGTGACAAAGCACGTTCACACAACACATAAAAAGAGCCCGAGACTCTTGGCAGGGTATCAAATGCTGCTGGCGGCGTAAAAAGAACAGTTGTTTTTAGAAACATTTCCACCACCTCAAGTTGAAAAATTGCACCGGGTCAGCGTGAAACGGCCTGTGACGATGACGGGGCTTACGCTACTTTTGACGGCACTGCTGGCCAGTGCTGTAACGGTTATTCACTCCCGGCCCGTGGAGAATGACTTTGATGCTATGGTAAGCACGAAACAAAAATATTGATTATGTTATTTATTTTTTGTATGTTTTTCGTTTAACTGTTTAGGACTAAGATAAGAATAGGATTGTTGGCTGTTGATTGCGTTTGTTTCCATTCATTTTGTTTCCATTTTTGGAAATGAGGCTGTTTAACAGTTCGGACCGCTGTTGCTATTTTTATTCATGGACGTCGGCCACTGCGGAACATGAACAACCAAATGGTTTTCGGACTTTACTTCCATTTTTAAATACTCCAGGGTGACTAAGAAAGAAAAGAGGAAATCTCTTTCCAAGATTAGGATTTAAATAAACAATATAAGGAAGGCAGAGCATGTTTTAGGAACTAAATATATTACATGAAAACAACAATATCATGGACAATTGAACAAACGAATGTCTGTCCTGTCAAGTTATTGAACCAGTTCGCTTGCCGAATTAAAAACCTTGCATTGTTTCGCAAATGTGGAGTGCCGTGGCCTTAGTGGTCTAGAGCATTGAATTCGTGATCTGTGGGTAATTCTGCAGGTTGTGGGTTCGAGTCCAGTCTCGGGTTGTACGTGTGCCCTTGGGCTAGGCACTTTGTCACTCATTGCTTATCCCCACCTAGGAGTAAAATACGTACCTGTGAGGGCAGAGATGGACATAGTGATTGATTCTAGCTGCTTTGCGACGAAGTGGCAACATCGAGCTCTATACTTCCCATTTATGTCTTTAAGAATGTTTCATTTGGCCCAATAATCAGGGGTAATAATAATATAAAGCGCTTTGATCTTGAACTGAAAGCGCTACTCAAACCTGTTATTATACGTGTAAAGGTACATTAAGAAGACACGGTATCGTAATTTCTTCGAACGATGGGAGACATCTGTCACATTATGTTACAGGCAAAATTTTGCCGTCGCAATTAGATTATATTTGTTGCTCGTGGTCTAATGAGTAAACATACCGAAATCCGTGGAATAAGGACAAGGGAATATTGGGTTAGGGCACATTTAAGCTTGAAAAATGTTGTGCACAAGTCTATGGGGATGTCTCCCAAATGTCCAATCCAGGTATTATTATTATTATTATTAATGTAACATTGGATTTCGGTAACTATAGCCCTTTGAACATGAGTAACGGCTTCCGTATATAAGTATATCCATGCACTTTGTGCAGAAAAACAAGCAATGAAGATTTCTGACGCAATTAATACCGTAGGCCTAGCCTATTATAATGTTTTGTAAAAGGGTTGATTATTTTATCAGATGACTTATTTCCGGGTTTTAAGATAGTCTAGAGCTTAGCAGCACCTTGTCAAGTTTCTTTTCATGCACGTTTCCTGTTAAGATCTCTTGAGTCCTATCAGGAAATAAACTGACCGAACAATCGTCACCAGGGAGTATTGTGTACACAATGGAGGGTCGTACAATGGGTAGTCCGCGTATAGCACTAGCATAGCAGTACTTTCTTCGCCTTCCACCGCTGTGACCCGGGCTCGAATCCCGCCCGTGTCATTATATGGATTGGGTTTTCAGTCCCTACCTGATTTTCGTGGGTTTCCCCAGAATATTCTTCTGGGGTTTTCCTCCCACCTCTAAAACTGTAACTTCTTCTCATTGTCTCCTCTCCTGCGGGTTTCTTCAGGCTTGCGAGCTACAGTGCCTAGGGCACCTTTGAGGAATCATTGGTTTCATTACCAGAAATACTTTTAACTAATAGTAATTTAATAAGGACGGCAAGGGAAACGACGTACAATGTCACACGGCAACTCCGCCCTATATACACGATAATTTCTTTAATTCGATGTCAGTCAATTTGAAAAGAATATACGCAAATCAACCAAGGAAGAACTACAAAAGCTCAAAAATGAATGAAATTTTTTTTAAAAGGCCCTACTTAGTTCCAATATTTCCCAGGTTTTATGCTCACACTAGCCAAATTGAAGCACCAAAGTTTTTCCAAAATTTATACGTTTTTTTTCTTGAATTTGACAGACTTATCTGAGCTACTTCGGCTACTTAAAAAGACAGACGAATGACGGGACTGGTATGGATGAGGATGAGGTACGACAAGGGATACTGGACTTCCAATTCATGGGCAACTTGACACAAACCGGTGAGTTTGCGAACAATGGACTGATCCATTATATGCCCCGCCCACTGCGTACACGTGGCCAACACGCGCGCGTGCCTGTCCTAATTTGCATGTTACAGGCGCGCTCGTCACATGCGCGTGCACGCGCGCACGTCGGACACATAGATAAAGAATAAAAAGACTTTTTATTCATCACTGCACTGGGCGGGGCCATTGATCTCCATATACACAGTATATGGAGATCAATGGGCGGGGCTAATTAGCGGAGCGGTCTAAAAATGTGTTGTTAGTGCAGTGACAGGCCTAATAATAAAAGTTGGGACTTTGTTTCAATGTAAGTAGTAGCTTTACTGTAATGAAAAATACTCACAAACTCTCCAAGGTGTTCAATTATACATCAAATTAAAGCTTAATTTACCCTCTTTCTCTTTCTGGTCAATTTACCGAGGTTAACCAATGACTTTTGGGTAATTTTCCCCTTCAAATATGATCACTCCTCAAAGCATTCCAGAGGCCCAACGCCATTTTGAAAGATGATCCCTCCACTGCATTGCAAAATGGTCCGACTTTCAGGTCTCATTTCACCCCAAATAAACAAGTTCAAAGACCGGTGCACAGCCTGAATCATTCATTTCTACCAACCTTCAAATGTCCGGGCCAAACAACTCTCCATTTAGAGGAAAATGCTCCGGTCGTTAGCCGTCAACAAACCCTGATGAGTTTATCTTTTGGTTGTACTTTTTGCTTATCGGCTCACCTTGGGGATTACTTCCTGGCTTTGCTTCGTGTTCAGTGTGCGCTGTGCTCATAGTGCTAAACTGAAAAAACTTAGGGAACCTCGGGCTCTGATCAAAATCTCTGCATCCAACAAAACACATTATTTCTTGTTCATGGAACAGACATCTCTAATTTATTCTATATTTCCTCGGATTTACTTCTTTTTGTTTGTTTTTACAATACTTCACTAACTACAAGACAGAGGGTGATTGTACTGAGCTAAACGGAAAATGGACAGGAAATAGGAACGACAGAGTTAAACAAACAATTTAATGCAATTCGGTTTTTGGTGGTCATTATTTGCAGTTTGTATTGATTTCTTTTTGACTTTAAAGTTGCCGTCCCTGTTACATTCGAATTTTCAAACCGAAAATAAGCGAGTTGTGAATTATTTAGCCCGACAAACATTCAGGCGCAGTTTGTACATTTTGTACACAATACGAGCTTTTGTGAAGCGCAATGGCAACCCGGTGTAGCGTGAATATCCGACTCCATGAAATGTGGACTCATTGGTAGTACTGCGCACGCGTGAGTACGATACCATGCTATTTTTAGGATCGTTTCGGGAGAGTGACCTGTCACGTGCGAGGGATCAACCAATAGTAGGGAAATAGGGGTCCGATTTTCATAGGAGTCGGATTTTCATGTGACACCGGAACACACCCCTTTTTCAGAGGGTGGCAGACACGCCCACAGTTGAGTTAAGAGCCTTCGTTTTTGATAAGAATTAAACTGACAAACTGAAAATTAAATTTCTTAGAAGAAAAACAAAACCGAATCCTGATGAAGAGCAGGGGTTCAAATTTCGCTCTTTTGTTGTTTGAACAAATGGAAGGAAAATACAAAGTCGGAATATTTAATTTCAGACCCAACATGTCAAACCCAAGACCCTTGTGTTGAACTGTGTCTTCAACCAACGTATCATTAAAATACTCTCTGAAGGTTATTCGTTTGTATCCGTTGAAAGTGTTCATCGGTGCACTCTATCTACACGGAAGTTGATTTCAGTGTTGTGTAATACCTGAAGAGGAAGTGGGCCGGTATTGCAGCTGACATCCGTTCGGTGTACTTGAATTTACTGGTTGAATCTTGAATTTACTGGTGTTGATGTAATGGGTGTGTTCGAGGACATATTTTTTTTAAAGGTCAATGTAAACACCAAATCGTCTTCTTGTTCCGTAATTATAATTATTACAATTAGGAAATGGGAGACCGCAAATTGTCTAGGTGTTGTGTAATTTTAACCATGGAGATTCTACCTCCATGCTTTACCGATTTTTCTAACTGTCATCATTTCGTTACACAATCCTAAACGAAATAGGCTGATATGTGGAGTGTCATGGCCTAGCGGTTAAGAACATCGGACTCATGCTCTGGTGTTTCAGAGGCAACAGTGGCGTGGGTTCGAGCCCGGGCCCGGACACTTGTGCCCTTGAGCAAGGCACTTAACCATTATTGCTTCGTCCTTCGGATGGGACGTAAAGCCGTAGGTCCCGTGTGTTGTGTAATGCACGTTAAAGACATGCAGTAACACTTATCGCTAAGAGAAGGGGTTTGCCCCGGTGTTTCTGGCAGTGGCTGCAATATGCGCCGCAGCACCTTAAAGGTGCTACATAATGGGTCTCATATTTTTCTCATATTGAGGGCCTCCATGGAAAGCAGTACCCTGCACTGATCGGATGATGACGTAAAGATGACGTAAATAAAAAATAAAATAAAATAAAATAAAAATGATATTTTACCCAAACGTTGGTCACATCAGACCCCCTAAAACGACGTGGTCCTATTTGCGTTGGACAACGCGCGCGCGTTGCAAGCGTTACCTGCAATATACCAACTGCCGATACTTTGGGTAAATTCTTCCCAATAGTTGGTCATTTTGTTACCTGCATGTACGAACAAGTTAGGTAATTCATGCTAATGTTACCGAATAGTGTTTTACCCGACTTTTCTTTTAAGTGTAAAACACGTTTTATAAACCCCAAAAGCTGCATTTAGGACGAAAGTGTCCCTTTAAAACAGTGACCCTTTTCTACGTTTCGTGCTGCACATCCTGCGTACATGACATTGACCCTGTGTCATTATATAAACTATCCAAATCCTATCCAAAGGATTTAAAGAGGCATGTTTCACTCGCACAATTTATACAGCAAAACTATTTTATTTATTTCATGATTTTTATTTAGGGTACTAGACTATCTTTGAAAACCCTATTGTGAATGCCTATACTATTGTCAAACTTCACCCCTCAAAATAATTTCTGTCTTTGAATTGCTACTGCTATACAATAGGCAATTTTGAATGAGAAATCGAAAGAAAAGAGTCCTTGGGCAAGATACTTCACTACAATTGCCTCTCTTCAAAATGGGTACCTGTGAGGGTAGAACAAACCAGATTGCGCTGATCTCGAGCTGCTGCAGAAAAACGGTCTCTCTGACTCAAGCCTGCATTAATACATGGTTCTAGTGTTCTTAGGCAAGACACTTTACCACAATTGGATCTTCTCCACTCAGGAGTATAAATGGGTACCTGTGGGGGAAGAGCCCTGGTTGCGCTAAGACAACGCACCTTATAGTTGAACATCTGTTGGGAGTAAAAAAGTATGAGTCTGTCACAAGCCAATGTGGCTTATCAGGCTGGCGTTTATCTCCGTATTTCGGTAGCATAAACGACTGAGAGTATTTCTACTCCCCCCAGATTGGATGCCAGTCTATCGCAGATACTCCCCAGCTAATGCCGGTATACCCATTTATACTCCTGGGTGGAGAGAGGCAAGTGGAGATGAAGTGGCTTTCCCAAGGACATTATGGCCAGCAGCTGGATTCGAAATTAATTTCCCCTATTCCCATTATCATGGCGTGTGTCACACTGACTATCGTATTTTTTCCACCCAGGTGTACTTGATGCACCCACCATGGAAAAGATGAACATGCCTCGCTGCGGCATGCCGGACAACATCGGTCACGCCATGGACGCAAGACGGAAGAAGCGGTTCTCCCTTGGGTCAAAATGGCGCAACACCGACCTGACCTTTCGCATCGACAACACGACCCCTGACATCCCCAACCGAGCCGACGTTGATGCAACCATGGTTGCAGCTCTGAAGGTATATACAACACTCTCAAAAATCCCTGGCCAAATTTGACCGCGATCCGTGTTCTGTTTGACCAGTTTTCAGGGTCAAAATTTGACACCATTCCGGGTCAAAATGACACTCTTAGCCAGGTTTTCCAGGTCTAAATGGCCCAGAAAATGAGTCAGAGAACTTGACATTTCGACCTAAAAGAAGGTCGACTTTGACCCATAAAAGTGTCGGGCCAAATAGAACCGGGATCCCGCGTCACCATGCGACTTATTTTGGACGAGAGGGGTTTTAGGGTCATTGTGTTTAAATGGATATATTGTTTGAACGGATTGAGCAATTTCAGTAATTGTTTCATCTAAAAGTAGCTTATGAAATTGGCTTTCCAGTCATTATTATGTTTGGTGCTACATATTATTGTTTAAATATGGAATATAACTTTAGGGGTTTGGGTTTCGCTTTTTTTTTGACTCGCCCTGTATTTGCTGGTCCTTTTTTTAACCTGACTGACTGCTGACTGACTGACTGACTGTCGCTTAATGTGGTCCATTGTGTAGACCAGATGCATGAAAAGACTTCCACGAATAGCAATTCTGAATCAATTGAATACAAATTACTTTTACTAGGCTTGCCTTATAATGTTTTTTTTCTGTCTTGTGCTATTTTAGGTCTGGTCGGACGTCACCCCGTTGACTTTCACCCGAGTTACTGGCAACACTCCGGCCGACATCGTCATCTCCTTCTCCCCAACCGACCGGGACCACGGCGACGGCAACCCGTTCGACGGCCCGAGTGGTGTCCTGGCTCACGCTTTCTTCCCGGAGAACGGGGACGCTCATTTCGACGAAGGAGAACGGTGGACCATCAACTCTTTCTCAGGTATGACCAACTGGAATCTTATCTCTACCCCGATCCTGAGTTAGGTACAGTGAAGCAGATACCTCTTTTTTGAGTTGTGTGGTTCCAAGAAGAGCCGGTTGTTTAAACTCGACTTTTCGAACAGTGTGCTCTGTTCATCATCAGGAGAGTGACAACGAACAACTCGGGTTCCTCTCGGAACCACACAACTCACTACAAGCGAGATAATATTCACATGGTGTCAGCGCAATCTTCCGTACTTTTGGTGCGTTCGTTTAGCTCACCCGGGTCGACACGGGTAAAGGCAGACGGGTCAGCCACGACAGCCGGGCTAATGGAACGCTCAACCGCGGGCTATCACGATCCTCACGTGATGCCTTTAGCCGTGGCCGTAGCCACTGACAAAACGCCCGTTTCGGATTGGGTCTTAGTTTGAGATTTACTGCTTTTTAGTCAAGTGCGAAACTTTTACCTCCACTTGAGATTTCCGCTGTCCGGCTGCCATATTTGTCCGTTTCTAGGGAACGAACAACATATGCGTGACGTACTTCCACCAGTGACTCTGCTCCATGAGCAGGGTCTGTGGTGGCTGACCCGGGTGAGCCCCAAGAATGACGTCAGAGCTAATCGAACGGCACGGGGCTGACCCGTGTCGACCCGGGTGAGCTAAACAAACGCAACCCAAGTTCATACCATGCAAACCTGTACAAGTCTCATACATCTCTTTATTCACGGAATTAATTGTGTTTTCTTGTAGGAATCAACCTGTTCCAGGTGGCAGCGCACGAGTTCGGTCACAGCCTGGGATTGGGTCATTCCAATGTACAGGGGGCGCTGATGGAGGCGTTCTACGCCGGCTACGTCCCAAACTTCCAACTGCACTCTGATGATATTTTAGGCATCCAGGCACACTACGGTAAAGACAGTTTTTATCAATGTCCATCGATTGGGGGCGCTGATTTGACGCCATTTTGTATTTCTAAACAGTACATTTTTTCAACACATTAAGTTTATATTATTTTTTTTATCTTTAATATTTAGACAAGTTGTTTTCATTCATAAATTACCTTTTTTATTTCTGTGGTTTTAGTCTAATGTAAAGGTAAATAAACTGCTTTGGCAACTCCGCTATACGTCATCGCGCTCTTTATGCATAATGTAATATGCAAATAAGGCATCCGCTAAGGCGGCATTTTCACACTTTGCGCTCGATTAGGCGGGTCACAAAGCTTGTTTTAGTCGGACTCGGCAACCTTTTTGAAATCAAATTAATGCAAGACTATGTTTAATCCTAAATAATCTGAGTTAATTCTCGTAATAAGTTATATTTTTCGTCGCTTTTCAACTTCCTCCGTGAGAGGTGCCCGTGATTTTGCCACGTCACAGTGGGCGGAGCCTAATGACTAGGTCTGTTATAATAAGGGAATAAATGTGTGCTCGAGAGTTTTTATCACTCTGTTTAATACCGCTTAGAGTCTGGGTGCTGATAATTACCCGAGCCGGAGGCGAGGGTAATTATCAGCACCCAGACTCTAAGCGGTATTAAACAGAGTGATAAATACCGACCGAGCACATATTTATTCCCATTCATAAATACCTTATCCGTGAACGTTCAACCAATGAAACGGTAAGAGGCACTGGATTTTTAGGAGTCCACATTTTATTGTGACACTGGAAAAGTGTTTAAGACCAGCTAGCCGTGTCTTTATCATCCGTTTAAGACCGGCCACGTGACGGGCTCTCGACCAATAGGAATAGCTAAACTGTCTGAGGTATTTATGAATATGAATTAATCTAACATCTGGGTCTGTCTTTGTTGTTTTTTACAGGTATTGGCTCCGGAGGACCCGATGTGACCATGGCCCCCAACCCGCCCGCGCCCGATATACCTTGCACCGGCAGAGTAGATGCCGTCACCACCACCAGAGATCAAAGCACCTACATTTTTGAAGGTAGGTGCAGAATCTTAACTCGTTAGTTGAGGTTTTTCATTCGGGCTTGTAGAAAAGTGAGTGCTTACGATCTTGTGTTTGTCGGCCATCTTTTTAAACATACAGGATGATTTAAAAAAAAACCCGGAACCCAAACCCCCAAAAATATATATTTCATATTTAAGAAAATATGTAGCACCAAATATAATGACTGGATAGGCAATTTCATAAACTACTTCTGGATGAAAAAAAACCTTAAATTGCTCAATCTGTTGAAAAGAATATCACCATTTGAACGCAATGACCCTAAAACCTGTTGTCCAAAAAACACACCAAACAATTAATTGCTTTGATTTGATCGAGCAATTAAAGTAATAGTGAGGTTCAAACTTTTCATCTTGAAGACAAGAATCATATATATGTCTTTCGCTGTCACGCAGGGAGTAACGTCTGGAAATTTGAAATGGGCGCGTCCCGAATTTCCGCTGGTTTTCCCAAGTCTATCTCCTCGACTTTCGTCGGTGTTCCAGACAACATCGATGCTGCGTTTTACTACCCAATGTATAGGAGCACGTTCATCTTCAAGGTATGAAATAAAAACAAGACTCGTGGGGAAAAAATCTGTGTTTCCAATAATAACACCACTCAAAATCCAAAGAAGAATGTTCAAAACCTAGCCTGGTGAAGTTTTATGCTCAGTTGATATTACTCTTATCGAAAAAACGGTGAAAAACCATCGGCACGACCTTTTAATCACGAAACACGATTATTTTCGTCATTAGCACTTTTTATTTCCCAAAATCAGTCAATTGACTGATCGTTGGACATCACTTAATATTTCTTGATTTCTTCGAAATGTTGGCAAACCTGACGGAATCATTTCTGGGGTATTTAGTGTCAGTATGATCTTTCATCCAAACAAGTTTTTTTCATAAAATACTTCGCTAGGTCATTATAGGGATAAAAACAAATGATCATGCTTTTATGTTTAATTCAAGTTGGTTATACCTGCTTTTCAAAATTTCGATTTTCTTTTCCGAACAAAATTTAAAGGAATATAATGTCCTTACCTGTAACCAATAAATGTGGCTGTTTGTTTTTTTGCAGGCATTTACACAGTTTTAAAAAGTGGTTTTGAATGGCGCGCTCCAGTTCAGAAATTGCGCACACTTTTCAAAATGAATTAGGACGTCCCCCTCTTAATTCAACAGTTGACTTAAAATTACTTGATTACTTGTCGTGGGCCGATTTTTTTTGTAGTGCGATGTCTCATTGGAAAGCTCATAACTAATGTAATGCTAGAAAATTATCAATTCAATTTGAAAATCTATTTTTCAAAGTGCCACACCCAAAAAGCACGTATACACCAACTTTAAAGGATGATTCAGGAAGGAAGAGTTAACTTCGAAGAAAATGGTTTTCTCAAGAGGTGATTTTGTTTTGATCCAATTTCAGGGAAGTCAATATTGGCGATTTGACAACGAGGTCATGGATGCCAACTTTCCACGTTCTATTACCGGTGACTGGGGCTTGCCGGGCGACCTGGACGCTGCATTTGTTTGGAGTGGGAACAACCAAGTCTACTTCATCAAAGGTAAACAGAAAAAAAGTCGCTTTGCTGTTTGATATCCGCTCCCAAAGCCTAGCCTGAGTATCACCCCTCGTCAGCGTTTTTACGAAGGGACGACTGTTCAACACGGGGTGTTGAACAGTGGTCTCGAGAAAAAAAACCCCGGGTTTTAAGTTGGCCACGTTTTGAAATAAAGATTTAGCCTATTTGTGGAGCACATGCCGACTAACTTTTGATACAGATGGTAAGCTGAGGTCTTAAACTTCAAAGATGTACCAATAGAACATTTGATTGCGGAGTAATTAATCTCCATAGCGATTTGTCTGTTCGTGAAAACTCTAAATCCCACACACCTGTTGTTTTGGCAACTTGCCGATACCCATTGCCCATACCCTTAGTGCGAATTCGTCTCTTTTTGTGAAAACCTCAAATCCCAGAAACTCTCACAGGTATTTAAGCTGCACAGAAAAATGATGATAAACATGTCATCTTTCATTTCCTTTTCATTTTTGGTTGACCCTTGACTTTCTGAGAAATTCTCACCCAAAGAAGACGACCCCTATTTTTCACAATGCGGAAAATTAGCCATCTCGAAAAACGATTCCTCCACAACATGGCAAAATATCGCCACTTTCGAGCCCAATTGCATTCGAAATGCTCAGAATTGGAAGCCCAAGTCCCAGCTAGAGGTTCATTGCCATATCTCTTCAATTCGCCAATTTAGTGGCTCTCAGAACTCTCTAATATTAAATATTTTGAGGGATAACTTTTATTCATGAGCTCGGCGGATGGGTTTTTGGCCTATTTATAGGTGTGAACCCGGATGTCAACATCTCATTCATAAGTGACCAGTTTTTACTGGTCGCTATGTGTTTACCATTCAGCACTCCAGACTCGAGAACCATTGCGTTTCAAGGAAATGAGTCTGGGAGCTAGACAAGCCAATTAAAAAACAAAATCCCGGATGCGATTTTTTTTTTTTACACAACTATCTGGGGTACTTTGTGCGCTTTCTTCTGGGCTTGGTTTTTATAACCAGGCTTGAGTGGAGGCTACTATTTTTCAACTTGGTACGGATTTCGGACTTTATTTCCCTTTTTTTCAAAAATCCTCCAGAGCTTCAGATCAGGAAAAGAAAAAGGAATTTGCTGCTATACAAGTAGTATTCGACTGAAAAATAACGTTTTTAAGATACAATCCTATAACCTTGATTCAAGTCGCCTGAAAAATGGGTACCCCAGATAGTTGTGTAAAAAAAAAAATCGCATCCCGGATGCCCAACGGGTTATGTAGACGTTTTAGATTCTGGTTGTGTCTGTAAAATTCACTTAATGAATATCACACCAACCTTCATCCTTGCAGCCTCATACTGTATGTATGAGGATAACTGCCAGAAACACCGGGGCGAACCCCTTCTCTCAGCGATAAGTGTTTGCTGGGTTCTTTTACGTGCATTATACAACACACGGGACCTACAGCTTTAACTTTTGCTCAAGGGTAGTGTCCGGGCCCAGGCTTGAACCCCGGCGCCACTGTTGCCTCTGAAACACCAGAGCATGAGTCCAGTGTTCTTAACCGCTAGGCCATCTCACCATAATAAAAGATAAATAAAGCCATATAAAGATATGAAAAATGCTATTCTCCGAGAAATAATAGCATTTTTTTCCCCGTGCTTTCCAACAGGCAATGAGTACTATCGCTACAACGGTAGGGCGGTCGACGCAAACTACCCGCGTGACCTGAGCGTGTGGAATGTCCCTGGTAACCAAGTCACTGCTGCCGTGCAGTGGACCAACAGGGTGACGTACTTCTTCACCCCGAGCGGCGGCTACTACCGTTACAACGACCGGAACTTCAGGGTGGAAGGAGGACGCGGGTACCCGGCGCCCGTTGCCTCAGATTGGCAGGGATGTGCGAACACCATCGAAGCGGCCACGCCCACAGCAGACAGTGGTGTTAGTGGTCTTGCACCCAGCCTCCTCGCAATGATGTTGCCTGTTGTGTTGGGAACCACTTACTGTTAGATTGTGCATTGTACTTCTATTTTTACAGGCATATAGGATCATTTTGCGTTTATCTAAAATTAAAGTGGGTATATTTCGTGCTTTTTCAACATTTTCTTCTCCTAACGAAATTTAAAGGAATTTAATGTCCAGTAACGAATACATTTGCTTGTTTGTTTTTGCAGGCCTTTATACATGTTTAACAAAAGTGGTTTGAAATGGCGCGCTCCAGTTCAGAAATTGCACACACTACTCGGAACCATTTACTATTTAGGAGTGTCCTATATCTATTTTCAAGGTGCCACACCCCAAAAGCACGTACACACCAACTTTAAGCTACCGATTTATTATCCAAAAGCTTGGATCAAAGATAGTACTAGTACTACACTTCATGTGAAATTATTCCATCTGGCTTGCTGTCACTCAGAAGAAATCAAGAAAAATGTAGGGGATTTCCTATGATCACTCAATAATTGACTGATAGCCTAGTTGAAAATAAAGAGTACTACACTGTTATACGAACAAAATTGTATTTCGTGATCAAAAGGTTGTGCATGGTTTTTCACTGTTTGCTTGAAAAGTGTAACATCCACTGAGCTGAAACTTCAACAGGTTATCTTTCGAACATTCTTCTTTGGATTTCGAGTGGTGTTTTTATTGGAAAAAGAACAAAAGGCATGACAGAACAAATAATCCTACATGCCCTTAATAAATATAATTCTTTTCCAAGCACGAACCGACATGTAGAAAACACTTCTGTGACAGCATGTGCTGCAGTGCTTAACGAATAAGATGACACTTTAAAGAAAGCAAACATTTTCCCCAAATTTTCTATAATTCTGCAGATTTGCCCTCAAACACAGCCTTGATTCGAGAAGCAAAAAGACCGCCTCACAAGCACTTTCATGAAGTTGGCTTAAATGAAATTCTATAAATATGAATTGATTGGCTATTTGAAACCATTGTTTGTAGTTTTGTTTTACAAAGATAACGTTTAATTAAGAAATCATGATATTTTTTTATTTTTACGTCGCACATAGTCTTTCTTATTTAAAGATATTACATTCTTCCACCACAGTACATGAAAATTAAGTTATTTAATTTATAAAGTGCACGATTGAATAGGCATGAGAATTTAGTAAAATTATATCAAATGTCTTCCCTTAGGCCTAATTATCCAAAAAATGGTGAATTTGAGTCGACAAGTGACTAACAATTTCCTTCAGTACTAGCGACCCCATTAGAATACATGTACATGTACATTAGAGTACATGTACATGTATAATAAAATATACACTGTATACACAATGTACATGTACATGTACAGTATATCTAAAATTAAATAAATTTCATACTTTTTTTTATTCATGAGGCCGTATTGACCAAAGTACTGAGATTTTTTTAATAAAAAATGTATGTAAACTAAAACAATCCGAAGAAGTCTGTGCCTGTTTTACTTAATATCGATTAACCATGTTAAACATAGGCATAGAGGGTCCATGCGATGAATTTTTCTTAGGAACACATTTTGTGCAACTTTCCACTCTTATTAACTGTGTGAAAACTATTTGACATTTCTTTTTGGTTAATTTGATTGACTATCTCCCAGACCCGGATCCGGATCACTTCCAAAATCTAATCGATTTGTACTTATATCGAGGAGCACTCCTAAACACATTTTCATGAAAATCCGTCCTAGGCTTTTTGAGTTATCTTGTTAGCAGACAATTAAAGGGAATATACAACATTTGCAAACATCGAAAAATAAAACTACCAAGTTTTTGCGAAATACCTTAACAGGATGTTGGTAAATGACAGTCTAAAGCATCCTGTAAAATTATGGCACCTGGTATACTGTCATTCTCAAGAAAAGTGGTATTTTTGTATCAATTTCCAACGCTGATCGGCCGATCAGCGTTGGAAACAACTGGCTTTTTTTCAAATACTGGCCCCAATTGACCATTGCACTTGTTTGCAATCGATTACAAACCTATGAACGGGTACGAGCAAGCTAGACTGGTTCCCTGACCTTACAATTCCCCAATGTATGTAAACTGCTCTGTTTCTTCTTATATGGAGTCAGGGAACCAGACTACAGGAAAATGATCGTTTTTCTTGGTTTTTATAGCATTTTCGAACCCAAAATCTCCAAAAAGTCAGTGTAACTATATTTGATATATATTTCCAACCCCCCAATTCCATCCATTTCTGAAAATTACAGCAAAAGCAAATGATGTATATTCCCTTTAACCAACAACCAACGCCGATGAAAACATAAGCTCAGTGGCGGAGGCTACAAATAAAGCAGTTGAAGGCAACGGTTTAAAAGTAGGCATGCGTTTGACACATTGCGATTCAAAACGGACAAATAAAACTAGATTTAAATCGACAAGATTTTTGTAAAGTACGAGAGACTAGTCTTTGTTACAAGCGCTCGCAGAGCAAGAACATACAGTGCGCGTGGGTATTAAAAATCGTTGAAGGTCAAACCAGACAAAACAATAGTTACAATACAAAAGATCTGCATTGAAAGTAACCTTCTTTTATTATCATAAGTAACACTAGTATTTCGCATAAATTACACATACATTATAAATAATAAAAAATTACAACAGTCTTTTCAACGAACTTCACCGAGCTAGCCGTTGCCGGCGTTGTGCCGAAAGCACCGTTGCGGTATGGTGTGAAATTTAGACTTTAAGAAATTCGAACTCATTGGTTGATTGCGCATGTCTAAGTGAAGGTCAATAGAGAGTGACAGGTCAAGTGTGAGGGTTGGAGTCCATATAAGGTAAAAAAAAGGACCAGATTACACAGGAGTCAAAATTTCATATGACACCGGCACTGTGCGCATGCGTCCGGTAATATGCCAAGAACAAGGACAACTCGCGAAAGAGGAACAAAATGCGACTTAATGTAACCAATAACACTTCAGGCTATTATACAATGTGTACCTAAGTGACAATAAAATAAGGCAAGTAAAAGAAAACACAATTCAAACTTGATATCCACATCAAAGAGTATTTGAGCAGAGAGCTAGTATAAACATATTCGCACACCCATCTTTAACGTATTTACACATTTTACAAAAAAAGTGATTTGAAAAATTTACACGCAAAAAGTCTACAAAAAGTAGTTTTAAATTAACGAACACATTCATGTGGTTTCTGGTCAAAATTCGCACGCATTTTGTGAACGGTGATATGTGATACAAAACTTAGTTTATCACAAAACTTGGTCATCTTTAATGTCCTCTTTTTTTCATCATGAAAAGCTTAATTAATTAATTGATTAATCTAAGAACTGGGACAGTCGTCAAGAATAAACCTGTTGACCGCACGCGGGTACTGGCGAGGATAAACAAAGTGTTTCAGGGAGTCGTCGAAAAGGTAGTACACGTTGCCCGTGAACATGTACACGCTGACCGCGTCGCCAGCGTTGTTCAAGTTGGGGCAGACGGCGGTGACGCGGAGGTTGCGATCGGGCAGACCTTGCCAGTTCCATGTCCAGATTCTGCGGCGGCTGTTGAGGGCGCTCCCTCTAAAACGGTAGACGAAAATACCTGTGCGGAGTAAACAATAAAAAAATGAAAATAGGCTTGCAACTTGGATCGGTCTTAGGTTTTGGACAAAATCTTTGGTCAAGTATAGGTGCCAATATCACGTGACTGAAACGGGCGGGGTTCCATCCACTTTTGGAAATGTCCGAAGTTTTCCGAAGACGTTTTCGTTGATACTCGGACATGTTCGTAATAGCTCGCGTGTTTACTGGTGTGAATTGGTTGTATTCGTCAACAAAATGTCTAACAGAAATGAGCTTTTTATTATTAAAATGCATTGCTCCCCCCTCCAAATGAGACCTCCCGTTTTCGAAAATGTCCGAAGTATTCCGAACATGTCTTCGCTGACAATCGGACCTGTTCGCGACAGCTCGGGTGTTCCCGTGTGTGAAATGGTTGTATTTGCCAACACAATGTCTGTTAGACTTGTTATCAGTCCTGAAATTTCCAATTTATCACATCAAAACTTCTATTTGTGAAATTTGATGCCGTAAAATGTGATGTGAATATATAATTATTCACTCGGACGCAGATGAGCTTTGCTGCGTCATATTCTAGTATTAAATGTGACTGGTACCTGACCTACGATCTGTGTTGAAAAGTCAGGATATCGTAGTCGGCTAAGGGAACCAGACGAAATCCAAAATGTTTCGTTCGCACAAGTAAAAGTTGAGACTGTGAAATATAACGATACGCGGTTGGCAAAGAGTATTTTAGTAGTTCTTTTAAATCAACTTTTACCGGTGAAGTGAGAAATTTAGATTCCATCTGTACACAGATTCCTGGTTGTATTACGCATGCCTATCAGTGAAGATGATTAGAACAGCGACTGGTCACGTGTGAAGGTTCAACCAATAAAAGGGTAAAACAGACAAGAGTCAAAATTTCATATGACATTGGGTTACTTTGACCACGAAAAAAATCAGTCAAATTTGACCGATCTCGGGTCAAATGACTCTTGGATTTTAAGAGAATAGGCATGTCAAGTTTACCTTTGAAGAAGTACGTGAAGCCGTCGCTGCCTGACGTATAGCCGGCCTGGACGTTGCAAGGCAGCCCAGGCCACTGCTCGCGGATGCGCCTCCGTCCAAGGTAGGCCCGGTTCTCGTAACTCCACACGTAACAATCCTAGTACAGGAAACAAAAAAATAAGTCCACAAAATCAATGAATAATAGAACTAAAACCACAGACAGGGCCAACCTTGCATGTAAGTTTTTGAAATTTAAAGGTAAAATGTGACGAAAACTTCGCTCAAAGTGAAGATAAGGAGGGACCCTGTGAAATCTTTCCGCCAGAAATAGTTTCCAGTCCAACACCCCTTTAGTATTGCATCAATCAACTGTGTCAAAAGAAATATCTGGTAACTAGCTCTATTTCTACTCAAGGTCATGACCACCAGACTGCTGAAGGGCCAATCTTTCCAAAAAGGTGGACATGTACCGGTCCGAGCCTTAGGATTCATATTGAAATCACTTGGCTTCACTCTCATGTGCAAAATGTTGAAGAAAGGTCTCCTTTAACAATTGAATTGAGACCTCAAACTTGGCTGGTGAAATACTGAGGACCTTGTCTTTGCCGGCATGTCTCATGAAAAGTTTGGAGAGTCTTGCCAGCTAAAGAGTGAGCAAAAGTTGGGCTGAGATTGTTCAGCATGTTTTTCTGCAGTTAAGGTCCCAGTCTTGGTAAAACAATCCAAAAACAAACAAACAAACACCCCCAACACCCCAACAAACAAACAATCACATAAATAGTCACCTTGAGAATGTATGTAATGTTGCCCCGCGTCACCGCCGCGTGCACATAGTTAGGCAGGTTCTCCCACGCCTCGTTTATCAGCGTATACGTCCGCGGAAAGACGTCCAGGCACCAGACGTACGCACCTTCAAAAGCAAGACAAAACATTCATGTTCATGTTAAAACATTATTTTGAATAGGTAAATATTTACAATGAGAAGGCATTTCCATGTTAAGATATTGGATATCCAAATTTATATACGGGTTTTTCTCTCTTTTATGAAATAAAAATATGAACACAACAATATTTTCATATTAGTTGGTCTATTTAATATTATTCATTGTAGTTTTGGTTTCTTGAGTTAAAAGATCCTTTTTGCTACTTGATTTATGTTGTGTATCTTAACTCAACCTTAAGCTTGCTTTCTATATGAAGTTGTGTTTTCAAGTAAGAACGTCTTAAGCGATTCATAAATTAAGATGCTGCATTCAGAAATATGCAAAATTCCACTACTTGTTTATAATATTTCAAGTCACTATTTGCAAACTATTGGTGGGCGCGGACATCCGGGATTTTTACATTGGCTTATCTAGCTCCCAGACCCATTTTCTTGAATCTCAATGGTTCTTGAGTCTGGAGTGCTGAATGGTAACACATATACACAGCAACTGATGAAAACTGGTGTGCGAATGAATCGATGTTTTCATCGGATGACGTTAAACTAGCCCTGGATTGACTGATTACTTTCTTGTACCACGAACTGAGTATCGTTATTTCAGATACTTACCAATAAATCCGTATTTGTGACCGTCTATGGTGTTCACCACGGCGTCGAAAGTTCCATTTCTCAGGCATGCCGCGGGCGGGGGAGGCGAAGGCGGGCCAGGCGTCCCTGCTGTAGTGGGCGGTAGTTGGGTAGACACCTCCGCTGGTGTTGTGACGATATCTAGATTAAAGAAATGTAGAAATTAATTCTGTTGTTGAGTCAAACACAAGTCCATCACAACTTCTCACAAGTCATCCAATTTCAAGTCAAGTCACGAGTTTTGTCACATAGTGTTCACACTGTGAACACTATGATAACAGTGTTAAGTTAACACGGTGTAAGCACATGAGGGGAAACTGTTTTTCGTCACATGTACACCTATTGACTAATGCTGGTCTGAACGAAAAAGCCTTGAGCCAGGATGACCGTTCGTTATAAATGGGTCGCCAACAATGCTTGTTTACGCAAAGGGGTCGCTAAAACCTTTCGTTGTAACAGAAATTTCGTACTATTATCTTAAGCGGTGTTTCCCCCATTATGTGCACAATTTTGCCTGGACCAAAGATTAATGCGTTTGTAATAACCGGAATTTCGTCATATACGATTTCGCTGTAACGGGAGCAGACTGTACTAAACTACTGTAAAAATAGTCCTCTGCACTTAAATTATCCACAATAGGGATTGGGACCATTGTGGACACAGTGTGATGTGTTCTTTGGGTAACCGAATTAAAGTTTACGATTCTGATTCAGGTAAAGGCAAAACAATCAATAATTAGCCGTGCAAAATTCCAAACAGTCAAACGTACAGAATTATCGAAGAGTTTATAGTCGTGCAATTGCTTGTGAGAGCCTTACTTCGGACGTATTAAGTTGATGAGTTAAAGTTTGTCGCCATTAAAACACTCCATCCATTTTGCTATCTAATAAAAATTAATTCCATAACATACCATCGTTCTCATCATCTGTGTCGTCATCGTCTGGTACCGTGACTTCTCCTGGAAGAGACATTATAAAAATGATTGAAGTACATTGTAAATATTATGATCGGAAGGAAGTTGTGTTATGCATTTTCTACTTATCTGCGGAAACACTTGCTGGACTAGTGTCTTATAAGTCACACAGCGTGCCCCACATGGTTCACCGTGCGTACCCCGATATTCTTCAAGATTTCGGTAGTTATCTTTACAAGAAATAACACGAATTGGTGCGAATTAAATAGTCATAAATACATTGTTCACCGTGTTTGGAATAAGTGGTATAACCAAAGTTCAGTTTGCATTGAAACAATAATTGACACTTATTTTCTGAAGAAAGGTGCCCCACGCTTTTATTGATTTGTTTTAAATAAAAAAAAAAAATAATAATAAAAAAACTCTTGCTGTTCCCAGAGGGCCTGCACAGTGTCCTCTTATTACTACAAACACTGTTAATACAAATTCTGGTTATAGCGAACATAAAGCCTTGGTCCCGACTGTGCTTAATGTGCACAATGAATGGGACTGGCGCTCCACTTAATACAAGGTTCTGATATTACAAACATTTTGGCTCGGTCGACTGTGTCTATCTCATTGACCGACTGACTGCCTGTCTTACTGCTGACTGAGTGACTGAGTCTGACTGACTGTTTAAAGACTTGATTTGCAGACTAGTGGAGAGAACCGGGCAGTGCTATCGTATATGATTCCCCATAACGCCAATGATTGGGCTACGTCCGGCGAACTGTGTAAACCAAATGCATGAATTGCATGAATAGCCTAGTAAAGAGGGCTTGGAAGTGCTATTGTATAGGAGGTCACCGACAATAGGCTACATTTCAAATGTGTACCAGATACATGATACACTTAACACTGGTCTGGGACCAGTTTTGCCTAGTCTGGTTCCCGAACCCTGCCCTTCAATTTGTATACGTACTCCCATAGAGACTCCGGATCCCTTCCTTGTCGTCCTCACTCAGTCGGAATTCAGTCTGGTACCCGCTGTAGTAGGGATACATGAGTGCCGTTAGGTCCTCTGAATGGAACAGACCAAGGCTGTGGCCGAACTCGTGGGCAGCGACCTGGAACAAGTTCGTCCCTGAGTTGGGTGGAGAAAAGGTACTGATTAATAAGGTTTGATTTCAACCTCGTTTACATACTTGTTCTGATTTACTACCAGACAGATTTTGGATGTGATAAAAAAAGCTAAGAGAGAACGCTACAAAACAAATCCGACACCAGTTTTTGTTAATTGTGTATGTTTAACAACGAATTTGTAATGGCTACACAGTGAGTCTGTAAAATCACTGCGGATTTCGAGATACATATATCATGCTGTTACTGTACTACACAATTCAGTTTAAAAAAAAACCACGTTAAATTAAAAAAAAGAAATTTAGTGTTGTTGTTCGGTATTGTTATACATGTAATTGTTGACTAAAACTGCAAAACAATATTATCAAGTTTCATTAACGGCATTGAAACACGAACATCACCTCAATTATAGGCAAAGCATTGGTTGAAATTGTGCACAATCATGGGCGTCGCGAGGGGGGGGGCAAGGGGGGGCACTTGCCCCCCCCCCCGGAAAAGCATAAAAAAAAATTAAAAAAAAGAAGAAGAAAAAAAAGAAAGAAAAAAAAAAAAAATAGGCGCGAAGACAAAGTGGTGTAAATTTAATGAGTGGGGGGGGGGGGGAATGTCCCTGCCCCCCCCTCTAAAACTGATAAATCGAGAATGTGTTGAGAAATACAAGCCTTTTTTTGGCAAAAAAAATTTTTTTGCCCCCCTCTAGAAAAAATCCTGGCGACGCCCATGTGCGAAATTGAAATAAAAATCTTACTAATTTTTCATAAATGGAGATGTTCAAAACAATTGAGTCGTGTTACCTTGAAACGTTCCCGCCGTCCATCTTTCCTCCGCGTCGAAATGGGCGTCGCTACGGAGGGGTAGATAGGCGTGGGCCAGGACCCCACCCGGGCCGTCAAACGGCGCCCCGTCCCCGTGCTCCCGTGCCCCGAAGATGATCCGAATGTCGGCCTGGGAACCGAAGACTTCCGAGAACGACAGTGGCGTGACGTCAGCCCAGACCTACGGAAAGTGATTCACAAGTGAAACACAAGTAAATCACAAGTCGATCGCAAGTCAATCGCAAGTCAATCACAAGTCAATCACAAGTCATTAACAAATCACAAGTCAAACGCAAGTCATTCACAAGTCAATCACAAGTCAAACGCAAGTCAATCACAAGTCAAACGCAAGTCAACCACAAGTCAATCGCAAGGCAATAACAAGTCAATCGCAAGTCAATGAATATGTTTATGAATGTGTATAAAAGTTAGCATTTTAGTAAATTATGATAAAACCATCATGACGGCTTTTTAAAACTGAAAATCGGATTACTGGAAATCCGCCTCACGGTGTACTTGAATATTTGAATATTTGATCGAATAAAAGTAGAATATTCGAATATTTAATTATTCGAATAGACTCAGCCCTTATGTTCATCTCCTGTTTATTGTGACTGGACTTGTGAAATGACTTCGTTATAACTTTGAAAATTCTGAATTCGATTGTGACATGATTTGCCACACATAGGCCTGGGCAACGTCAGACGCCGAGAACTCAAAAAGAAAGTTTAAGGGGACATTCCTCATTAGTTAGCCTCAGCAGGTCACTTTTGCGTGGCTTTGACGAACATGTGCTGACCGGTGTCATATGAAATTTAGACTCCTTAGAAAATGTATTCTCTTTAGGATTGTAACCCTGACACGTGACCTGTCAGTCAAATCTTCTCTTAAGCATGCGCAATACAACCAAGGAGTCATTACATAAAAGAGTCCACATTTAACACTACACCGATGGAGTTGTGATGAAATCGACTACAACATTATTTTCGAGAAATTTCCTTTTGGAAATGTCCACAAATTAAAAAGACCACTAACCTGGAAAGCATCTCGTATGATTGTCCTGACCAATTCCTGGTCCATAGAGGGCGGGAATTGTTCAATCCAGTAGGTCAGTTGGTTCTTGCTGTGCTTGACACTGTGTACTCTGTACTCCTCCGGTACGAGATCAGCCATGCCGCATCGCGGGGAATGAAGCGTATCTAGGAGAAAATCGTCAACTTGACCTGAAGGAAATTTAAGAGGAGAAGTCATGGTAATTAGCTTTATAAAAACTAAGTTTGATCTTTTGAAGCAACTTTCGTAAAGTAAAACTTACAGTGTGATTAGAAACAATATTATTTTTTCAGACCAAAATTTGGCACCCAGAAATTCCTTTAGGTGACAACGAAAACCGCAAAATTTGTTTCATGGACTAGTTCGTGTGAATGTTTACATATAACTTGTCATGATCTTTCCGACCATGAACGCTATCATTTCGTGGAAAAATGTGTTTTCGCTCCCTAAAGGGCAATTTTGCTTATTGAAATTGGAATGTCCCTTAAACAAACCAACAACGAACTGCTTGTCAGATTTGGGGAAAATGTTTAGATTATGGAAGTTGAAGGAATAACAATGTATTGGAATAGAAAAAAAGAGAAAACACATTCTTGACAACACTGAGATCACGTCATGCTTGAGTTTAAGAAATTAGAAAACCGGACCCACTGTTGCGTAGCAAGGTCATTTTATGGGGGGGGGGGTAAACATTTTTTGAAAAAGGCACTTGCACATCCGTGCTGAAATGTAGACACTTTTTTCCTCCGAACACTTGGCCTCAGTAAAATAAAAAAAGGGGGGGGGAGACTAATCACACTGCACTCAACTAGAAAATAACATTTTTACATGAACAATCGACATGCTCAGTCGGTTGTTACCAGGATCTGTATTCGCACACAAAGGTTTTAGAGATCAAAACACTTACCGGTTGGTTCGAGTCCCGTCATTGTCTGCAGGTCTATAATAGCCTGGGTTAGATTCCCGTCCGTATCCGTTCCATTTACATTCAGGTAACCGTTCCTTTCCAGATAATTCTGTAAAAAGTGAACGTACAAAAGAACTATCAGCTTCAAGGTACAAAAAAAGGTCAGTCTTTTTGCATTTGTTTTTCACATGAAGTAACAAAATTGTTAGAAAACTTGAGTATATATGATGCAATATGGGAATATTTTTGCCAAAAGGCTACACAAAAATTTGAAGAAAAAAAAGACTGAAAACATAATTATGCACATTTTTTTTTTTTGGGGGGGGGCTTGTATCGCCGGATTCCGTTGCTAATGCATGCCGCAGGCACCTTATTTTGAAACCACCTAAATATTTCTCCAAAGTACACCATTTCAGGTGGAATTATTTCACAGGGTATTTGATACCAGTCCTATCTTCACTTTGAGCTAGGCTTCTGCACTGCAAAAACTGGAGTGTTAAATTTACACCATTGGTATCTATAAAGGACCATCTGGTGGGGGATTCATCTGGTGTTAAATTTTACTGGTGTTGTCCTATTTAGATACCGAATGGTGTTAAATTAACACTACATTTTTTGCAGTGTGTCATGAAATCGGTAGGTACTTTTCTGGGTGACCATGCAAAGGATCCTACGTGGATTTCACAGATATATTAAAATATGAGGATGCTATTTTCAAATTTCAACCCGAAAATATCATAAGTAATATTTTTCTAGCAATACAAATGACACACCGAACAAAAGTGTGCCAAAGATGAATTTCGGAATGTATACATGTACTTCACAAATTTCGAATTATTCAATCGGGCGTATCTTAATGTGAGCTATGGGCGCAAAAGCAAGCCGAAATAAAAGGCTTGAACAAAATGTCGTAGTTTTTGCAGTTTTAAAATAGTTTTTTTTTTCTTCAAAATCCACATGTCACGTGGCTCTTCATGAAAACGGTGACAATTAATGCACACGATTTTAGGTAAAATTGTGCAAGATTTGTCTTGCTTTTTATTTAACAAAAAACATTTCTCTCAATGGTCTAGATTTCAAGAAAAAAATCTGCAACTGTTACCTGAAGGTCAGTCATTTGCTGGTCTAACTCAACGGCGCTGTCGTCGGCTTGAGTCTTGACGGCTGCAACCCAGACACAAAATAGCAGCAGGATCACTGGTAAACGTCGCAAACGTGACATTGTAACAACTAAAATGCTAAATCAACTGCCTCAATACCTGGTATGCAGGATGTTTTAATAATTGTTGCCTTCCGGGTTTTTTTTTTGGTAGCCCGTTTTGGACTACTTTTGGATTGTAAACTTAACTGCTTTGAGCACGTCTGTTTTTCCCCCGGTAATCACGGTTTAAAACTCGACGTCCGGACAGCAGCGTAAAGGCTAACATTAAAATGCGAGTTTTGAAAATGTTTTCCCTTTTATCAAGAAACCCGTCTGTTTATTTCGTGGTCTCCCTAGCAATAAATCAACAACACCTTTTTCGAGAGTACGGATCAGGCAGGACACAAACAGGAGGGCTTGTTGGAGGAACTTCTTGTCTTGAAGATGATGCGCGTCTAAACAATCCTTGCTTGGTTGATGAGGAAAGGATGCCCGTGTATTGTGTTATATGTCAGAGGCTCGGGTTATGAATAGCCAAAATGCGGTTAGCATCCGGAAACGGCTCTTGCATAAATGGCTTTCTGACCACTGGGAGTTCAGTGATGAGACACAAAGGACGAAGGAGTAGCCTCCACCCCTTCATCAACAAAGACTTCCAAGGAGGGGTGCCGGGCGTGGCTTCTGTTCCTTGCTCTATGCTTTCGCAAGTCAGACCAACTATCCAGAGATACTAAGTAATTGGTTACGAAAGTGCGGTTTCGATGCTGCAAATTTATGTAACCCTTTTTGTCAAAAGAAAACATTAAGTAACCTGTCTAAATTTGAGCTCACTATAGATTATATCATATCATATCATTATTATTATTTTTTTTTTTAGAATACTTGAGAAAATATATCTTCCGATATTTCTCAACACTAAGCCAGGTTTCAGTTGAAATCGTAATATGAAATCGTTATACATTTTGACTTGTGCCCTCTTTTGGTATGATGCCCGGTTTGTCACTCGGGAAAATAATCCTCATTCACGATATGTAACCGATTGCAAACTAAACTAAATTCGGTCAATTGGGAGTAATATTTGGGGTTTTTTTGTCTTTTTCTCGTTGTATGGTTAGGGTCTTGAACATGACACTCTTGATATATTAGGCTCAACGATTTCACAGGATGCTTAATGAATTACTAACAATTATAACAAAGTTGGGTATTTCACAAGATTTTGACAGTTTCGTTTTAAATTTCGTGTTCAACCTCTTATGTGATTTGTGACTAAAGGACGATAATTATAAGCCAACACCTACATCTGTTCTGTTTAAGTTTCCTTGGTTGTTATGGGGCTATACCAACTATGGTTGGGCCATGTTTATAGTTGGGATTATCAATCATCAGCTCTTGATGTACGGTTCGTGTTCAGGTGTGATATAGTTGTGCCCCATGTTATAATATGGCATCGATTGATCTTATTCCAATATTTGTTTGTTTCTTATGATACTGCGGTCATTAGTGTTAAAGTAATCAGCCAAGTTATTAGCCTTATATTTAAACATAAGGTTGAATCTCTTTATTTATTTCTAAAGAATGAAATTTCACTTTGTGCCAACTGGTTGGCAAACTATGAAAGGCCAAGGTTGCAAAAGACGTATTAATGTTCAAGTTCCGAAATCTAGATTGTTGAAAATAAGCTACATAATTAGAACCAACAAACGCTACAAAAGACTTTAAAACTTCTTACACAATGAAGGTGTTAATATGCCATTTTTGGTGAAATATGTTGCCAACCACGGCTTAAATCTATGCCCATGTGGCTGTCCATACATAATGGTGCTCAATGTTGGATCAAAAGAAACTTTACGCGCGGTGCACACCGGTAAATAGGCCAAAACCCACCCGCCAAGCTCTTGAATAAAAGTACGTTATACCCTCAGAATATTCTACAGGCCTATTACTATTAGAGAGTTTTGAGAGCCATACAATTTGTGAATTGAAGAGATACGGCAATGAACCTCTGGTTCGAACTTGGGCTTCTAATCCTGAGCATTTTTGCCATGTTGTGGAGGGATTCGTTTTTCAAGATGGCTACTTTTCCGCTCTGGGAAAATAGCGGTCGTCTTCTTTGGGTGAGAATTTCTCGAAAAGTTAATGGTCAACCCACCAAAAAAATGAAAAGAAATGAAAGATGACATGTTGATCGTCATTTTTCTGTGCAGCTTTAATACCTGTGAGAGTTCTGAGTATTTTTAAAAGAATTTTGAAGTGTGGTCATTTAGCACTAATGTCTATGGCAATTTTAATGCAGGGTTGCAGCCTTACTTTCACTTGTAGCCAGACTACATTCTTGAAAGGCGCCCTCTATTTTGTCACTAGAACTCTTGGGAGTTCCCCTCTAGCTTAATGGATAAATTACTATGACTGCCGCGCCGCTGCGCTGGAAATCCGCGGCAAGTCACGTCTTTTTTATTACAACTGAATGAAACTTCCGCAGCGATGGCACGAAAGAAGTAGGCCACAGCAAAGAGTAGGCTCCGTGAATGTATGTGTATGTAGGGTCAACGTGACTAACAGAAATCGTCTGCTTTGCATGCATTATGAATGGCCACGCGACCTAGTGTTGGCTGACCTTGGCTCTAATTGTATTCACCACATGGTCAAAATGGCGGAGGCATTAACAGCCAGTGTTGACGTCTGACATGAGTGCTTCAATAAGTCAACATTACATTGTACTAGAGTGCAGTACAGTACCGTGGGTATGTATATGCGTAGTGTGTACATAATCGATTAACCATAGATTAGCCTACACCACGACGAGTAAAATAATTTATTCCTCCATGTCCCTTATTTCATTTTCACCACTGTATTCATTGCTTTTGCATTCCAAGCAAAATTGCTGTGCTGGATATCCACGAGATGGATTGTGCACAATTCAAGTCCATTGCCAGCTACGCGGATACTGAGTGGGGGTCCATTATTTGAGAACGAAGCCAACACAAAAGGAATGGGAGTTGCTGAAAAAATTGTAAGTCCAAACCAACTACCCTGTTGGCGGCTACGCGGATACGGAGTGGGAGTGCTGTGGAGCATGACGCATAGTACATACATGTAGCGCTGAGAAGGTTTATTGAGGGCAATCAACCGTGACTCCGTAGCCGGCTAGGAGGTGGATAGATCGAGTGGTGGGGTATTCTGCAATTGTGCCGTTTTGAATACTACATAATACATTATTTTGTACATGCTGCCTGCCACACAGTTGGGCAGAAAGGGGAAATATTTGGGGGAATTGTGCCTTTGATGATACAAGCATGGAATTTGGTATCCAGTCAGAGCACAGAGCAAGTCATCATAGAAAGATATTTGGCTAAAGGGCCATCGCAGATTTATCCTTTGAAAAAATATGGGCTATAGGTAGAATGACAAACAAGTTCAAAATTTTCAAAATAGCTGCCATTGCTTGTTAATATTCTGCCTATGTTTTTCCAAAGGATATTTATAGCCAAATATCTGTCTCATGACACACTCTGACTGTGTGCCAAATGCCATGCTGGTACATGTATCATTAAAGGCACAATCCCATCACCTACTACCGAATTAGTCATCATTTAATAGCTCTTTTGTATTTTTGTTATGCCTTAAATACTATAGAATCGTTGGGCTTTAAAGGGAAGATACAATATTTGCAAACATAAAAAACCCCGAAATGATCAAATTATCACCAAATATCTTGCTGGATTGTTATGGAATGACAGTCCAAAGCATCGTGTAGCATCGTGGCTCCTGGTGTACTGACATTTTCAAGAAAACTGGTATTTTTTCCAACAATGGTCGGCCGACCAGTGTTGTAGAAAACTGGCTTTCTTTCAAAAAGTGCTCGTACTTTTTCACAGTTAGTTACTCCGCATTTTCTTTGCAATTGATTACACACCTGTGAAGGGGTACAAGCCTGCTAGACTGATTCTCTGACCTTACAATTTCCCAAAGTCTATCAATTGCTCAGTTTCATCTTAAGTGGGGTCAGGGAACCAGACTATACAAGAACATGGTTGGTTTTCTTGGATTTTCCAGCATCTCCGGACCAAAACGTGAAGCAAGTCAGTTTAACAATATTTGCTATAACGTACTAAACCTCCAAATCCATTAATGTCTGAAAATTGCAGCAAAAGCAAATGTCGTACATTCCCTTTAATAGTACCTAGCCCTATAAATTGTATTGAGTCTCATATCATTATACACGTGCAATGGACTTCCTCCGAATTGTGGCCACACACTAGCAATGCATGCTACATTTCCTGAAAAGTTGTGTTTCCTGAAATTTATATCCATACCGTTTTCCCTTGACATTTCGCTATGGAAGTTATATTTACATGGTTAAAAAATTGAATTCTGTACGATACATTGTGTGAGCTGTCTAGTTATCCTGTAATTTCCCGGTGAAATTTGTCCCGAAAATGAGAGCAGTATTTTTCTCAGGGTCAGTTTCATGCACTTTTGACATATTTTATGTTTCCTTGGTTGTTATGGGGCTAGTGACCCAACTATGGTTGGGCCATGTTTTTAGTTGGGATTATCAATCATCAGTGGAACTTAAACTATCTCTTGATGTATATGTAGTGCATGACATTCGAGTTTCATGTAAATTTAAGCCCAGCTTATATTGGGAAGGATCCAGGGGGGCCAAAGGGGGCCATGCCCCCCCCCCCAAAAGAAACCATTTTTTTTTTTATGTGACATCGCAATAAAGGCAGGCAATGAGTACACCACCATCTTTTCCTCAAAAAAACATTGGTTAAAGTGGTCAGAAATTGCCTCAGATCGCACCACGGAGCATCGAGAATCCAAAAAAATGTCGGGGCCCTTAAGCGGGCCCCGAACCCTACGCCGTAATTTTTGTGACCCACTTTTTTGGGGGACCAAAATTTTTTTGGCCCCCCCCCAAAAAAAATGTGTTCTGGACTACAGGGTACGATTCTGTAGGAGAATTGTTGATCCCATCTTTCATTTGAATTCAGCAGTTTTCTCTTAAACAAACACAAATAACGACTAAAAATGAAATGCTTTACATTTATTTTCTGCGTTTCTCAGTCCGTCTTCGTTTACCCGTTATCATCTGGTTAGCTACACTACACTCCGGTAACTTCCTGTATTTATGCATGCAGCTATACTAATAAACGGATTACCAGCCTCATGGTACATGCCCACGAGGCATGTTCCATTCATCATTGTAGGGGAGGTTTTATTACGATACCTCATTGTATGGAGAAAAAACACACACTTTTTGTTGATCTCTTTTTTATACAAATCTTCCTGACATAAATCTTGAAAATATTTTTGTCGTACATTCATATTATAATTCTGAACCAGACAGGATGTTATTTATTTCATGTTTCTGGCTTTTTATAGTCGGGGTATGATAGTAAAATCTTCATTCACTTTATGTTTGAATTTTCAAATAAACTACAAAGCGAAACTTCAAACTTGCAGTTATGCTATGTGCATTAATAAAGCCTGGTTCATACTTCACGCGAAAGCGAAAGCGAAGCGAAATTCCTGAAGTCAACAATACATTCGAAGCGCGTCCACCATTGTTGACGACATGAATTTCGCTTCGCACTTGCTTTCGCGTGAAGTATGAACCGGGCTTTAATAATCAGGGGTCGACCTTAACTTTTTTGTTCACTAGCCTACTACTGAAACGGACTCTTAACTAGCCCGCGGGCATTTTCACTAGCCCGCATTTTTGTTCTTATCTCGAATACAAAATTGCGTATTTTTAGGCTCAATTCTCAGGCAATATTGTCAGTGTTTTTGATTAACAGGTCTAATAATTTAACCCTTTCAAACAGTTGATAAAATTAGACACAAATTGATGGGGTTTTCTTTCTGAATCTAATGATTTATTTCTTCCTGTACGTTCATCTTTGCCGTATCCCAATAATTGTTCACTGGCCAGCCGGGCTAGTTAAGGAGTAGTTTGACTAGCCCGCCGCTGTTTTGACAAGCATTTGGCTAGTGGGCTACCGCTAATTTCGAACCCTGCATGAATGCATTGTCGATGTCGCAGACTTGTGTGAGTGTGAGTTTATCACGGCGGACGCTGACCTGGGTCGGAAGTACACAACTTTCTTTGTTAGTTGGAGGAAGGAAAATACACTTAAGGCCTGGAAAAACACAGGAAAATGGTCATCCGTAAGAAAAGGAGAGACATCTGCCTATTTGTTGAAGGAGGGAAGTACATGTATTGGTTATAAAGATGGAAGTACCCCGTGTCTGAGTACACAATTTCCTGGGGTGGCAAATTCTCCGTTGATGTAGGGGATACCTAGAGGGGAGACACTATTTCCGTAGGAGAAATTGTGGCTAAACCAGGAGGGCCGGGGGACCAGGATCTCCTTCAACATCGGCATTTACGAGAACTTTTGAAGTAAAACATTTGTTAACCTTCCGGCATTAATAATAATAATAATAATATTGAAGATTTATAAAGCGTACATATCCCCCTATAAACACAATTAATCCAATATACTCAGAAATAAACATTATACCAATAGAGAGAGAAAAAATACAAATCACAAAATGATAAAATAAACAACAGATATGCAGAAATGCAGCTGGTGTCTAGATGCATTCCTCCCATGTGAATAACATGAACGTCGGCCTACATCGCCAGGCATCTCCACATAAAGATGTGGCGCGCGAATGCACACCGACACCCACGCCGCCCATTGTGATCGGAATGCTCCAACTCAGAGCATTCAAGCTTGTAGGTGTACATGTCAGCGGAACCGGGAGGGGAATTTCCCCATTTATTTACACGGGCGGGGGGGGGGGGCATGCCCTTGGCAGGGGCTGCCTCTTGGGAGGGCCAATAGTGTACTCTTAATGAATTCTCATGCTGCCCGAACAATTTAGAAAACAGGCATTTTAAGGGTTAACATTTGTGTTTCTTTTCTCCAGGCATTCGGATCATTGCTCACGCAAACAGTCGACGTTGAATCGTCAGGTCGACGACAGGATGTTTAGCGAGACGGTTGCTGACCATCGGACGGGGCACCCATCGCCAAAGCCTGGGGTGCTTGGCACGGGCGTGTTCAGCCTCCTCACAATCCTCGTGGAAGTTGCAAAGCAAACCATCGTGTTTGCAGTTAGACATTTCAACACAACCAAACTGTATCCCTTCTACATTGGCAGCATCGTCTTCTGCACGGAGCTGTCCAAATTCCTGTTTTGCTACCTTATTTTCTGCGTTCAGCACAGACGCATGCGCTTCATGCCGTCGCCCGTGTTTGTTTTTCCCGCGTTTTTTCTCGTGGCAGCCAACAGTGCCTTCTTGTACTGCGTGTACTACATCGCCCCGCCCACGTGGAACATTTTCCTCCAATCACGCGCCGTGTTCACGGCGCTCGGTGGTTTCGTCGTTTTCGGCCGACCAATAGAAAGACGGACATGGGTTGCTATGGTGCTGCTGGTAGTGACGGCCATGTTAGCAGTCTTGTTCAGTCCGGGAGTTGTGACATCTCAGTATTATCCGTACGAGGAGGATACAAAGATGTGGGTTTTTGCAGCGTTTATTGGCGTCGCCTGTTCGGCATTCTTGTACGACAGCTTCGAGGTACTTTTCCTAAGAGAAAAAAAGACAAAATCTTTAAATAATGTAGGCTTAAGAATAGTGGTGATTTATAGAAAGAGTGAGCTGAACTAATTTCCTTTTGTATGTCAATCCATACTTTCTGTTTGTAATAATCTTTCCTCGAGAATAATAATTTCCTCACGATGGCTACGCGCATGCAATGCGTCGAGAAAAACGAAGATATCCATTTCACATTAAAAACAAAAAAATCTACCGACCGGAAATGTCGACAGGTATTTTATAATAACCTGCTTCAGAATTATTGTATTGTTGTTCCTTGGAACAGTAAAAACACATTTTTCGGCAAATTGTGTCCCTTCCCTAAATTGTGAGGCGTTCTGGCAAAATGAGACGGAACTGGGCAGAGGTTGAAATGAGGGTTTGTTGGTATCAGGAAAGAGAATAAAATTCTCCTTACAATACTGTTTGTTGCACTTCAATCAGACATTCCGTTGACAAGTTATGGCTGTTTAAAGTTCATATTTATCGACGTGTCAAAAAAGTAAAATACAAATGTACTGAGAAAAAGGCCTTTAAAGTTTCAAGTTTTGTATTTGTAAAAATGAAAGATGACAATCGTTTTTCCTCAAACACACCTTTATTCCATGAGGGTTTTTTTTATAGCCGTATCAAAGATAATATCAATAAATCGGAAAATTGGGGGAAAAAAATCACCCAATTCGTGTTGTTTTTGTACGGCCTAGTCCAGTTCTGTCTCATTTTGCCAGAACGCGCATAAAATGTGTACTTTTTTTCATTTTCAGTACATTAGCAAACTCGGCAAGCGGCCAATCGCAGAGAAGCATATCCAGCTATATTTCTTTAGCACCGTTCTTGGGTTCATCGGGGCCGAGTTTACATCTAACGGCAACATCTTCGAGCTTGACATAAGGGTACGAAAACATATCTTGCTTATTCTCTTTTCAGCATTCAACTATTAGAAGACCCTGTTTGCCTAGTGTGCAACCTCGTTCCTTAGCGTCGAGCAGTGCGCCCCACTAGCTGCCCTCTCGCCTGGCACTATCGTTTGATAATCGAACACTTAATAAAAACAGTTTGATGTTAAATTAAGAATACAATTTTTCCCCGTAGATGTTTTTCCCATTGGATTTCTACATGTGTGTGCTCACCCTTGTCGTGTGGGGGTTCGGCGGTCTAGGTTTGTTCATCCTCATGAATCGACTCTCAACTCCCGCCGATGAGGCCAACTTCATTCCCGCCTGGATCCCACCGGTACTTTTCCTCTTGTCCACGGTCGTGAGTTCGCTGATGTTTCCGACACAGCAAGGCTATTCTCACGGCGTCACAGCGGTGATCTTTCTACTCATGGGGACAGTTTCGGTTTTATATTCATCCGGCGGCTCGTCCACCGTGCCGCCGGAGCAAAACAAGGTCGCAATAATTGATGCATGATTTTCTGTCCCTTTACTCTAAATTTTTTGTTTTGTTTTGACCCGCATGATGTCACTAAGCAGTGTATAGTCGAGTAAACATCGCAAGTGCATCACAAGTGCTGATGACTTCTGTGGACTAGTGATGACTTATGAGGACTTGTGAGGACTTTTGAGGACTTGTGATGCACTTGTGAGGACTTGTGAGGACTTGTGATGGACTTGTGAGGACAACACAAATAGTCAGTCCTCTCGCAAGTCTTTTTGTCGCATTTCATTCACATAACTTGTGACCTGAGTTGCAATTGGAGGACTAATTATTCCCTTGTGAGGACGTCATGTGAGGACTTGTGATTGAGTCGATCACAACACTGTAAACAAGTAAACGAACAAGTATTAGCTTCTTTTTTTTTAGAAATTGGCTGAAGTTTTTTACGATATACTTTTCAATTCAAGGTGTTTTTTTTTAATTGAAAAAAGTTGAGGCTGAGACTAACTCTATCCGTGCAAGAAAAAACAAAGCAACAAAAAAGTGCTGACGAAGGATTACAGTAGGTGATCAAACGTTTCGTCGTTTCTTATAGAGGGTCAAATTGATCTCAAGCAGGGTACAGTGTTGCTACGTTATTGGATGCAAAATGAATATAAATCACTATTTTCTTCATGTTGTTGAGGTTGTCTGAATGTGGTTTTTTTTTACTGTGTAGGCCGAAGTGTACTTTATTTCAATGCAAATGAACATTGTTCAGTATTTTTTATAACGATAAATTTGTTCTAAATGTACTTCAGAGGTCTGATTTTTTTTGTATCAGTTTCTTGCCGTGAGGCTGAGGGCACTTGTTTCAAAAAATTTGCTTGTCTGCCGTTAAAGCTCATTTTTTTTAAAATGAATATTTGAATCGGAAGTGTTAGAAGATTGACGTTTGTATCGAACCTAAGCTGTTAAAAAGCTGCATTTTGAGAAACAGGGTAAAACCCGGGGACATTCAATGAATACTTTTATTATGAATTTATCTTTGAGCCTATTTTCTATAGCGGATTTTAATATTGAACCATGAAGCTAAGAAAACGGCTCATGAGTTTTCAAAGGGGTTATCTCACAGATGATGTGGTTTTTTTTAACAGTTGTTTCTATTTAACATAAATTTAGAGTTCGTGTATTTTCAAAGTTAAGAGTATTGCGATGTGGCAGGGAGGTATATGATGTCTGAAGAACACCGATTTTGTTTTGTATTAGATTGACACCTTCACCAATAACTGAGCTGCCTATGCATGAAGTTTTAACCGTTGAACCCTTGACCTAGTCTCGTTACAAGACTGGATTTGAATTTGATTCCCCTAATAACGCTAGTAACTCCAGCAGCTGATGATGTCTAAAGACCACCGATTTTGTTTTATTAGATTGACACTTTCCCTTTATAGCTGAGCTGCATGTGCATAAAGTAACAATCTTTGAACCCTTGGCCTAGTCTCCTTACAAGACTGGATTTGCTCTTTATTCCGCTCATACAGCCGGTCTTTGAAAAGTGCTTTCAACATGATGAAGCGAATCCATTCTTGGGAATTAAGTACGCGATCGGCGGTAGGCGTAATTTTTATTCCTAGGAGGGTTAGGGGCAATGTCATGAATAATTCATGTTTATCCATGAGAACGGACAATGACATCAACAGCATTGTTGTTAGTTACTCAACTAGTTACAATACATTAAAGCATTTTAAAGAACGGTTGTCGTCGAGCTACCACACAGTAGCCTAGTGGATAGCGAGATGAGCTATGGATACAAAGATCCCTGGTTCGAATCCACGTCGTCGCTGCTCATTTTCATCAGCTGTTTTTCTTCTCCAAATTTATCACTGAGATAATTTTAAATTAAGGGGAAAATAGAACGAGAACCTAAGTCTTGCAATGATTCAAAGGAAAAACTAAATTATTCATGACATTGCCCCTAACCCTCCTAGTAAAAAAAATTACGCCGGCGGTAGCGCCCTCTGGGAAATCCCGAGCATTTCGCGCGCTGTATTCAAGATATTGCAAGTGCGTGAGGCATGCCTTGGAATATCCTGGGTAGCGTTGCCAATATTCCCAAGGTTGGTTATTTTCTGTATCGGGAGAATAAAATCCAAATTTAGTTTTGAACTGAGACTACCCTTGAGGATATATTTTTTTTTATTTGTGTATAACAATGTACAGTTGATGCATAAAAAGTGTTTTACATTGTGGGTTCTGGTTAGGTGCTTATTAATGTTAAATTGAAGTGTTTTACAGTTTATTTCTAATGTGAATTTAAAAAAAAACCACCACTTTCAGCAAAAGAAGTTAATTAAAAAAAAACACCACTTTTAGCAAAAGAAGTTAACTATATAAATGTTTTATAAAACAACTCACAAATATGACTTTACAAAAACAACCGGCTTTGTCACGTCGGTATATATATTTTTTGAGGTAGAATACATATTATTTTAAACTGGTAGATTTTGTTTTGTTTTTTGATGAGTATTAACAAGGAGAGTATGCCACAGGACAATAAAACACAACTCATTTATTGGTTTCAACACTCCAATTTTCAATGTGTTCATTGTCAGTGGTGAGAAAGGCCTATACACGGGGGCGGTGGAACGCTTTTCAAACATGGTGGGGGGAACACTAAAATAGGGCACTTGCCAGAGTTGTAACGAGTCACTGATTTTTGTGACTCGAGTCGAGTCGAATCATTAGGTCAAGAAGGTCGAGTCCAGTCGATTATCCAGTCGCATTATTTTTCAGGAATTTGTATGATAATTTTTTTTTGACAGAGCTGGGGGGGGGGGGGGGTTAGACCCCCAGCCCCCCCAGAACTATACATTTGCAAAAAATATGTTCCGAAGAAAAAATCACTTCATGCACCCTTTAACATGTTTAACCTTCGCTCGAAGCCCCGCCCCGTCCTATGTTTGCAGGGCCGGCGCGGCAGTACGAGCTACGAGCGAACCGTTAATCATATCCCAGTAACTCTGGAAACCTTTTCACAAGACGCGGTCAATTCACCAATCAATTAAAAAATGGCGATCGCTCGTTTAAGAACGACAGATGTCTTGCCTTTGGTCCGCAATGCTGCACCGTTTATCCGAGCGAATTCGTCCAGTGATGCCAGCGCCAAGGCACTGTACTTCTCTGTCGAGAATGAACAACCAGAACCTCTGCAAACAACAATCAAAGGTAGGCCAAGTGTCATAGCCCAATTATTTTTTAAGGCTGCTGCTAATTTTGCCGTTTCCTTTTCTGTTTGGCAGTGGATATTTAGCCGGAGACGGCAAACCTTTAGTAAACGTTAGCTTGCCGAATATGCACTGACAGTGACACAATGACTGAACATGCGCAGTTACTGGGTTTTTTTTTTACTTGGACAGTTTGGAACGCTGGAAAATGAACTTGAATATAACTATAAGTTGGGAGTTTTGCGATTTTTTGTTCATCTCAGAATTTTATGGAGAATTTTCAGGGAAACCAGACATTTTAGATGTCTTGGTTAGCCCCATAATGCTGATATAATGTGTCCCAAATACTCGACTTCGAAAGAATGTAGTATCTATAGACGCCACTTCTTTGGTTGTGTACAAAGTCTATGGAGAGTCGAGAGCATTTTCAAAGTATGTTCTTATTTCTAACAAAATTGGAAATGTTTCTCAGTCCCAGATTCATGTTTTTTCAACATTTTTTTCATGAATGACTGACCTTCCTAGACATAATATATCGTCACCGACACCACGAAGTAACACTCCACATGTTAAACCATATTTTTTGTCGATTTTCAGTTTTTTTACATTTGTAAACATTATTCATCGAGGCCTACCATTGCACGAAGTTTCAAAGCTTCAAGAGCTTTACTTTAATAATTCTGCTAATTATCCATGGCAACTTTTGCGCAAAAGTGACAATTTTCGTTTTCACGAAACACTCAAGTTCCATTTACCATTGTAATGCATGGTGCGCACTCTTCTCAAATGTGAGCAAAAACGTTTTCACGAAGTAACACTCTCCTTGTATGAGCGCACGCGCACTGACCTGAAGTTGCACTTTCCTCGTGTTGTAAACTGCTACTTCGTGAAAATGAATATTTACAGTTTCGCAGCTTTTTCGGTTTGAATAATTTCTATATTGCTAGGAAAATAACGATTGAAATAAAAGTATTTTTTTTAGGTCAAGAAGCACAGGTACGCATCTTTAAAAAGTAGGGGGGAAAAAATCAAATGTCTCAGGCGAAGTAAAAAAAAACCCATGTTTCTCGTCCCTGCCCGCTTCCTTTTTGGAGGCCGCCTGGATTTTTAAAAACAATTTTATTTTTGAAAAATGCAGTAAAAAAAAACACCGAGAAAGTCCACAAATTCATCTAGTCTGGTTCCCCGACCTGACAATTTCCCCCAACGTCTACACGTCTAAATTGTAGGTCAGGCAGCCTCCGTGGCTAAAAATAAACATGACGACATTGACGGCCCTTTTTCAAAGCTCGACTTCGTTTCCGAATTCGCTTTATCACATAAAGCTTTTAATGTTCCGATAATTTTTTAGAAAATAAATCACTTGCTTCATATATCATACAGTTATGATATACAGTTTAATACTTCTGTAAAAAAACATTGACTAATTTTAACCTGGAATCTTCAAAGCTGGACACCCAAACAGCACTGTTAGCAGGCGGAGCCGAGTTGAGACCACGCCGCGTTTTGAAAAATGCCGGTAACGGTCGTCAAATTCAAACTAGTGCATGACGCAGCAAAAAGTTCGCCCCTCGTATACGATCCGAGTGCAAAATCGTCGTTGATTTCAAGTTTTCTAAATAAAAGCAACGGATATTAATTATCAACTAGTTTTTTAAAGTTTTTAATAAGCAATTAGCAGTTAATAAAACCTATATTATACTCGGAAATACTCGGACACTATCCGATTGTCGACGAAATAAATTCGGCAAACTTCGGACAATTTCGGAAAAAGGAGGAATTCCTCCCGTTTTAGTCACGTGATGTAAATTGTAATACATTGTATTACCGGAGGCTACCTGACCTAAGATTCATCAGGAATAGTCGGAATCTTTTGGTCTGGGAACCAGACTAAAATTCATTGGAAAATAAATACTTTCGTCTAAAACTGTTCATTGCAGACCAATGCAAGTCTAAATGACACTGTAAATATGTTCAGTTCTCTTGTCCAACGGTTGCAGGAAATTTTAAAATGGGGACCATCTTGAAAAAAATAAAAAATAAAAAGCCCCTCTTCCTCCTTTTTTTCAAAAACCCGGACGAGAAACATTTTTTTTTTTATTCGGCCTTACCTTTGGGCATCTAGTTAAATACTGTAAAAATCCTGCAGTCATTTTATTGAACAAACTTCCAAATTTCCCCTCAAATTAACAGGTGAGGTTCCGGCTTGGATCAATGGGAGTCTTCTCCGCAACGGCCCTGGCAAGTATGAGGTTGGCAACGATACCTACAATCACGTCTTTGACGGCTTGTCGTTGCTTACAAGATTCAACATTAGTGAAGGAAAGGTAGGTTAAAGGGAATATACAAGTTACAACATTTGCAAACATCCAAAAATAAAACTACAAAGTTTTTACGAAATGCCTTCCTAGGATGTTGGGAAATGACAGTCTAAAGCATCCTGTAAAATTATGACACCAGTGTGAAGTCGTTTTCAAGAGAATGGTGTTTTTGTATACATTTCCAACTGTGGTCGGCCGACCACCGTTGGAAAAACCTAACTATTTTTCAACTACTGCTCCAAATTTACCTTTTTTTTCAGTCCAAATTTTGTTTGCTATTATTTACATGTTCATGAACGGGTGCAGGCCAGCTAGACTGGTTCCCTTACCTTACAATTTTCCGGCATCTATAAATTGATTCATTTCATCTTTAGTGGAGTCAGGGAACCAGACTACTTGAACATTTTTGTTTTTGTTGGTTTTTCCAGCATGTTCGAACACAAAACTTCAAACATGTCAGTGTAACAATATTTGATCTAGTATTAGGGGCCATTCAGAATTTTCAATGTTTTAAAATTTCGACTTTTTTTCCAAATTATTTTGACCCACCCACCCACCCCTAATTTCGATTAATAAAAAACTGAACATGTACATGTACATGTACATGCACTTACATGTACATGTACTTAAACACCATGTACATGTGTGTCTAGTTCAGTGACGGCGTGAAGTTGTCGGCCTTCCTCTTTTATGTGATAAAATTATGTGATACCTCACCAACAAGTATCTTTTAACGAAATTCAATCAGAATATTTATCTTTTTTTTTTTAAAATGTTTAGTTGTTGTGTTACTTGTTGGTGTCCCTGCCACACTGTACGATGGTGTAGCCGTGCGTTATGCACGTGGATTGATTACTTTAGTTTTGACGGGGACTTTACTGAATAGAGTCTGGTGACTGTACATAGAAATTTCTTTGAATAAAAGTCGAATCGTTCATTCATGTGCACTTGTTATGCAAAGCAGGGGCAGTGGTTCAAGGATATCTATGTCGACTTGCAACAAGTGTGCAAGAACGCGACATGAATGCTTTTATGTGTTCACAATACAAATGTACAACGACGCTGTTTAGATATTTCACTGTGTGACACAGTGAGAAACTTTGGAATCATAATGGCGTCAGCGATACTTGCTGGGGAGCTCTTGCGTATGACTTTCTGTACTTTGGTACTGTTGTTTCCAGGACATTGTGTGTACGGTAACCCGACGTACCCAGATTTTTAAAGACGAAATTGCCGACCTCAAACTTGTTAGTGCCATATTTGGCAACTATATGTGCGTTATTAGTTTAATTAAACAAATGAACAGGTTAATTAAACATAGTACCATTGAAGGTACCTGAAAGTAAAAATAACAGCATAGAAGACCGACAGACGGCGACAGCCCCCCCCCATGAAACCTTGTCGCCCCCCAGTCGCCTCCCCCACTGAGATTTTGAGTTTCTAAAAAAATTATCATTGATCTACATGACGCCCCCCCCATACATGTTCCAGCCCCCCCCCCCCCCCCCCCCCCCCCCCCCCCCCCCCCCCCCCCCCCCCGAAAAATTCCTGGCTATGCCACTGACAGTACATACAGGGGACGAAGTTGAAAAAGAAACACGCATCGCGATATTGGAACGTTTGCGCGTAGTTCAGGCAAGTCAAAAGATCTATCTTTCTTTGTTTTTTATCTTTTTTCCATGGAAAGTGAATTTCGATTTTCAATTATTTAGCTTGACCCACCCACCCACAATTTGGAAAAAAGATCAAAATTTTAAAACATTGAAAATTCTGAATGGCCACTTATACTAACCCCTCAAATAGTTCATTTCTGAAAATTACAGCAAAAGCCAGTGATGTACATTCCCTTTAAGCCAGTTGCTGGGCGTAGCTGGGGCATGGCCATTCATGGCTTGGGCTAGTCCAAAAATTTGTGTATGAAAGTCCCAAAACTTAAGGTATCGAAAACATGCAATACAAGAAAATACACGTAGAATTGTAGACTGGCACCTGAAACAATCAGTCCAACACAGCTTCAGTACTGCATCAATCAACTGTGCCAAAAGAAACATGTGGCATGAACCGGGAACTAGTCTCTATTTACTACACATTTCTCCATAGTCAGCCACCAGACTAATGACACTGAATGAAGAGGTCAGTCTTTTCCAATTAGTTGCACCATGGTTGGACATGTACCAGTCTAGTCTTTAGCCTCATTTTGAAATCACTTGACTTCCCTCTCATGTGCAAAATACTGAAGAAATGTCTCCTTTTAGTATTGAATTGAGTCTGCAAACTTGGTTGGTGAAATACTGAGGACATTTTCTTTGCCCAGTGGAATTTCTGGAGAAATTTGCTGGCTAAAGAGTGAGTACAGTGGACCTGATTTAGTTTTGCACGTTTCAGAGCACTCCAGGTCCCAGTCTGAGCTTGGGCGTGGCTTGGGCGTGGCGTAGCTGGGGCGTGGCTGGGGCAAAGATACTTACAATTACGTGTTTGATGGTTTGTCGTTGTTAACTAACTTTTTTTAAGGGGCGCGGCTGGGGCGAGGCTTGGACGTGGAAGGGGCATAGATGGGGCGTGGCTGTGACAGTTGCTAACTTAATATATCACTTATAGATTCACGTTTAATCTGTTCATGTATGTGATGTATCAACACCACGCGTGCGTAAGTCTGGCGCTGTTTGTTTCAAGTACTTTCATGATACATGTGTAGGCAATAAGTCAAGTCTCCATGCAGGCTGCGAAAGTGGATTTTTCATCCATTACGTTACCCTTTATTCTAAGATCTTCGGAATCAACTGAAAACTATTTTGTGATCTCTGGGACCAGTTTTATTAGACTTGTCTCGTCACGTTTTGGCTTCGTCTGTGATTTGGCGTCTACAGGTGACCTATCAGAGTCGCTTCCAGCGCAGTGATTCCTACACTAAAGCTATGGAGCAGAATCGCATCGTCGTGTCGGAGTTCGGTACCATGGCGCACCCCGATCCCTGTCTGAGCATCTTTGGACGTTTCATGTCCATGTTCAAGCAGGGCGAGATGACCGACAACTGCAACGTCAACTGGATGGCCTTTGGAGATGAATGCTATGTCATGACCGAGACCAGTAGTATTCGGAAAATCGACCCTGTTGGTTTGGAGACGTTGGACAAGGTTGGTGGTCAGAGTGAACCCTTTCACAATAAGGTTTTTCTCACGGTAATATGCGCCATCTTGTTCACAAGGCAAAAAGATCACGCGTTGCTAGACATGGTGCATTTTGGAATGACCACATGCGCATATGATGACTTAGAAGAGCTAAAGTTTTTCATTGACGATGCGTACACAGAAGCGTGTGTTAAAGAGGTTGTGGAATGCTGAAGACATTTCCGTCATTTTTCGGGTATATGTAACCTAAGGTGTGATGAAATAAAAACGACTATTGTGTCTGTCATGAAATGAGTACAAAAGGTACTTTTGAGAGCTGTTTTTCAGGTCCTGTTTCGACCCGAACGTGCAATTTGTGTAAAAGTCATCGTTGGGGGCAGCAAACAAAACATAGTAAATCGTGACGTAATAAACAGGACTCATTTATACTACGCTGCATCGGGAGTCCTGTTTATTATGTCACGATTTACTATGTTTTGTTTGCTGCCTATTTCACAAAACAGTGCGTACTTGATTCCATGGGTGAGTTTTACGCAACGCATGTTGTTGCGCAGCTTGCACAATTAGCTTATGAATGATGTATCAAAACTTGGTGTAGTTGAGCAACGTTTTGAAAACTTTAATCGTCTTTGATAATCACAGCTTTTATTATGACAGATGTTTTATGGACGATTTTATACCTGTCTCTATAAACATTCGTCAAAAAACTCCCCCTGCCATTTTGAAAACAGTTTTGTCCGATTGTCTTCGGAGTTGGGCGGAAACTCTCAACATTTTGCCATGGGTAAATTAGCATTTCATTGACCTGAAAAACAAAGCTATGGGCTCATAAACTGGCTATGAATTTGGGCGTTTCACAATGCAGTGCGCCACCAAGAGTTTGCCAAGGAGAGTTCATTTTTCCCAGTGCATTGTGGGAAATGGTCGACAAATTCGCAGCGCAGGACATTTGAAATTGATAGTTTTTGCGGTCAGTTGTTTAATAAGCATATGATTCAAGTATCTGTTTTCCCGCCTTGTTTTTTTTGGTTATCAATGTGGCGTTTTTTGTAAGGCGGCAGAATGCTTTTCCCCAATCTATAACAAGTTGGCTGAATTAAGTTGTCTACTGATCTCTGTAGTTGTCTACTCATTCAAATGGGCTGTGTTTTGTCAATCGTAAACTTGAAAAATGGACTCTCCACGGCAAACTCTTGGTGGCGCACTGCATTGTGAATCGCCCGAATTGAACAATCTAAGTAACTATAGTTTATCGCATCAACAGGTTGATCTTTCTAAAAAGGTCGCAGTGCACACCGCGACTGCCCACCCACACATCGGAAATGACGGCACCCTTTACAACATGGGATCACATTTTGCTAAGAAGACGCACTACAACATCATCAAGGCCCCTCCACCAGACCCAGGTATGTTTTCTTGATGTCGCAGCCCCTAACCACAAGCCCGCGGGAACAGGGGGTGCTGTGGGTGCTGCAGCACCCCAACTTTTTGGATTGGGGTGCTGGCATACCCCCTACTCCCGGGCAAAAATGTGTTCCAGCCAGCAGTGTTCTACGACGATGAAATTGCGCCGCAACGCTACACATTATGCTTGCTCTACAAATATCTCCTTCGTTTTGTTCGTTTCTAGTTTTGCCGCGGCTCAGCGCGGCGCTTCGAAAGTCTAGCACAAACACTGTAAAATATCAAGAGGAGGTATTTTCTAAATCTTCAGGCAGTGCAGAATCGATATTTCTCTCAAGGTATCTAAAATCATGACATGTCTATGATATTTTCGCCACGATGGAAGCTTTGACCCGAAAGCAATAACCTCGGCCATGACAATGGTGGCAAAGTTGATAATGCTTGCCAGGATTTTTTTTTCATTCGATCTTTCAGTAGGGGCAAATGTTCATACCTTTCCCCTGAAGGTTTTTCTTTTCATTTACAAGTTCATTGACGTTGCTATAGCATTCTGTACTCAACACTAACAATTAGCAAGGTTCTCACACACATCCCCAACCTAATAGGAGTGGGACGGCTTTCATTGAAACTAGTCATGCTTAACGCCAATTCCAGTGTAGTTTCGTTTTAATAAAAAAACTATTCATATTTAACCCTCTGCAAGCTTTTCCTCATAAAAACTCAGTAGACCGATAAATCCTTGCCTAGCCCCAAACTTGCCATCTGTCGATCATAAACATAAAGATGCATTCGGTCTTTTAGTCGTTTATATTTGCCATTTCCTTTAACAAACAAATAACACTGCAAATATATCGAGAGTTACATCGTTTGGTGAGTTAGAACTATGTGAATATTTTTATGAACAGAAATTCATCCGTTTCCAGTGGAACCATTTGTTTTAACGTAAACCAAAAAACAGTATACATGTACTTCAGTATATTTCATCACAGTGCTTCCAGAATCCAACATTTTCCGGGGCCTTAAAGCTGGCCCCTGGCCCTGTGGCCCCACGCCGTAAGGGCTCAGAAACTAAAACAAAACATACACGACGGAATTTACTAAATGTAAGAAAGTAGCCTTGCAACAATAATATTTACATGCAATGTCATGCATAATGATACAATTCTTTTTCCAGAATTAAATGGAACCAAAAATGGAGATAAAAATACAGGGTTCTCCACTTTTCAGTACAGTTAAACATTTTAAGAGCAACAGTATATTCTAAACAAAATAATGGAATAAATTATCTTTATAATCTCAAAAAACTTTTGCTAAAAAAGTCAAATGAGAGTGGCCAGGAATCGACTCAGATTGCACCACAGAGCATCCATATTCCAAATTAAGCCACGACGTAAGGGCTTTGCGCTCCGCTTTCGTATTAATTAGAAATTCCAGCACCCCCTGGCAAAAGTTTGTTCCAGCGGCAGTGCCCCTAACGTGGCGCACTTTGATTTTTCACCTCTAGTGTCTTGCTAGAGCAAAATTCTTTCCTCAAATTTCAAAGTAAGTGAAATTTCATCAAGCTCTAAACATTCCCGTTCATAAATCTTGAGTTTACTTACTAGCCGTTACATAGTTAACTGAGAAATGTTTTTTTTCTGGCAGACTTTTGATTATATTTTGAAGTACGCAGTGAACTCTTTTGGTATGCGCCCAAAAATAAGAAAATAAGTTTCTGACAGACTTGTAGTTGGGTATTTGAACGGCGATAATAATGGTTTATCAGAATTTGTCAACTTCAAAGAAAGTTTTAAACTTGGAATTTTCGGAGATTTGTTAAGGTGCGCCTGTTAGGGAACACTCAGCCGATTTTGTGCCCAATTTCCGGACGCCACCACTTTTTGAATTTCGTACTACATTTCATGACACTGAAACTGTTCACAAAGGTTCAACAGCAAGCATTATTAAGGTAATAGTACCAGTATTAAACTGAATGAATTTGAAGTTTGTCAATAAAGAAGTTTGGCAACACTGCATGAGAAAAGTCGGGGGAAACCTCGAAGTGATTAACTTGATCAGTGCATTTCAAAACCGAATATTCAATATTCGAACATGTTTGAAAGTTTGGAACAACGGAACACTAAATTATACAAAAAATACACAGCACTAATATTAATTTATTTTCTGTTATGTTGAACAGGCGTGATGGCGGACCCGATGAGCAAGGCATCTATTCTCTGTTCGATTCCAGCCTCGGATAAATTCCCTTCCTACTACCACAGCTTCGGCATGACTGACAATTACATCGTTTTCCTGGAACAGCCCTTGGTTCTGAACATTCTCAAGTTGCGCTTTGCAAGATTATTCCGTAATGGTGAGAACCATTTATTCCTATATCATTGTCTGCCGATGACTTGACCTGACTTGAGTCACTGCTAGCAAGGGACTCAACTCGACTCGCCGTGGATTGACTCACCTTGTCGCTTTCTTAAAATGACTCAACTTGAGTAACTTAGAATGACTCGACTTGAGTCACTACCTTGGAATGACTCGATTTGAGTCTCTACCTTAGAATGACTCGATTTGAGTCTCTGCCTTAGAATGACTCGACTTGAGTCACTACCTTGGAATGACCCGATTTGAGTCACTACCTTAGAATGACTCAATTTAAGTCTCTGCCTTAGAATGACTCAATTTGAGTCTCTGCCTTAGCATGACTCGATTTGAGTCTCTACCTTAGAATGACTCGATTTGAGTCTTTGCCTTAGCATGACTCGATTTGAGTCTCTGCCTTAGAATGACTCGATTTGAGTCTCTGCCTTAGCATGACTCGATTTGAGTCTCTGCCTTAAAATGACTTGATTTGAGTCTCTACCTTACAATGACTGGATTTGAGTCTCTGCCTTAGAATGACTTGATTTGAGTCACTACCGTAGAATGACTCAATTTGAGTCTCTATCTTAGAATGACTCGATTTGAGTCTCTGCCTTAGAATGACTTGATTTGCCTGCATGTAAATTTGCAGAGGACACAAAATCTGACAGTAAAAATAATTTTTCAGTCTTGACAAAAATGATAGAAATTTGTATCTTAATACCTGTGTGTAATCTCGGGTTGTCATTCTTTTTGACTCGCCCTGTATATATCAACACTTTTAAACCATTATTTCAAGAGATATGCATGTTCCAAAGAGAACTGTTTTCTGAAAGATGCCATCACGTGATGATCAAACATCCAAATTTGTAAATGAATGTTTTGTAAACAAAATTTACAGAATCGTTCTTAGATGCGATGCAGTATCACGAGACACGACCCGCCCGATTCCACCTGGTCAAGCGCGACACGGGGGAGCTCCTCTCCCAAAAGTTCCTGACCGACGCCCTCTTCTGTTTCCATCACATCAATGCCTATGAAGAGGCGGGCCATGTCGTTGTTGACCTGTGTTGCTATAGAGATATCGGGATCATGAATGGACTGAACTTTGCAGAGCAGGGGAAGGGATTAACAGATGTTGACGCTGTCGGCAAGAGGTTTATTCTACCACTCGAACACGAGAAGGTAAAAATCATCCCCCTTTTTTTGAGGTCAGTCTATAGGCTCCGTGCCCAAACAAGAGAGGGCACTGTTTGACCACTTTTGAGAGCCCAGTCGACTTGGGCCAAGTTCGGGCAAGGACCATGAGTCGACTAGTGGTTGATTTGTGACGTACCTTACGCCTGCGCACTGATAGCAACGTGCGAACGTCTCTAGTCAAACGCTGGTCAAAATGTCATCGCAAAACTTCTGGTTCCTGGTTCTCTGCTAGCGTTATGAATGCACGCGGCTATTGGTTACCAGAGATGCAACCAGCCCCAGTAGGCTGGTTCCAAATAGTCGACTAGCGTAGTCAACCACCGTCGACTAGACAGAGTTCGGGCAAACGTTAGTTAACCATTGGTCAACTATAGTCCCTGCGCGAACTTGGCCCCTATTCACTGTGCGCATACTAACAACCACAGAAAAAGAAAGTCCACACTCATTGGAGGGGTCATAATTTTGAATCTGATCGTCTTATGCTGGCGTCATTTATGCAGACCTTTGGGGAATGTTGTTAGCTACATTTTGATACCCCGTTTGCTACCAAAGACTGTAAATCATCCATGATTGACGACAGGTTATGAAAAATGATGCAGTTTGAAAAGTTGCAAATATAAAGATTACGCCAGGAGAACTTGCTAAGCGTAACCACGCATGCCCGTAATTGGCCCTATTGACTGCGCAGTGCCCATAAACAAAGCGCGGGTAAATTCAATTTGTGTGCTCCCATGCATGCCAGCACTGTGCGGTTGATATTCCCTGCCGTTCATTCTGGGCAGCGTGACATTGTGGCGCGACAATTTTCACTCCCGTAATCTCAGTAAATGTGAAACTTTTCAAACCACGTCATTTTTCATAAACCGTTGTCAAACTCTTGGTGGCGCACTGCATCGTGAATCACCCGAATTGAATAGAATTTGGTGCACTCTTGGACCAGCTTTAATAGGCCTGCCTTGTCTTCTTTATTAAATTATATTTGTTTTAAACTTCATTTTAAAATTTTTTTTAGACTCCTGGTGTTAATCTGAACGGCTTGGATTACTCTAAGGCGACTTCTGTCCTCAAGGAAGACGGCTCTATTCACTGTACTCCTGAGCTCCTAAGCGAACAGTGTAAGTCCTATTTGTGACCATAGAGCTATATTAAATTACTAGAGCGCTAACTTTGTGTACAAAGTAATGCCTGCTGGGCGCATCCATGTTTGTGCACTAACCTATGGAGACCTAGAAATTGTGTACGGCTTTTGTACGGCTATTTGCATATCTGTGTTTGTATTCCATACCGGTGCGCTATCGAAGCCAATACGCCCATAACCGAAACGCACGATCAGCAAATGAGCGTGTCATTTTGCTCTACGCAAACAGCACAACGCGTGTGCGTATTCGCTGCAGATGCTTTTTGCCGTCACGTTTTTTTGAACCGTCAGTGATGCGCTTAAGTTGTTTGCGTGTGTTCTACTTGCGCGTTGCATGTAGAGTACACTTTCAAAATTCAATCCATCTAATTTCATTATGTTCTACAAACAGGCACATGAATTCAAAATGTCTGCGCCCAGGATGGCTTCAAAGCGTCTCCGCGCGCAGATTGGCGAGTAAGCGCTCTAGTAATTTAATATAGCTCTATGTTATTTTTATTTTCATTATGTGCTCAGTTGCGGCGCCAGACTCTAAAATCTGGGGGGGGGGGGGGGGGGGGGGGGGGGGCAATTGGTGGGCAAGGTTTCAGCACCCCCTCAGATCTCGGCCATCGAGTGACAAAAAATTATGAAAAAATTATGTACTGAGTAATCAAATAGTAAGTTGTTCGAAAATGGACAGTCCTATATTGCGAACGACGCCTGATGCTTATACAAAGACGCTATGTGTTTGCGTACATTCAGAATAAATGAAGTTGTGCGTATTTTGCACAAATATTCGCAATAACTAGTACGCAGACATGACGTGTTCATTCCATGGGGGGGGGGGGGGGTTCATATTGGTCAAAAAGCGTTTTTTACCAATTTTTTAGAATAATTTGAAAATTGAACAAAGAAATTGACTGGAGCGGGGTTTGAACCTGCGACCTCTGGATTGCTGTTCCAGTGCTCTACCAACTGAGCTATCCAGCCCTATGTTGGCCGTTCCCCATTTTGTCAATGTCTTTGTTCAAGGGGCGCTAGTCAGAAGCCATAAACCCATGTAGCCAGGGATCACGCCCAAAGTCACGATGCTAGCAACATCAGCAATGCTGCAAACCTGGGAAATAGCAAACGGGGATCACTCAGAGAGGACACTGCTTTCTATTTTCAGTTTCCAAAATTCAACAAAGACCTCGTAACATGATGAGCTGTAGTAGATGCAAAAATATCAATTGTCACTTTTCAGTGTCATATTGAGGAAAGAAGATGTGTTTTTAACAAAGGTTTTTTAAAAAAATTGATGCTTTTTCTTTTTTACAGATCTTGAGCTGCCGAGGATAAACTATGAGAAACACAATGGAAAACCGTACAAATATTTCTATGCTTTGAGTGGTACACTAGACAAGGTATTTCTATATTTTTTCCTGTTAATGACTTTTTCAAACCCCCAAATTCCTGTTAAAACCCTGAAATGGCTGGGGGGGGGGGGGGGACAGATTCAGTCCTCTTGTATGTTTTGTCTGATATCATTATTGCCAGATTTTTTTGTTTGTTTCAAGTCTTTTTGTGTTTATAGACTAATGTCTTGAAGATGTTATAACACTATCTCAACAAAAGTCAGGGTAAGAATTTGTGCAAAATATGCCAAATTGTTGAAGCAGGGGTCTCAATATATCCTTTTCTGTCAACCTTGTATCAGTCCTTCTGTTTTGAGGCGTGCGATCACACCCCCACGCCATCACACGCCTTAAAGCTTCCAGAGAAGTGCGAATAATCGCACGCCTGAATCCCTCGGTACCGCACACCTTGGCATACATTTACAGCATAATTATACTTTATAATTTGCGAAAAATGAAGTACGTCAGTAAAGAGAAAATGGCTTAATTGTAAACCAAGATGAATATTATGAAATAATATCCCAGCTTGGACCATAGAATCACACACCTAGAAAAATCACTCGCCTAGAAAATCACACGCCTAGAAAAATCACACACCTTCAAAAATCCATGTATGCTTTTTTCCACAAACCTGTGATTTTCAAATCAGAAGGACTGTTGTATCTAAACGTGTGACTTTGCCTTTAATTTTGTAAACCCTTAGCAACTATTTTAAGAAACGTTTAAACATTTAGCCATTTTTGCAAAAGCTGACACCTGCCCGTTATGTCTGCAGACGGCGTGATTGACATGATAAATCAACAAGGATTGACATAATAAACACAGTGAAATCTCGATGAGTCAAACACTGATAACTCAAAACAACTGTTAAGTCAAAGAAAGAATCCATTGCCTTCATTAGTATAACAATGATATGCAACCCTGCTTAACTCAAAACTCTGCTTAAGTCAAATTTTGAACCGTTCTCTTGAGGTTTGACTAATTATCGAGATTTCACTGTTGCAGGCAGTCAGTGAAAAAGTGAAAACGTAACAACGGCATCCCGAATGTAATCAAGTAATGCAGTGCTTCTACTGTTTTGTAAATTAAAGGTATAGTCCATCATTTGTAATTTGTGCATTTTGTTCGTTTGAAGCAACAATAGTGCTCAAAATCTAAAGAAGGGTGCTGAACAGCTAACCTGATGAAGTTTCAGCTCAGCTTCAGCTGTATATTCCGAGAAATACAGCATTCTAGGATCTCGTTTTCAAATCAAAAGTTGCTGAATCATGTTTTGAATTGGGCCTGAATTCAGCGTCCGAGACACGTTCTCACTGAGCCGATTGCAGCTATACGCGATGTCGCGCACTGATCTGACGAATTATAGCAACAGCGCATGCTTGTGCGTCGTGCCAATGCTTGCGCGCACTTCGCCTATTGAAAAAAAACGAACTACTAACGGAAATTTCCAACGGTGATTCTTATAGACGCACTGTTGGAAAGGCCTTCTTTCGTTGATTTCTTCAAAATGACAGCTTGCCAGAAAGAATAATTTCACAGGGAGTTTAGTCCCCTCACTATCTTTCAACCAAGTATGTTTTTCAACAATAAATACGCCAGTTATTTTTTGGCTAGCTGCAAATGATGGACTCTGGCTTTAAATAGGCAAACCATTAGCTTGTACTGTCCCTTTTCTATAATTTGGTCGAGTTTCGTTTAAACATTTTAACATGTAAAACATCACATTCTTACTTGTATCTAATCAAATTTTACAACAATCAGTTATTTCATTTCTGAGATAAAAAACGTGGGGGGGGGGGGTAGGCAAAATCCTCTTCAACACAACTCCCCCCACCCCATCCCCACTTCCATCTCCACCTTCACCTTCAACCCCATCCTTTCATGATGAAATAATGACTTTCTCACGTTTTCCTTTGTGTTTTTTTTCAGTTGGTCAAAGTCGACACGACGACAGGAACATCTCAAGTGTGGATGGAGGGAGGGAGTTTCCCTTCTGAGCCGATCTTCATCAACGCCCCAGGATCAACCAGCGAAGACGATGGTAAGTCAAGACAGCACTTTTCACTTGACCTAACCGCAATCAACAGTGACCTTATTTGACCCCTAGATGACCTTTGACCTCAATTGTCTCAAGTCATCTGAAGTCCCCCTACCCACAGATCGTCACCGTTTTCACAAAGGGGCGAATTTCATGAAAATCGTCTGTTTTTTAAATTTGTTATTATCACGAAGGGGCGAATTCCATGCGCGTGCAATAAAACGTTTTCACAAAGAAAGGCGCATGCGCCAGAATCTGCGCGTACTGTACAAAAAATGCATTGACTCAGACCGCAGCAGGGCGAAATCTGCGCGTAGTCACTTTTGCGTTTTCACGAAGGGGCGAATTTGCTAATTGGTCTTTTTGTTCGTTTTCATGAACAGCCACTTTTCTTAATTGATTAATTCTGCAAAACTAATCACCTATTTTTCTTAAAGTGTGCTACATTGAGGAAGATTAGAATCTCTTCTTTCATCTGATACCTAAATCTTTCATATTTTATGAATCTTTAAATTTCAAATTGTCAAATGAAAAAAAAGGACCAACTTTGAACGCGATTATCTCGAATGTTTGTTCAGACAGTGAAATACTAAATTCGCCTCTTCGTGAAAACGGTGACGAGATTATTGTCACCAAGTTTGGTTGAGATTGAACTGTGACTTTTCATATGACGGTACCAAACATTTGACCTGAAAATGGAACACGCACGTACACGCGGACAGAAGGGATACACTATCATCTTGTTTTGTAGGCGTGGTGGTTTCGGCGGTGATCAACACACGCGAGGGCAAACCATCCTTCCTCGTGGTGCTGGATGCTCGCGACATGAAGGAACTAGCAAGAGCTGAGATTGACGCAGAGGTTACTCTCGGTATCCATGGCATGTATCTCGCAAACTAGACGATCTTACACTTCATCACAATTAGCTTTCTTTGAAGTAGTGGTGAGAGAAGTCAGAGATTTCAAAATTCGATTATCCAAATTTTTTTCGAACCGAATAACGGTTATCCGATTTCACAGGAAGTTCCCATCCAGCTCGAGTGAGGTGCCACATGCAATGCCCTCCCAAAAATTGGGTATAGTTTGCAGGATTCTATGACCACTGGGCGTTTACAAAAACACTCCAGAGCTGTAACGTTGAAAACAAAATGGATGGGAACTCTCTGATAAGTTAAATGGGCAGGCTATTCACATACCAAGAAGACCACTAGCAAGTGAATGTAGTTACAATCAGAGACCATGGAGCAAATTGGGGGATGTTCCAGTTGTTTTCTTTAGCCTGTGTCACAAAAAAAGTGGAAAGCTTTATTTTTGTTTGTTTCAATTACCGGAATAGTGGAATTCAAACCAAATTAAAAACAAGGCAGATTTAAATCCACCACTACATTGAAAAAAAAAAAATTCGCCGAATTAAATCATAATGGGGGGGGGGGGGGGGGGGGATTCTCCGAATTAAATCATGATGGGGGGGGGGGGGATGTGGCCAAGTGGTTAGGGTTCGTGATTCATGATCAGAGGGTAAGGGGTTCGAATCCAGCTGCTGGTCATATGTTGTGTCCTCGGGCAAGCCACTTTACCCCCACTTGCCTCTCTCCACCCAGGAGAATAAATGGGTACCGGCATTAGCTGGGGAGTAGCCTACGATGGACTAGCATCCCATCCAGGGGGAGTAGAAATATTCTCAGTCGTTTCATGCCACTGAAACCGGAGATAAACGCTGGCCTGATGGGCCATATTGGCTCGTGACTGACTCAATTTTTTTTTACTGCTAAATTAAACCATTCATGATTTGCTCACGTATCGTGTAAAATTTTCATACGCTCGAAATGTTTTTGTTTTGAAATATTCAATATTGTAATCCTTGGAAATTATATGAAATTATATGCATTTCTCAATTTGTTTGTGTGGATGTGGCAATTAGATCATGTGATCATTTTACTACCACCAAAAAAGGAGACGTTATTTTATATCAATAATCTAAAGTTACCTGTCAAATATATTATTTTACTATGATATTGAAATTCTAAGATATGTACTCAATGGCAAAATATACTCATCATTTTCCTTAAGATGTGGCAATTGCAATACCCAGAAGTTATCAGAACATCTTACTACGTTTTCAAAAAAAGTTGTAATGTATCATATTTCAATTTCGATGTTTAATTGTTCGATGCCTTAGATAAAATTTGTTTTCCTCTGTCTTTCAGAAAAAAAGGTGATAAAACTATTGGTTGATTAATTAATATTAATTTAAAGCTTGAAAAGATATATGTACCAAAGTTTGAACGTCTTCCCCCTCGCGTAAATAATTATAAAAAGACCAAAGTTTGAATATTTCTACTTCAAGTAAGTAATTGAAACAAGACCAAAGTTTGAATGTTTTTGACCTTAAGTAAGTTATTAAAACCACACCAAAAATCATTAGAGTAAAAAGAAATGTCTTTTTGATTAGTAATCTATTGCAATATCAAATCAATTGTTCCGGATCAATTGAAGCCCATTTTTTTTTAAAACAAAGAAAAAAAGAAAGAAAAATTGGCTAACATTTAATAAAGCTGATAATTGCATTCATTTTATTTTTAATTTGCATTACTAATGCGACTGACACACACAAGACTCAAGCAAATGCTAATTATCCATAACACTGCATATCAACTTAAACTAGATTTATGTTTGAGGACAAAAGTGGCTGTTTCGGCATGTTGTTTTTTGCATGTATTTGTCATGTTATATACTTACAGGACATGCATGTGCTGTAGAAAGTTGCAGAGCGATCAGACGAGTAGTTCTTAAGATTGCACGCTGTTAAAACGCAACATCAATGTTGGGATAGTGACTCAAGGCATTAAAATAAGGGGGACTTTCAAAGTTGAGCCTTTAGAAACAAATTGCACCTACAGTTCTGTAGATGTACCGGTAGGCCTTTGAAAAAGGTACATTTAATGTGACGCCATATGGCATGTGACAATGTCATCATGACGTCACTTCAATTTTCATCTATAACACATCCTGGTCCAGGTACATACCAAGTTTCAACCAAATTGGACATTCGATTCTGTTGATGTAGGCATTTGAAGGAAAAAAATACATTTAATGTGACGGCACTTGACATATAATGATGTCATCATGACGTCACTTTAATTTTCATCTGTAACACATCTCAGTGTAGGTGCATACCAAGTTACAACCAAATCGGACCAGAAGTTCTCCAGATATGGGCCTTAGAAACAGCCAAAAATGAGGCAGTTTACCGTTCAATAGTTTTCTGTTACAATGATTGTCTAATTTAACTTTGGATGATAAAGGCACGTAGGAATCTTTGCAATTACTTGGAAACGTACCTACCAATTTAAAGGGAAGATACAACATTTGCAAACATCAAAAAACGAAATGATCAAATAATCACGAAATACCTTACTGAATTGTTAGGGATTGACAGTCTAAAGCATCCTGTAAAATTGTGGCTCCTGGTGTGTTGACATTTTTAAGAAAAACTGTATTTTTCCAACGCTGGTCGGCCGACCAGCGTTGGAAAAAACCTGGCTTTTTTCCAAAAATGCTCCTAACTTTTCACTTTGTTATTCCGCACTTTCTTTGCAATTGATTACACACCTGTGAAGGGGGTACAAGCCTGCTAGAGTGATTCTTTGACCTTACAATTCCCCAAAGTCTGTGACATTTCTCCGTTTAATCTTAAGTGGGGTCAGGGAACCAGACTACAAGAACATGATTGGTTTTCTTGGTTTTTCCAGCATCTACAAGCCCAAAACGTGAAACAAGTCAGTTTAACAATATTTGCTATAACATACTAATCCTCCAATTCCATTTATTTCTGAAAATTGCAGCAAAAGTAAATGTTGTACATTCCCTTTAACCAAAAAAAATCCTTGCTAAAAGTGAAGATAGGACTGGTATCAAATACCATGTGAAATTATTCGGCTAGAAGTGGTATCCGTTTGGAAGAAAACAATTATTAAAGGTGGTATTTAAAAAAAGAAAAAAAGAAGTGCATTAAGTTACCTTCATTTAATTTAACTTTTAATTTACATGTAGTTTTAAACCTTTAATTAATATGTGTGGTGTTTGGTGGAAATTCAGGATTTTACAGACAACTTCGGCTTTTAAATATGTAATACTGAATCGTCAATAATCGTTACGCTATATTTTTTTTATCTAGAGCCGTGCCTTATTGAACCATTACAATTGTTGAGGATTTATGAAAAAATTTGCATTAAAACACGATCGCAAAAAGTTAAAAGTGTCACACTTGCGTTTTGTTTTCTAATAACAAAGTACATGTACATGTACATCTGACACAAAAGTCTGATCATAAATTAACAAAAAATCTGAGGAAAATTTAAAGGGCCCATGCAATGACATTTTTTTAATGCAGACGTCCTTGAAAATGCACCTTTGTGTCCCATTTAACCATATTTTCAATTTTTGGTTTGCTATTTTGAAGGGTATTTTGGTGCCTTTTCGGTTGTTATACTAATGCAAATTTCCATATTCATGAGCAAAACTGTGATGTCATTCCGGGGAAAAAACTCAATGGTACAGCCATTACAGCACAAAAAGTTACTAGAATTTGTGATATTTTGCTGTCATAAATGTTCTTTTCCGCCTTGATTCGTTGTTCTGTATTAAAATACATGGCAGTACGCCAATGTGCAACCCTTTCTCACACATGTTTTGCCCACAAATTTTGGGTTCACAATTTAAACAGCAAAACCCTAAACTGAACAGTGTCTTCCGGAAATGATATCACAGCAACAGTGCCCTCAGTTGTCCGGAAAAATGGAACTTTTATAAAATGTTTAAAGTGGCCATTGTAGTAGGCAAAGATCATATAGCGCCGCGCGCAGTAGGTAGTAAACAAGCCTTTAAAGCTGTGATGGATGGCTACAACTGTGAGAAAATTACGGAGCCAACACTTAGTGCTGGGTTGGTATGATAGCAATCGTACACGCCACAGGTATATAGGTTACCATTTGATAAAAAAATCGCGGTTATTTTACATGAAAATAAGCCGTACTGTCTAGTTTACAACACACGACGTGGTTGCTATTAACCAAACGCTTGCCTACTGCAATGGTGGCCGATTATAGGGAAACCGGATGGTCACGTGGTATTCTGACGTCATACGATCGGAACCTATCTCGCAATGTCTACTCCGGATGAAACATCCCGTGATACCCAAACGACACTTCCGCATCGACTTCGGCCCGAGCCATCTCCGTGAAATCTCGTGCATCCAGAACGAGAAGATACGAGAATTTACCCTGCCGTAGATCGACCACTGACGACAACACCACTCCTGTAAAAAATGATAACACGGAAATATGAGGTCTATTATGCGTTATTGTACTCGGCCATATTTGATGCGAAACATGCCTGGGTATGACAACCCAATTCTCATGCGTTGTGCCACAGTAAGGGACCACAGTCATGGAAAAATCCTGGAAAATGCTGGAATTTCGTGGGAAGCCATGGAAAAGTCATGGAATTTTGTCATGAAAAAAGTCAAGTTGATTTTTTTCCAAGGAAAAAAGTCATGTAAAAATCATAGAATCCTGTGCAGCAGTTCGCGAAGGCCCCCTTCAATGGAGAAAGCATTGTGCTAGCTATTGTTCAGATAATCCGCCATGGAGCAGTTGCTTTGTACAATAGCACGCACAATGGTTTCTCCATTGAAGGGGGCCTCGTGAGTGTACAGTAGTCACGTGACTGATGTGTCTGTACCTACCGTCATCTTCGCTCTTCGGGTCCGGTGCACTGACGAAGATCGGCTCAGAGGGGAAACAGCCGTCTTCATACCACTCTCTAGACGTCACGCTCTTCGTGTCGACCTTCAAGAGCTGAAAGTCGTTAAAGAATAAATATATTTTTAAAAAAGTCAGTAAATAATATTTATTAGCAAGGCGGTGCCACTTCGAAATTTGGAAATTTGGCCATAAATTTTGATAAAAAAATATAAAACATGTTAGTTACTTTTTACGAGTAATTCGTTAGATGGTTCGGTCTTCCTTACGATGTTTACAAATTTGTGCTCGAAACAGCAGTTACCTAAAAAATGATAAGAGGCCCTAGTTGGAAAAATTGTTTAAAAGTAGAAAACCGAAGGTTCGCTAACCTTGCTGTTTTGAAAAGAGCGCATAAATATTGTTTACCTTTTGGTTGAGTTCTCCGCCGTTAGCGTAGAAGTACCTGTACGGCTTGCCGTTGTACAACTCGTAATTCATCCGCGGAAACTCAACATCTGTATAATAGTGCAAAAAAGTTGCAAGGTAAACACATAACGTGATTTAAACTTATACTGAGTATGATACAGTATATAAAATACTTGTGTGAGAAAAGGATCTCCACGTTACAGTAACGGATCTTCATGTTAATGCCATGATACGTGATGAACGTGCGCATTCAAAAAATGGACCCACGTTTCACTGACAAAGAATTGGAATCGTCGCGCCCCTATAGGTCATAATTTGCCAGCTAAATTTGTCAAAATTATTGACCAGTGTTCCGTTTGGAAAGGTAGAAAACTAATCATTTGATTATGCACATAGGCCAACAAAAATTATGGAATCGTGACGTCAACAGCATTTGATTAATTTGGATCAATCTATTTTCATAAAATACCAAGGCCATTTTTTTTTTAAAGAAACGGCACATCATACTTCGATCAGAAATAACCTCTGGGATGCAATGGAATGATCCGTCTTCGTTCATCGTCACATCTGCCTCGAAGCGTTGTAAATAGGCAGGCGTCCTCCCATCACGGTATTCCTCAATTGTCTAGAATCAAAATTAAAAAGGGGGAATCTTAAAAAACATTTTTTATTACAAAACGATAAAAAAAATAATACAAAACGAGAAAAAAAAAAGTATTTATAGCTTTCATGTGAGAAACCTCAATTGAATTAAAGCTGTACTGTTCGTGCCCCTCAACAAAGTCGATTTTCGTTGTCATAACGAACTTTCAACAAGTAATGTCTGTTTTAGTTTAACGTTAAAAGCTAACCCTTTTCTATTTCTTGCGTATGCAACCCTTTAAAAAGTCTCTTATAATAACAAATTCAGCCTTCATATTATTGATGCGCAAAAAAAAACCCAACACAGATCTTCCTTACGAATAGGCTGGTTACCGGTCCCCACATAATCGAATATGATAGGGGCGGGAACCTGTTTATCCAGCGGAATGGAATTTTATTGGGCGACAAATGAATCGAAATTGTAAAGTAATAATTCAATAACTAAACATGGGCCATTTTTTTTCGTTTGTTGTCTCATTCAAAAGTGAATAACCTTTATTATGCTAGAAAATTTACAATTATTTTATTTTGGGTGAAACTCGAAATATCACGCACAGTTTATCCTAAATTTGAACTTCTTCAACAAAGACATTGACAAAAATGGGAACCATCAACATAGGGCTGGATAGCTCAGCTGGTGGAGCACCGGAACGGCAATCAGGAGGTCGCAGGTTCAAACCCCGCTCCATCCAAACAGTTTCTTTTGTTTAACTTTAAAAAAAATCTTAAATTCAAAATCACCTCTTCAACAGGTAGAACAAATCGTTTGGCTTTACCAAACTGCGCCGGTTTATCGCCATTACGTAAGTCCCTCAGATTGATATCGCTGAGAATGGTACCGTCCTCGTAGATGCACATGTCAATCACCAGATGCCCCGCCTCCTCGTACGCGTTAATGTGATGGAAACTCAAGAACGGGATTGACGTGTAGACTTGTGGGAGGAGCTCCCCAGTGTCTCGCTTAACCACGTGAAATCTCGCGGGTCTCTCGTTGTGGAATTCCATTCCGATTATGTAGCCTGTTAAAATTGATACACGAACGAGACATCGAAAAAAAACCATTGTCTTTATTAACATCATGATAGTGCACAAAATAATGAATGTTTATGTTGTGTGCAATGGTAAGAATAATTTCATGAGGTGACAGATGGAATGTTCCATTCCACGAGGCGAAAATAACGTGTAAATAAGGGTGATCGCCTAAATGGACGAATCCGGGCTAGTGATCACTGCATGTACACTCACACCCCTTCAATGGAGAAACCATTGTGCATGCTATTGTACAAAGCAGCTGTCCGTTGCGGCTGATCTGAACAATAGCTAGCACAATGCTTTCGCCATTGAAGGGGGCCTTCGTGATAGAATTGATAGCGTGCCCGAATTGGTCTATAAAGCAACGCACAAGTTTCACCCACTTTTGAAGAAGAGTTGAGCGTAAAGAACTTTGAGCAGATTGATGACTGCTGACTGTTCCACGAAGATAAAGTAGTTGTCTGTCATTGCGAAGCTGTGGTAGAACGTAGGATAGGTACCGGAGGCGGGGATCGAACACAGTACAGTGGCGTTGCATAGCGGATCACCTTTGACATCTGTTACGACATAACATTAGGGAAGACAACATCAGCGGAATTAAAATAATAGGATTGGGAGTTCAGTTTGCGTAGCGGTACTTTCCTCGCCTTCCACCGCTGTGACCCAGGTTCGAATCCCGCCTGGGCCCACATGTGGATTGAAGTTTCAGTCCCTACCTGATTCCGTGGGTTTTTCCCAGAGTATTCTTCTGGGGTTTTCCTCCAACTTCTAAAACCATGTAGTTTCTTCTCATTGTCTTCCTTTTACAGGTTTCTCGGCTTGCGAGCTATAGTGCCCGTAGGGCGCTTTTGAGGAATCCTTGGCTTCATTACCAGAAAGATATAAATAAATTTCCAACTTTTAAAAGCCAATCTGCAATCCTACTACCCCATACTGAAAAGAAAACAAATCCCGCGATTTTTTCAGAAATTGAAGTCATTTTCGTTCGATTTCTCATTCAAATTGAATAACTTTTATATTGCTGAAAAAGCAGCGATTTATTTTGTCTATGATGCATCTATCGGTTGAAACTCGAAAATGACACGGACATAAAACCTTCAATGCAAATCGTGAACACTGATAGCATATATAGATTAAAAAGATTTAGTAATATACCTAATGTACGATTGTGGTGTTTAAAGCCACAAATAAAAGAGTAACACAAAATATAAGAACCTGTTGAAGTTGTTTGAAATCCAAACTTCGAAAATAAAATAGAGCTGCATGCCAGCCACTTCTTATAGCCATATCAATGTGTGTGTCGCCAACAGACCGTTTGCACTGCAACCTTTTTCAGGTGCTTGCTAGTGTTCCATAGAAATGTGATTAGAGAAGACTGTGTATTTAATTTTGTGGAATGAAAAGAGAAAACCTCTAAGATGGCCGCTGAAAGGAAAAGGTCTATGGGCTCCGTGCGCCACCGAAAGAGGGCGCCCTTTTACCTAGCAACGACGTGCCATGGGCGGGACATTTCGCTGGTTGACACGCACCGTTCCTTGTGTGTGACGCACGTACACCAGGGGATTTGTACTATGTACACGCAGTGGCCGCGCGTCACGACAAATGAATTGCAGTCAGGCAAGATGGCGTCGGTCGGTCACCCCCATTGGTCACCCCCATTGATCTCCATATACACAGTCACCCCCAATTCACTTCATTTGCCGGTGAGGGGCCGGGGGTACGTGTGAACGGAGCGGATAGATGAATCTGCAGGCACGCGGTCACTGTACATTCATGAGGCCCCCTTCAATGGTGAAACCATTGTGCATGCCATTGTACAAAGCAACTGCCCCATGACGGATTATCTGAACAATAGCTAGCACAGTGCTTTCACCATTGAAGGGGGCCTCCGTGACCAAATTGACCGCGTGCCCGGATTGCTCTGTACCGAACCTGGGTCTTGTGGAGGTATCTTAATGATGTTGTATGTGCTCTGATAGGAGAAGCGAGATCCTAGGCCGTACACGGTGCCGTCCTTCGCAGTGTGTGGATGGGAGCTGGTCGAATGCACGGCAATGCGATCAGCAACATCCACCTGTAATCAAGGTGAAAAAAAAGACTGGACAAGTCTAGTAAAGCGGTCCCATTGTGCATTTTTTTTGGGCCAATTGATTCCGAATCAGTCAGTGAGATAGGTAACCAGTCTAATTCACAAGTGACAGTCAGTCAGTGAGATCGGTAACAAGTCTAATTCACACGGGGGAGTCAGTCAGTCAGTGAGTGAGATAGGTAGCCAGTCTAAATTCACACGTGATAGTCAGTCAGTGTAGGTAACCAGTCTAATTCACAAGTGATAGTCAGTCAGTGAGATAAGTAACCAGTCTAATTCACAAGTGACAGTCAGTCAGTGAGATAGGTAACCAGTCTATTTACAAGTGACAGTCAGTCAGTGAGATAGGTAACCAGTCTAATTCACAAGTGACAGTCTTTTGAAATGACCGAATGCGACACGTGATTTTGATTAATTTGAGACAATGACCGAAAAAAAAGAAGATGTTTGAGTCCACTTGAATTGACACACCTTTTCGTATGTCTCCAAACTGTTGGGGTCTACTTTGCGCATCAGCGTGCCGTCCGTGACGGCGTAGAACTCGTCTCCGTACTGAGCCCAGTTGATGTTGCAGTTGTCCGTGAAAGTCCGAGGGACGAATCGGGACAGGAACCGGCCCAGGTAGCTCTGGCAGGGGTCCGGATGCGCCACCGTGCCGAACTCAGACATGACTATCCGATTCTGCTCCATTGCTTTGATGTACGAATCGCTCTGGAGGAATCGGCTCTGGTAGGTCACCTAACAAAAACAAAAAAAATGTTAAACCTTTCTTTCGTTAGTAAACTTTGAGCGCCATTTTGTATGAGAAGCATGCAACAAGAGCATAGAATAAAAGGGATCAGGAGATAATTTCACTTGGGAACATATTTTGTGCAACTTCTACTCTTATATGTCTGAAAACTATTTTACATCCCTTTTTTGGTTAATTTGTTTGAAAAGTGCACTTCTTTTAACGTTTAAAAGTGTCCATGGTTTTCCCGACAACTTGAGGGCGCTGTTGCTGTGATGTCATTTCAGGGAGACACTGACCCAGAAATTTGCTCACTGAAAACGTTTGTGAGAAAAGTTCGCTCATTGGCTTACTGTCTCTTTACTGAAACAACGAATCGCCAAAGAAAAGAAAATTTATGACTGCAAAATACCATTCTGACATTTTGTTGGTGCTGAAATGACTATATAACATTTAAGTTTCTACCTGAAGTGACATCCTACTGAATTTGCTCATGCATAAAATTATGTAAATTGCATTTGGTAGCAGGTGTTGGTTAATTTTTTTTCACTAATCCAGTGATAATGTTTGGAAATTATTAACATTTCATTATTTTTGAAGTGTTGGCCTACCATAGTTTGGCAACCCGTGGTTATAGCAAAAAGTGCCAACCAAACGATTTATGAAAATTATTATTGGTAATTAAAAAAACGAATGTGTTCTTCACACGGCGTTATCTTTGAACCCTTTCCTCTACTTTTCTACAACAACCTCTAAATTTGAATATATATATAGTTTCCTTACCCTGCCTTTGTGGATATTATAGCGAAGTAATACCGCCAGTCCATCGAACCAATGTTCGTAGGTATCCGGGCCGACTTCGAACTTTCCCGGCCCGTTGCGAAGCAAACTACCTTCCACCCAGTCCGGGACTTTGCCTTGATTGAAAACGGAAAAGATTAAAGGTCTACTTTCACCAGGAGATCGCTTAAATGTTGTGTTTTGAATTGTTTATTTACGACCATTTTAAGGTCTGGGTGAAAAGAAGTCTTACACTTTTGGAGGAAATTTTGAAAATCCGATTCGCTTACAGCTGACGCATGGGAGTCGCTTTTTCCCTTTATCTAGACGTATTTTCCAGCAGTGACGTACGGATTGCCATCAGATCATGAGCGAAAACTTTCAACATCAGGCTATAGCGCCATACTGAAAAAAACGTGTGTTTGGAGCAAGGTTTTGAAATAAACGTGGGACTGGAATCGAGACTAGAATCATCACTCAAAAGGCCGATTTTTTATGACAAATTTTGCACCTTGTTTACCCTTTATTAAGGTGCTACAAAAATGGGTCTCATATTTCTCGTAAACTACTCATTTATCTGTCTTTAAATATAGACAATTATTACCGTCGCGACGGTAACTCAAGGCGACGCGTCGCCTTGAGGTACCTAATGGTTGGTAGACATGCGCTATAAGCCTCCGGCATTCATCCCAAAAACTCTTTCGCGCGTTATTTACAAGAAAACCAAAAATATTTGTGAGGTGTGTGCGTTTGTATTGTACTTATGATCTTTCCAACTGCATGTGTAATCATTTCGTGATAACCAAACGGCGCACTGCAGACGCTCTTTCAATACATTTTTCATTTTTTTAAATCGAGTCCTATCGGTTGGCCTCGAGACAGTAAACCGAAAGCATCATCGTAGCTCATAATTATCAAAAATGCACTCCATTATTACTCTTACTCAATGTCGAACCTTGAAGTAAGCCTTACCAATTTAAACTTCCATTATGTCTACGGTTTGCCATTATCTGGCCGCTTATTGTGTTCAACGGGCGTTAAGTCACACACCTGTCCCAATGTCGTACATGATTTATATCTCATCTCCGCTGGAAAATGGAAGGTCTCGTATAATACTCCAACAGAAGGAATTACCTTTCCCATCCATTAAGATTATTATCAGATCTTCGTCGTCCGCGATTCGGGGAAAAAAACAGCTGCTCCGATCCGCCGTGTATTATAATTTCTTCATAAATATTTTCTTACAAAGAAATCGGTTTCTTGAAGTGTTGCATGAGATATTTTGAGCGAATTCAACCTCATCCCCTTGCCGTCGAGCAGTACGCGCCCACTATAGCAGCTCTCTATCAATTGCGTGTTCAAAAATCTTTCTTATTAGTCCTAGCCTATACATGTACTTATAATTATGTAGCAAAATTATGTAGCAGAGCCCCCCCCCCCCCTTTTTGTGTTGGTCATTGTGTTACCGGAATCTCATGAATTCTTCTGAGATATCTATAGGGGAAGTGTTAGGTAACAACAGTCCAGAGTATATCATTATAATTAGGTACGGAATAGTCTAGTGCCTGCCTGTCCTGTAAATCAGTGTTTGTTTTTGTATGCGGTGTCCAGGGTACAGACGGAATCGATTCGTCGTGAGATCGAAAAAAACATATGATTTGTTTCCCAAATTTGTAATGTTACCCATCCAAAGTTGTAATGTAACACACAATCGTATCCATCCAGCAATAGGCTTAAATACAGGGCGAGTAAAAAAAATGCGGCATCCAAAAACAAAGATATTTCATATAAAAAAAAACTATGGCGCACCAAAGTTAATTATGAGTTGGAAGCCCATTTATTAAACTACTTTGAAGTGAGAAAATATGTCACTTGTTCTACATGTTAAAAGTCTTCTTTTTTCCATCTAAAAAGTAATTTATTCAATTGGCTTAGCAATCATAATTGGTGCTACATATTTGTTTTTAAATATGAATTATATTTCTTTTGATTTGGGTTCCGCTTTTTTTTTTACTCACCATGTATGTAATAAGCAAGGTGGAAAAGAGAAGATTGCTTTTTGAGGGGGAGTTGACGACAATGAACGTAAAATTAAAAACACGCAATACACGTTTAGAATAAAATCACCAACTACACGATATGAATCCATTACTTGCTACACAGTGGGATCGGCTACACGGTGGGATCGAATCAGAATACAGAAGCAGGTTTTTCTACCGGGGTCTACTCTTATCTCGAGGTTAAAAGCATGGGAGCGAGGTTGCTCTAACCCCTTTAAAACCCTAAGTCATGTTTTCGACCTTTATCTAGGCCTATATCATCTTTTCCTCGCAATTGCAATATTGCTACTCCTTTTTGGAATTTGCAGTTGGATTCAATTTCGTTTGTCTATAGGGAAGGGATTAACGATGCACCTACACAGAAAAGCTTTTTTTTGTGCAGATAACATCTTGTCAGTTGTTACTTTTTCCTGAGGTCGACGACATCTTAAAAAGCCACAGTACTGTATAGCACAGAATGCAACAAAAGATTATTGACTTTGCCTGCGGCAACGATGCTATCCTTTCTATACATTGTAAAAATCCTTACAGTCTTTTTCGTACCCACATTTTTTGCACAGTATGAAAGCCCGTTAGTGCAATCAGGAATACATTTTTAAAAAGTCAAGTATATTATTTCGGACATCCGTTTTTGAAATGGACATGTTGGCGATTATAAAAAGTGTGTACGTGTATTTTCCTTTGTCTTTCGAGTGAACCTTGTAAATCGTTTTTTTTTTATTAGCGTTTACAATTTATAGGCCTATACTTCGACAGACAGGCTTTCGTATACGATACCAAGTATGATACAAAATATTTCACGGACATTCAAGAACGTAAACATCAGTGTTCAAATTTTAGAAATACACAATATTTACTATATGATCAAAGTTACGGGTACTTAGAGGCACACAATATACTGGGATGCCTGGAGGTAATGCAAAACATAAAGGAAAAAAATTAATATTTTTGTATTATTTTGTTCATAGACTATTATTAATAAAAATGTATCGGCATACTTTTTTTTCTGCTAATTCCTATTAAAACCAGCACGCTACTAGGGCACGTATGCTGTAGCTACGATTGCGCATTAATTGCCATGGTGCTGAACTGTAGGCTATGGGTCATTCTATAGATTTGGGGTCTTTTTTCCTGTCCCTGTTACATCTGACATCTATGATTTTATAATTCTGATGCACTCCTTAATGCAGTCGTCCTCTAAGAGTGATTATGAATAGCAAACTACCTACTCAACAAATAAACAATCATTTGAAGTCATTCTTAATGATACTTGAATGGCAAATTACAAAGTACCAAGGTAAGGACAGAAAAAAAGTCACACTTGTTTTATGACCCTAAATTTATACAATGACCAACGTGCATAATTTTAATTGTTACAATCCAGTACGTTTGTAATCATTCAATTTGTTTTGTCTTCTTGCTTCTTCAAACTCGACTTATTTAGATTTTTAAAACCATAATCGTAGGCATACAAGCACAATATACACGCCGGTGTGAAGACAACATTTCGATGTCTCGTCCTTACTTTTACTTGGAAATACGTACTAATAAGACGCTTTTGTCAAGCAAACAAAACGATGAGAGACCATTTATAAAGAGACATGAAAACATAAAAAACGTTCATTAGCTAGCTGCAGAAACCGATGGGTGGACCAAAATAGAACATAATGTCTGAAAAAGAAAACAAAGACAGATGGGCTGAAACTGCTCATTAAAGGTCGCAACATGATTTTAAACTGGCGAGTGCTCTAGGATCCATGCATGTATTTAACTTGAATTTTATTTTACTAAAAATTCGATGGCTTATTTCGTCAACGACTGGTAATAAATCGCAGCTGGGGCCTTTGTAGCATTTTCACCGTAGATGTCAGACTTTAATTTTTGGTGACCCAGACATTTAAAATAAAGTCAGTAAATTTTGACGATATTTCCAGACGAATGTTACCTTTATAACGTTATGAATGTGGTTTAAAAATATGCACCTGCCTCGACGGTGACATTTCAGACAAGTGATCGAAAACGAAGCTGAATGCTTCGTCTTGATTGAAATTCCATGAATACAAACTCACATGGGATAATTGGATATAGACCATGCATATTCCACAATACACACGAGATTTTGGCATCAACAGGACGCGCGGCTTAACAAAAATGGCACACCATTCTAAATGCGACAAGAAGGGGCCAACAACAGTTCCTATAAAAACATTTGAAATTGATCTGTATTTTTTTTTAATCGGAATTCCCTTGTAAATATCGACAGATGTTTCGGCAATTGTGTTTGAGGCATAGATACATAGGCCCTAATGAAAAAGAAAATCATATTTATGATGTGTGAATATGAACTGATTTCTGAATGTGCAATTATGAAACATATAATATAACAACTACACGCCATTCTTAAGTAAAACATGTCGAAATAAAACCATCTTATTTACGTGAAAATTGGTATTATAAAACTACAATCATAGTATAAAAAAAATACGTCATTCTTACTTAAAACACGACGGAATAAAAACAAGTTATTTACGTGAAAATAAATATAAAAATAAGATTATAATCTGAAACGTAATCGCCAATCTAAAAAAAACACGACGAAATACAAGTTATTTACGTGAAGATAAATATAAAAATTAGATCATGATATGAAACGTAAACGCCAATCTCAAGAAAAACACGACGAAATAAACACAACTTATTTATGCGAAAATGAATATTTTAAAAACAAAATTATAATATAAAACGTATATGACATCCTCAAGTAACCTGGCACGACAAAGTAAAAACAATATTTGCCCGCAAAGGTTATTTCTAGATGTCTATAATGTGTGAATTTTCACGACCCAATTAATTCGAATACATTTTACCCAACGTTTCCAGCTGAGAATCTAAAGAAATAGATTATATAGAACGAACGTTCATTCATGCAAGATCCGTTTAAGATTCAATGTCTACATCGTCTACTGATAACTCTTGAACGTCTCCCACTTCGAAAAAGAAGACACGGCCAAACAAAAATAAACGATTTCTTAAAACGGTGACCGACCTTTGATTTTTGCCTCTAAAGGTTCCGCTTGTTCCTTGCTGAAAGACCGGAAAAGCCCTGGGAATCCTGTCTCGCCTTCGCGGGGAGTCCACGGCTTCGCTGCATCACTTGCCTCCGCCATCGTGCCGTTACACAGTCTGAGAAATACCCGAGAACCTCTTATACCCGAGACACTTCATCAGATCTGCTCGTCATCACCTACTAGGAAGATCCGTTGCGCAGACGGACATCTCAATGTGACGAGCCCGACCTAACCTCGTTCCCAGGGCGTACATTCGACCTCGGGACAGTGGCAGACCCTGGGAGGCAACCTTGCTTCTTATTCTGATTCGATCCCGCCTTGAACTTATATCGTGTACTTGGTGATATTTATTTCCATTGCATGTTGTAAAGTTCTTACACACTGAGTACATGTACATGCATGCTTTGGATAGCCTTGTAAAATAACCAGATCACAATATAGATCAAAACAGGGTGAATGACAAAATGTCTGGACGCGTAATTTACTCTAAATAAATAAACTGCAGACAACTGGCCATGTGAATACATCGAGTTCAAGGCTTTTGTGCCCGCGAACGGACGACTTTACGGGATGAACATAATTATGTGGGATGATGGCATTGTGTTCCTTTTATCCCTTTTGCTAAAGATTTCACATCCGGGGTGATGTTTTTCTATAAGTTTCACAAGTGGGGTGATCCCCATGTACATGTGGGATATGGTCAGCATGTTGGGCACTGGTAGGTCAATAGTTCAGGGAAATATTGAAAAGTGGGCGATTGAATGGCCAAGCAATCTTTTGTAGCACGTCAAAAGTGGGCGGGTCTAACCGTACCCATTGACCAGCCTAGTTAATGTAATGAAGCGTGTCTGCTGTTTAGCCCTGGGAACGAAAAATTACTAGAAATCAGTAGCCTCTTTTCATGTGTTGTTTCACGCCATTATAACGGCGCTGTATCCGATTGGGCAACACAATAAAAGGTCAAGCTACACAAGCCTGGTATAAAGGCTACCTAGCCGGCTAGGTACGTTGACCTTTGACACGATATTCAGCGAATTGAACTGAGTCGACAGGGAACGTGCAAACTTTGCTTTCCAAGTTCGTGAGAAATTCACTTCATTTTGCAAGAGAAATCAGCGGAATTGAGACGATGTCTTTTGTCACAAAGGTGATACACAGGGGTTTGACCACCTCTGCGTTGAGGATGGCAGCCATAAAGAACGTAACGGTCATCGGCGGCGGACAAATGGGTGCGGGAATTGCGCAGGTAAGTCGTAAGATGCCGGGGCCGGCATGACCGACGCCAGGCGGGCTGTGCCGGCGGTGAGCATGCGGCGTGTACATAGTGTGGTCCACCGATCGCGTCTAGCCCGGCCCGCCCCAAACAACATAAGGGGAAAAATGTTGCAACCTGACGCCACTTTTTTTCTTCATAAATCATCTCATTCTCAAATGAAGATTGAATGAAGGTCATTCATTGCAAAAATGATGATAAGCCATGAATCTGGGACCGAAACATTTCCAATTTTGTTAGGAAATACTTCTTAGAAAATTGTCTTGAGTCTTGACTCTCCATAGACACGATAGACTTTGTACGCAATCGCGGAAGTGGCATCAGGTTGCAACATTTTTTCCGACATAAGCGAATGGGGTTTACTGTTTACGCTGTGAGATGTTTGGACTTTATTTGGCACTCCCTTTACTTCAATAAAAACATGAGAACAAAATGTATAAACTAAAGGAAAAAAGAGAAATGAATTCGAACCTTATGATTAACTCTGACTTAATTTCCCTTTAAAAAAAATCCTCCAAAGTCGCAAATTACTATTAGAAAAGAAAACAAATTGAAAAAAGATAGTGGATATTTTGCCGGAGGTAATGACGGCAAACTAACGATTACTAAAGGTTTGCCGGCGGCAATCCATATCAATAGAGGGCGCTGTACTCTTTAAAATAGGGCTGAATTATAAGATGTATTAAATTCCCACCAAAAGTTGTGTAGCACGTTTGGTGTAATGGTTAAGCAAAGGCTCTAGTAAGCGGGATAACTCGCGTTCGATTCCGACCGCACCACATTTTTAAGTTTTTTTTTTCTCATCCCCAAATAAATAAGAATATTCTTCTTTTATTATTTTAACATGTCTCAAACATTTTTTGCAGAGTATTACTTTTTCTTTTTCAGATTTGTGGCTCTGGAGGATTTTTTTTAAAAGGGAAATAAAGTCCGAAATTATAAAATGGTCTGAATCCCATCTTGTGAATACGAGGTAACAACGATAATTTTGGCATGGAGCCAGACTAAAACTTGTCACCGGAAAATGTTTAAGTACCAAAAAACAGTAACTGCGCATGTTCAGTGCATATCCGGCAAACTAACGTTTACTAAAGGTTTGCCGTCTCCGGCAAAATATACACTGCCTTGAAAAAATGGTTTTGAACTTACGATCACAACCTCCGATCTCAAAACCATGACATCCAGCTGAGCCTCAAAACCATGACATTATCCAGCTAAGCCAAATGTTGAAGAGATAACTGTGTCACAGATGTGGACAACATGATGCACTTTTGACGTACTCTTGACGCACAATGCCGGGGGATCATGAAATCCGTCTTACAATAGACGTTAAGGCCTACCTGGTCATGATCTACTAAGTTACCCTGTAAACATGGTAAAAAATCATCCAGTCATTTCAGACTAGTCTTTCTCCAAATTTCCCCTCAAAATTACAGGATAAAGGTGACATTGCTTTTAAATTTTCCTATTCTGTTTTCAAATTAATTTGTGTGCAGGTTGCCGCCCAGACAGGACATCATGTGACCGTGGTCGACCAATCAGAGGAAATCCTTGCTCACTCCAGACTGACGATAGAGCGGAGTCTGGCCAGAGTCGCAAAGAAGAAATTTGGGGAAGATGCTAAGGTTTGTTTGGTTGTTGTCAGTGTTCCGTCCCAACTATACAAATGTAGCAATGGTCCCAACTATCGGGACAGTTCCAACAATAGTTTGGGAATGCCTGATGTCAGTTGGGACGATCCTAACTGTAGTTGGAATGGACTTTAGTTGGGACAATGACGTAGTTGGGGCGTAACATCAATATTGCAGTTCTAGCTAGTGTTGTGCGCTGTTGAATAATTCAGTATTTGATTGTTCGAATTTGGATTCGGTTGGATATTCGAATGCTCGACATGCACTGATTGCAAGTTTTACAAGCCCAAGTTGGGTGTGTTGGTTGGGAATTTCACTTTCAAGCGAGGAAGTGCATGTGCAGTACGGTCAAAGAGCTATATGTTAAATTACTAGAGCGCTAACTCATATGTACAAAGTGATGCCTAATGGGCGCATCTATGTTTGTGCACAAACCTACATGTATGGAGAACTAGAAATTGTGTACGTATTTTGTACGTCTATTTGCATATCTGCGTTTGTATTCCATACCGGTGCGTTACCAACGCCGAAAACTGAAACGCACGATCAGCAAATGAGCGTGTCATTTTGCTCTACGCAAACAGTGCCACCCGTGCGCGTATTCGCTGCAGATGCTTTTCGCCCTGCAGATGCTTAAGTTGTGCATTGCATTTAGAGTGCGCTTTCAAAATTCAATCCTTCTATTTTGATTGTGCTCTACAAACACGCACATAACTTCAAAATGTCTGCGCCCAGGACGGCTTCAAAGCTTCTCAGCGCGCAAGAATGAAGAGTTAGCGCTCTAGTAATTTAATATAGCTCTATGGGTACGGTTGATGTTTGCATGCATCAGTGCATGTGTCAGTACGTGGTCGGGATTTGCGTCTACCGATACGATAATCTGAAGGTCGCAGATTCAAATCCCGACCCAGCCAATTTCTTTGTTTAATCGCTTTTTTTTTTAAATGATGCCCACGTGTGTGTTAGGCCAAAAAAAAAAATTTGGTCTCTGGTCAGACCAAAGTTCCGGAATTGACGCGGCCACGCGGCTTTTTATTTTTTGGTTTTTTTTTGGTTTTTTTTTTTCTTCAAGCTTGGATTGTACAGACAAGGTGGGGTACTATTTTGCTTTTTTGGTCACCTCATGTACATTGGTGTCCTCCATAATTTGCCTTGGTGCTTTCGATCATTTGCCTTGGTGCAATTTCCCATTCCTTGGTGCTCTTTGGTAAAAAAAATTGAGGAGGTGCGGAAATAGAGGGCGCTGTTGGAGCTACCGCGGAACATTTTGGAAAAAAAAAGATCGACGCGCATGATTAAAATCGACGCGCGCGCTGACCAGAGACCAACTTATTTTTTTTTTTTGCCTTAGTGTTGGGAGAAATCTGACATTTCAAAAATCCGGTTATCCTAATTTTTTTTTTCAAACCGAATAACGGTTATCCGATTTCACCGGAAGTTCCCATCCAGCTCACAGTCACGCCAGCAAAAAGTGACGAGTGAGGTGCCGCATGAAATGATTTGGCATAGTTTGCAGGACTGTATCCGGTTCGTTAGTGAAAACGTCATACACGCGCGCGCACCACTGATTACTAGCGCCCATTGGCTACAAACGCTCGAGCTGCGTTAACTTCCGGTTCCAATCATGCAGAAAGTGCTGGAGGTGACGTCACACTAACGAACCGGATGACAGCTGAGCCTTTAAAGGGAATATACAACATTTGCAAACATCGAAAAATAAAACTACCTAGTTTTTACGAAATACCTTACTAGGATGTTGGTAAATTACAGTCTAAAGCATCCTGTAAAATTATGGCACCTGGTGTGAAGTCATTTTCAAGAAAATGGTATTTTTGTAAAAATTTTCAACGGTGGTCGGCCGACCACAGTTGGAAAAACCTAACTATTTTTCAACTACTGCTCCAAATTAACCATTTTTCTTTCAGCATGTTCAGTCCAAATTTTGTTTGCTATTGGTTACATGTTCATGAACGGGTGCAGGCCGGCTAGACTGGTTCCATTACCCTACAAGTTTCCGGCATCTGTAAATTGATCCATTTTATATTTAGTGGAGTCAGGGAACCAGACTACTTGAACATTTTTGTTTTTCTTGTTTTTTTCCAGCATTTTCGAACACAAACCTTCAAACATGTCAGTCTAACAATATTTGATCTATTATACTAACCCCTCAAATAGTTCATTTCTGAAAATTACAGCAAAAGCCAATCATGTATATTCCCTTTAATGGGAAGATACAACATTTGCAAACATCAAAAAACGAAATGATCACATTATCACGAAAAACCTTACTGGATTGTTAGGGAATGACAGTCTAAAGCATCCTGTAAAAATCGTAGCTCCTAGTGCGCTGACATTTTCAAGAAAAATTGTATTTTTCGACAAGCGTTGAAGAAAACTGGCTTTTTCCCAAAAGGTGCTCCTACTTTTTCAAATTGAGTTATTCTGCATTTTCTTTGCACATTACACATTACACACCTGTGAAGGAGTACAAGCCTGCTAGACAGATTCTCTGACCTTACAATTCCCCAAAGTTTATAATTTGCTCAGTTTCATCTTAAGTGGGGTCAGGGAACCAGACTACAAGAATATGATTTGTTTCTTTGGTTTCTCCAGCATCTACAAGCCCAAAAAGTGAAGAAGAAAAAGGCAGTTTAACATATTTGCTATAACATACCAATCCTCCAAATCCATGTATTTCTGAAAATTGCGGCAAAAGGAAATGTTGTATATTCCATTTAAAAAACACTTGAGAGATGTAATGTTGAAAAAAGTGGGGTGGGGGGGGGGAACTCTCTGATCCGACGAATGGGCAGGCTATGGGTGGCTTGTGCGTAAAGCGCTCGCTTCTCACCAAGGTGACCACGGTTCGAATCCTGGCCGCGGATCGCATGTGAGTAGAGTTGTGCGTTGGTTCTCTCCTGTGCCACGAGGGTTTTTCTCCGGGCCCTCCGGTTTTCCTCCCTCCGGAAAAATCAACACTTTCGATCTCAGGCTGTGCTCCGTGGTCATATATGGGTCGATGTGGCCGGCAGCCATAGGCGCCTTTACGTGCCAGCGGCCCGACCACGTTGTAGCCGCGTCCTTCGCAATTCAGCATACCAGCTGCGAGTAAGGATGATTAGCCTCCCAAATTATTATTATTATTATTATTATTATTACTATTCATGAACCGAGGAGACAACTAGCAAGTGAATGCAGTCACAATCAGAGACCGTTGAGCAAATTGGGGGATGTTCCAGTTTGTTTTTGACTTTAGCTTGTGTCATGAAAAAAAGGGAAGGCCTAATTTTTTTTAAGCTTGGTTTCGAATATCCGGTTTCCAAAATCCAAACCGAGTAGTGGAATTCAAACCGAATATTAAAGTATCCGGATTTTAAACCCAACACTAATGTAATTGTAAATTTGTATCACATTTGATCTGTTGCCCTGTTTATTTTTCATAAATTGTGCTCTTATCTTTTTACTACAGGCAGCTGAAACATTCACAAAGAATGCAATGTCTCTCATTGACGTAAACACAGATGCGTTAGCCGCCGTAGCAAAGACAGATCTGGTGATTGAAGCCATCGTAGAAAACGTCAAAGTCAAACAAGAGCTGTTCAGCCAACTTGACAAAGTAGCCCCTGCGTAAGTTTATGAACTTTATTTGTGCAACAATTGTTACATAAATATTTAATTTGTAGACTGCTTTATATTATTCACTATTAAAGATGTAGTCCATCATTTGTAATTTGTGCATTTTGTTCGTTTGAAGCAACAAAAGTGTTCAAAATCTAATGAAGGATACTGAACAACTAACCTGATGAACTTTCAGCTCAGCTTCAGCTGTATATTCCGAGAAAAACAGCATTCTAGGATCTCAATTTCCAATCAAAAGTTGCTGAATCATGTTTTGAATTGTTTTGAATTGCAGCTATACGCGATGTCGCGCACTGATCCGACGAATTATAGCAACCGCGCGCCTGTGCGTCGTGCCAATGCTTGCGCGCGCTGCGCCGAATAACAAAACGAACTACTAATTTAAATTTTCCTACGGTGCGTCTTAAATCAAAACAGATTTCAAGTTTATGTGCATTTTAACGAGCGACAGATGACGCTCGCAAAAGTTGCGGGATTTGAATTTTGGGGTTGGGTTTCTTTAACGGGAACCTGTGTTTGACTTCAATAGGGTACCTGGTTCCCGTACGACCTGTAAATACACACCATAAGTATATATATGTTTAACTGTTCAATTTTAAAGTCCTTTTTGTCGTATGCATAATTAAAGCTATAGTCCATCATTTGCAGCTTCCGAAAAGTAACTGGCGTAATTATTGTTGAAAAACATACTTGGTTGAAAGATAGTAAGGGGACTAAACTCCCTGTGAAATTATTCTTTCTGGCAAGCTGTCACTTGCTGAAAGAAGGCCTTTCCAACGGTGCTTCTTAAGACGCACAGTAGGAAACTTAAATTAGTAGTTCGTTTTGTTATTCGGCGAAGCGCGCAAGCATTGGCACGATGGATCAGTGCGCGACATCGCGTAGCTGCAATCGGCTCAGTAAGAACGTGTCTCGGACGCTGAATTCAGGCCCAATTCAAAACATGATTCAGCAACTTTCGATTTGAAATTGAGGATCCTAGAATGCTGTTTTTCTCGGAATATACAGCTGAAGCTGAGCTGAAACTTCGTCAGGTTAGTTGTTCAGTACCCTTCTTTAGATTTTGAGAACTTTTGTTGCTTCAAACGAACAAAATGCACAAATTACAAATGATGGACTATATCTTTAAACATTTCATGTTTTTGTTTTGTATTTTCACAGAGAGACTATCTTTGCCAGCAATACCTCATCAATTCCTATCTCAGACATTGCCAGTGGTACCGACAGAAGAGATCGGTTCGGCGGAATTCACTTTTTCAATCCTGTGCCTGTTATGAAACTCGTCGAGGTAATGGGGGGGGGGGGTATACTTTTGCTTTCACATAATTACCGCTTTATAGTGCTAAAATGTTCAGCTGATTGTCCATTGCAGTCCTTCTGATTTGAAAATCTCAGGTGTTTGGAAAATGGCACACCTGGATTTGTTTAGGCGTGTGATTTTTCTAGATGTGTGATTTTTCTAGGTGTGTGATTTTCTAGGCGAGTGATTTTTCTTGGTGTGTGATTCTATGGTCTAAGCTGTGATATTATTGCATAATATTCATCTTGGTTTACAATAAAACCATTTTCTCTTCACTGACGTACTTCATTTTTCACAAATTATGAAGTATAATTATGCTGTAAATCTATGCTGAAGTGTGCGGTACTGAGGGATTCGGGCGTGCAATTATTTGCACTTCTCTGGAAGCTTTTAGGCGTGTGATGGCGGCGGGGTGTGATCGCATGCCTCAAAACAGAAGGACTGCATTGTCCATTGTAGCCGTGTTAAATACAGGGTGGGTCAAAAAATGTCCCTTTGGATATGTTCTTGTCTCCCACAAAAACGGGACAGGTTGCCAAATGTTTCTCTTCGGCCGTCATTCGGTCTGGGTATTGACCACAGTCTGTTAAAGTTTCCCTGATATTCAGCTGTGCATGAAAATGATACAGGCCTTTCTTTGTGACTACCCATTTTGTTTTGTTTATCTTGGGAAAAAAAGTTATTACAATGTACCTGGTCAGTTTATCTTTGTGATTTATTTGAAAAGTTGAAATTATGTAAGGACAATAGTATCCTTTGTTGAAGGGCATGGACGGTAAAAGTAAAATAAAATAAAAATTTTAATGCTTATATGACGCTTTCCATTGTATCAACAATCTCAAAGCGCTTTACAATTATTCCCCCGTTCATCAGGCCAGGAGACCACGCGGCAGCCGAAACCAGCGCACATTCGGTCCTCTACCCTCACGGGTACTTTATTCATACTCCTGGGTGGAGAGAGGCAATTGTAGTTAAGTGTCTCGCCCAAGGGCACAAACACCATGTTGCTGGCAGGGTCCAAACCGAGACACAATCGTACATGAGTCGCTCACTGGAGTGGACCATGGCATTCTAGGGCAGTACATCTTTAAAACATGTAATCGTTATTTTTTTTATATTTTTGTAGGTCGTCAGAACACCAGAACAGAGTGAAGCGACGATTAAAACTCTCACAGAGTTTGTTGTTAAGTTAGGCAAAGTGCCAGTTGCATGCAAAGTGAGTATAGCAAGAATATTAACCAGACCAGGTTCGATTTTATGAAGCACTAGATCAATTTTATCGTGTGTTGTGAAAGATAAACCATCGCGGCTTCTTTTCAATATTGGGTTTGTCCCTTCTCCGGCGAAGTTTATAAACACTGTATACTCGGTGTCGTCCTGAGTGATTTTGAGAAAATCACTCGGATGGGACTCGAACCACGACCTCCTGCTTAGTGGCTTACCACTCGACCACCGAGCTTGCCAGGGTCAGCTGGCTGATTTAAATTTGATATAGCAGCAAGTACTGCAACCAAACTATTAATAGGATTGAATTTGGACCAGGGAAATGTAAATTCAGTGTTGGGTTTTGCCTTTCACCAACATATTTTACAAACACTATATACCTATACTGGATGTTGTCCGAATGCTTGTCATACTTGTGAGACACAATTCACAAGCTTATTCAGATTCGAACCAGCCAGCCGACCTGCAAGCTCGGTGGTTGATTGGCAAGACATCTTCTTTCAAATTCTTCTTCAATTTTTCATGCAATGGATTTTAAAGATTTGCAATTTTTGTTTTTAAATATTCATTGTTTCGATTATGCTTTAAAGGCATTTATCCCAAAAGTAGCCTACTGAATTATTAAGAAAAAGCTTACTTGGATTAAAGAGCGTACTGGTACTAAACACCCCTGTGAAATGATTCCGTCTGGCTTGCTGTCATTTAGAAGAAATCAAGAAATGTATGTGAATTCCAACGATCGGTCAACTGACTGATTTTTGGAATACAGAGCTCCATAGACGAAATTGTGTTTCGTGATCAAAAGGTTTTGCATGCTTTTTCACTGTTCTCTTGAAAAAGTGTACTATCCACTGAGCTGAAACTTTTTTAACAGGTTAGGTTTTGAACATTCTTCTTTGGATTTTGAGCGGTGTTATCATTGAAAACGAACAAAATGCATGAAAAGCAAATGATCCTATTTGTCTTGAATCTCATGTTACTTTTTGATTTCATCAGGATACTCCGGGATTCATCGTCAACAGACTACTCGTACCCTACATGATGGAATCTATCAGACTTCTAGAAAGAGGTAAAGATACTCAAATGCTGCATCGAACACTGCCCAGTCACAAATTACGTAATCGCACCGAATCGGATCCTTATGTAATTTTATGCATGATCTTGGATTTTCCCATAATTCAGCCGATTCGGATCCCTGGTTTAGCGCGTTCAAGCCACTGTGGTGTTAGAGGCGCTATCAACAAGACAAATCAAATCAAATCTTGGGAATTTTGGCAGTGCTACTCGGGAAGTTCTGAGAATACCTCAGGTGCGCTTTGGCTTAAATACAGCATGTGTGAGATATTTATCATTCCATAAATTGGGGGTCCATTTTTTTTCGTGTCCCTGTTACATCTGATAAAAGATTTTGCAAAAAAATTATATTGGGGGCACAAACAGCTCCGCTTTGTAAGCAGACTGGCTCTCAGTCTGTTCATTATCAATACTGATGGTAGGGCAGGAACCAGCCTACCCCGCGTGAATGGAACTATTGTCTGGCAGGCAATCATTCCAAATTGTAAATTAATAATTCAATAACGAAACACGGACCGATTTTTTTTGGGTCGATGTCTTAAAGGGAATGTACAACATTTACTTTTTCTTCAATTTTCAGAAATAAATGGATTTGGAGGATTAATATGTTACAGAAAATATTGGTAAACTAACTTAATTCACGTTTTGGGCTTGTACATGCTGGAAAAACCAAGAAAACCTATCATGTTCTTGTAGTCTGGTTCCCTGGCCCCACTTAAGATGAAACGGAGCAATTAATACACTTTGGGGAATTGTAAGGTCAGAGAATCAGTCTAGCAGGCTTGTACCCCTTCATATAGGTGTGTAATCAATTGCAAAGAAAAGTCAGACTAATTAAATATGAAAAATTAAGAACACTTTTTGAAAAAAAGCCAGTTTCCTCCAACGCTGGTCGGCCGACCAGCGTTGGAAAATACAGGTTTTCTTGAAAAAAATGTCAGCACACCAGGAGCCTTGATTTTAAAGGATGCTTTAGACTGTCAGTCCCTAACAATTCAGTAAGGTATTTCGTGATAATTTGATCATTTCGTTTTTTGATGTTTGCAAATGTTGTATTTTTCCCTTTAATTCAGAAGTGAATAACTTTTGTATTGCTCGATAAATAGTAATTTAGAAAAGGAACCTACTTTTTAGGATGAAACTTAAAATAGAAAAGGGGAACGCAATTTTCAGATCTATGTCTGCTTCGCTGACAGTAGTCGTTTTTTTTCTCCCCAGGTGATGCCTCGGCAAGAGACATTGACACCGCGATGAAGCTAGGTGCTGGTTATCCAATGGGGCCCTTTGAGTTAGCGGACTATGTGGGCCTTGATGTCACCAAATTCATCATTGATGGTAGGCGCCTGGCTACAGACCGATAGCAAACACGCTATCAATTCTATCACGATGGCCCCCTTCAATGGCGAAAGCACTGTGCTAGCTATTGTTCAGATAATCCCTCACGGGGAGTTGCTTTGTACAATAGCAAGCACAATGGTTTCTCCATTGAAGGGGGCCCCGTGAGTGCACAGTTTAATGTGTGCAACTTTTGCTCGGATCCGCTGAGTTCCTCGTTTTTGACTTCTCATGAATGCTATCCGCTCCGTTCACAAGTACCCCCTCACCAGCAAAGAAAGTACAGTTGGGGGTGACCGACCGACGCCATCTTGCCTGACTGCAATTCATTTGCCGCGAAGCGCGGCCACTGCGTGTACATAGTACAAATCCCCTGGTGTTCGTGTGTCACACTGAGGAACGGTGCGCGTCAACCAGCGAAATGTCCCACCCATGGGACGTCGTTGCTAGTTAAAAGGGCGCCCTCTTTTGTCAGCGCACGGAGCTCATTACAGATTGAAAAACACAAGTACTTTTGTAGTTTTGAGTTTCCTCGTTGTTTCTAAATTCCCAGTTGCATGCCTGAATATACGTACGAGTTGGCACGTGTACTAGTTTACCAAGCTGCTTATGAGTCGGTAGGTGTTTACAAGTTGACCTGTTTCGATACAGCAGGGAAAGATTCTGTGATATTTTGTCTGAAATCAGTTGAGGTTTAGCTGCAGTGGCTAAAGCCCATTCGAGACGCCGTGCTACTGCCCCGCAGAACTTAATTGAAATGAGTCTGGCAATAGTTGGTCCACAGCACGGCATTTGCTCTAGACGCTGAATGCAAAGGTCGAACCTCAATGTATCTGGAGTAATGGGCAGGTTAAAGCAGTTCTGTTCGCGCCAATTTCACTCCCCCTGATGCGGACGCCAGAGAGGGTATTGTGAGAATGCGCATTCCTAAAATGTTTGCCCCAACTTCGAATTGAACTGAGTTTTGCACGGCAATGGCACGGCATTTGGAAAAATGCCGTGCTACTGCCGTTCGGAATGACCATAGCACAGCAGACCTGTCTAGCCGAAGGGTGGTGCCGTGCTGAATTGAATTCGCCGAGCCAAATGGTTCTAAACGTCGTGCTGTCGCCGTTCCGAATTAAAAAAAAAGTCACATTGATTGAGTTCGGCACGGCAGTAGCAGTGTCTAGAACGGGCCTAAGATGAATCAACTTCAACAACAAAAACAGGCCACGATTTTTAATTTGGTAAATTTTGGAATTTTCGCAGGATGGCATGAGAAGTACCCAGATAATCCAATCTTCGAACCCAGTCCGCTCCTGGACAAGAAGGTGGCAGACGGCAAACTGGGCACAAAAACCGGCGAGGGGTTCTACACCTACGGCAAGAAATAGATCCAACCGCTGGTCTCAAACAAAAATTCGTTATATAGTCTGACTCATCAGCAAGGTTAAAGGCATATAGGATCATTTGCATTATTCCAAAATGTTACCTTCTAAATTATTATCAAAAAAAGTTTACTTGGATTAAAGATGGTAACTGGTATTAAACACCCTGTGAAATTATTCCATCTGGCTTGCTGTCATTTAGAAGAAATCAAGAAATGTAGGTGATTTCCAACGATCAGTCAGTTGATTGATTTTTGGAAATAAAGAGTTTTATTTACGGAATAGTGTTTCCTGATCAAAATTTTGCATGGTTTTTCACTGTTTTTTTTTCGATATAGTGTAAACCCACTGAGCTGAAACTTCAACAGATTCGGTTTTGAACATTCTTCTTTGGATTTTGAGTGGTGTTATTTCTGGGAACGAACAAAAAATGCACGAAAAGCAAATGATCCTATATGCCTTTAATGATGTTGAAACTTTTTGCTGCCTGATAAACTTTTTATACCATTGATAGATTTGGTTTTGCAGAATCTCTGAGTTATCGTATGAGGCTTTGACCAGCAGTAACATTAGAAAGGGGTACAGAATTAAAAATCAGAATCCATTTCAGTGTAAATTTGTCCTCAAAAGTATGTGACGAGCTAAACGCTGGATCTATCATCATGTTTCCAGAAAGTTGCAGACGCCCTCAATTGTCCCATAGTAGTTGTTCAGAAATAAAACATACACGTGTAAATTCGATTGGTGATAAAATTTGTTGAAGAACACGAACAGATCTTCTTTAATCCTAACCTTCCCGAATCCTACAAAATCCTCAAAATTTTTGGACTTTGCAGGATTGAGGCTATATGGCAAAAGTGTGTAGCTGATTTCGAACGATGCACTGTGTCGCGGTCTTGGGCCAGACCTTGTGTTGTTTATGCTCAGCCTTGCAGAAATTTAGGGCCACATTAGACTTGAAATCCTCCGCATTGCTCCAGGATGTCACTGGCTCTGCCTCAAACATATTGACAGTGATTGCTGGAGGATTTTGCAGGATTGAGGCAAGTGGTCACCCCTCCAAGGACCACATTCAAGAAATAACGGAGGATTTTGCAGGATTGAGGCTGTATGCTATTTTCACATGGAGGCAGTTGGAGGATTTTGTAGGATTGAGGTAACATCCTAGCAAATCTACTTCAGGAGCTAGAGTTAAGTCTACATCCTCAAATACTAAACACTATATTGGAATACAAGCTCGTACATTTTTTGTATTTTTTGTTTTTAAACAAAAAATACAAAAAATGTACTGGCTTGTTGCTCCTCAGTGAGTTTCAATTTTTTGAAAAAGAAAGAAAATAGACTTCATATCTTTCAGTTGATGTGTGTGATGACATTAGATTATATGAATCTTTAAAAGTTGGAGTACTTGTAATAGGTAACTTTTGGAGTAATTTCTGTACAAATTTAATTTCTGGAGACAACTGTATAGATTGAAAAACTTTAATTTGCACAGTTTTTACAAAATAAACTGTGTCTAATTGTTGAATAGTCTAAATTTGCGAAAAAATCTTGAGTTCGAAAAAGGAAAGGAAAGAAAATTTACTTGTGCCTTATGTATATAGGATCGTAAGCATCCGAGTGGTAAGATACCTCATCAGAAAAACCAGTTGAATAATTGCAAATAAAATTTGCATTTGTGTTTTTGTTTGAATAAACTTAAATCACTAGCTTTTTGTTACGTCATGTTTACAGGTAATTTTATACGATGTGCTATATTTGACAGTCTCGGTTTTCAGTTGTTGTTTTATCGTTAGAAAGGTTGCATGCGAATAAAGTGTTAGATTATGAGGGGAACTTGCTTTTGTGTGCTGATAACGAAATCAACTGGTTCTTCGATGGTTGTATATGTCGGCTGAAAAGGTATGCAGACAACTCGACCGTTTGCCAGCTCGACTCGAACCAACAACTCGACCTTTTGCCAACTCCTTCGTTGTTCAACTAGATATGCAAGTCGTCTGTTGATATAAAGGAGGAATTGGTAAACGATTGGGGAGTCAGGTTGAAGTAGCTTTGAAGTAGTTCTTTCCTCGCCTTCCACCGATGTGACCCGGGTTCGAATCCCGCCTGGGCCAATATGTGGATTGGGTTTTCAGTCCCTAATTGATTCCGTAGGTTTTCCCCCAGAATATTCTTCTGGGGTTTTCCTCCCACCTTTAAAACTGTAATTTCGTCACATTGTCTTCTCTTTACTGGACCCCAGGCCCATGGGAGACCAGTGGGTCCCACTGAATGGGCTACCCAGTTAAAAAAGCATTAAATAAATTTTTAAAAAACGGTTGAGTTGGTTAGAGTCGAGTTTGCAAACGGTCTGTCTGACGTCTGAAAATTGAGGACATTGAAACAATATCTACATCAATAAAGATGACTCAATCGTTTAATATACAACAGGTAAAAATTAACTCTTCCCGAAAACATTTACTTTAATTCATTTAATAATTAATAATATTAAATTTGGAAAGAAGAAGTGAGCGAAATGTAAATAAAACCAATTGGATTTGAATTGTGTCCTTTTGCACTGGTCTCTGTTTGTTGACCTATGTCGTCAAATATGTTTTGAAGAGTGAAAGTTTCCGGATGTATGGAATTTGAAATGAGAGGGGTGGGGTTTTGGGGGTGGGTCGGACTATGAAAAATGGAACACCATCTGGCACTTTCAAATATTTTTTTGTCTTACTGTATGAGAATGGAATCTTGGTAGTGAGCTTTTGGGGCTTTTTAAAGAAGAATTTGGAAAATTCTGGGCCTTTTTTGGGGGGGGGGGCGGGGATGATGTTGGCTGGACCATTAATAGATTGAAGCTAACATCACAATAAATGGTGCCCTCATAAGTCATATTAAAAAGATATTGCGATGGATTTATACCAGTGTCCGTCCCCATGTCCCGGTGTTCGGTAAACTTAAAAACCATTTAACCCCCCTCGCCCCGCCCCTGTCCCCCGTCACTAGACGCTTTCCTGCCGTATAACGTGTGTAACTCAATAGATTTTGACTTCCTTTGAAGTAAGATCGAACGACTGGAAAAGAGACCATAAACTGCAGGACTGGTTCCGAAGTAAATTTGTATGCAAAAGTTACTGTGTAGATTCTCGGTACTATACTAGTCTGGTGCGTAGAAGGAAACGTGCGTACGTTGGATACTGTATCAAAAAGGGGAGCAGACTAACATGCGCCGATGTATTTTCGTGTTTTGGATGTCACGCGTTGCATGTGGAATCGTCGTCAAACCACCGGATTTTTGTGTTGAAAGTCCCGAATTTGGAAAGAAATCTGGGGAAATATGGTGAACGTGATTAAAGGCGTTCTCGTTGAATGGTAAGTAATGAAAGAATGTGTACAGTTGGGAAAGAAAAACCGTTGAACTTGAAGTTTGTTAATGTTATTCGCTTCGGCACCTTGCCAACCATGCCAGCTCGGCACTACCTGCCAACTCGGCACCTGCCAACTCGGCACCATGGAAATTACATGTATCCTCCAAACCCTCTGATTTCAAAGGGAAGAAAATGAAATCTAGCCTACTTAGTCTTAAATGGGTAATCCTTACTTTTAGGACACCTCTATTTTGTACGAGTTCTGTTCAAAACTGACATTTGCAGATGACTGTCCAGTACCACAGTGACTTTTGCTGGCTAAAAGAAGTCTTTTTTCTTCAGACAAACTCATGTTAGTAATAATTTTGAAAGCACTTTCCAAGAAAATGTGACTTTCCTACCTTTTTTTGCATTTCGCCATCTTGCTTTTTTAATATATTTCCTGTTTGTCATCGTCGTCTTTAACCCCTCATAAATCAAAGCCCGGCCCTTTTTATACAAAATTAAACCTGCTGATATTCAAGAGGTGTCATTGCCAATGCCAAATGTTCAAATGTGCCAAGAAATATCAGAATGTCACATTTGTTTGTCATTTAGTCAACTGTTTTGGTGAGTCTTTTAACCTTATATAGAAAAGGGGTCCTAAAGGTAAGGATTACCCTTAAATGAAAAGAACAACTTGATTACAAACCTAAAACTTAAGAAATCCATTCATTTTTTTTTTTTTTTAAGTTGTGTAGCGTGGCAGCGATTCGAACCAGCGTCCCAAGCTCACTGAGCTAATGCCTGTACCAACCGAGCTACCAAAGCATTGTGGTAGCATGGGCAGTGAATACGTTTGCATTGTGTTTTACAATGCCTTAACGATAGTATTTGGAAATTGCTTTACAGCTGTCGTAACGATAGCCACTACGTTTTTTTGGGGGGGGGGGGGGGCGGGGCAATGATGGGTTCGTAGTTACAAAAGAAATGTTGATCATTGCACAAACTTTAGTATGTGCAGTACATGCCTCTGTGAAGTGTGAGTTTCCGTGTAAACAATAACATTTATTTTAGGCAGTGTATATTTTGCCGGAGACGGCAAACCTTTAGTAAACGTTAGTTTGCCGGATATGCACTGAACATGCGCAGTTACTGTTTTTTTGTACTTCAACATTTTCCGGTGACAAATTTTAGTCTGGCTCCATGCCAAAATTATCGTTGTAACCTTGTATTCACAAGATGGGATTCAGACCATTTTATAATTTCAGACTTTATTTCCCTTTTAAAAAAAATCCTCCAGAGCCACATATCTGAAAAAGAAAATGTAATACTCTGCAAAAAAATGTTTGAGACATGTTAAAATAATAAAAGAAGAATATTCTTATTTATTTGGGGATGAGATAAAAAAAACTTATAAATGTGCTGCGGTCGGAATTGAATGCGAGTCATCCCGCTTGGTAGAGCCTTTGCTTAACCACTACACCAAACGTGCTACACAACTTTTGGTGGGAATTTAATACATCTTATAATTCAGCCCAATCTTAAAGAGTACAGCGCCCTCTGCTGATATGGATTGCCGCCGGCAAACCTTTAGTAAACGTTAGTTTGCCGTCATTACCTCCGGCAAAATATCCACTATCTTTATTTTACAGGATGGAATTCCCCATATGCAGGGGCTATTTAATATGTTTCCCCAGTTTTTTCCACATTTTAATATCCATTTTAAAACTTCTTATCTAAATTAAGTGTCTGCCAATTCTAGCTACAAACTAAATGCAAAAATGTTGTGTATTAATCTCTTGCATAAAGATATGTACATGTATATTTAACCAAAAACAAAACAAAATACAAAATAGAAGGAAGGTGTATATTTTGCCGGCTTGGTTTAGCCGGCTTTCTTTCACTCCAAATAAAACGATATTAAGCGCCCTCTTTGATGCATGTACGAATAGGCCTACAGTAAAAAGGAATTAAATTTGTGCAAGACCTATGGCCGAGTGGATAGCGCGTGTATCTCACGAGTGAGATTTGTCATAATAGCGGTTTTCACGAAGTAGCACTGAAGTGGATTTGGGTGTTACTTCGTGGTGTCGGTGACAAATTTGTATGCAATTCACTTCATGAAGAAAGCTTTCTGCTCACCATAAAGGACATCACAGTTGCACTATAATTTCTGTTTTTCAACGAGGCAGGCATTAAAGGGAATAAACACCATTTGCAAACATCGAAAAACAAAACTACCAATTTTTTACGAAATACCTCACTAGGAAGTTGGTATTAAATGACAGTCTAAAGCATCCTCTAAAATTATGGCACCTGGTATGAAGTCATTTTCAAGAAAAGTGGTATTTTGTATAAATTTCCAACGGTGGTTGGCCGACCACCGCTGGAGAAACCTAACTATTTTTCAACTACTGCTCCAAATTTACCATTTTTTTTCAGTCCAAATTTTGTTTGCTATTGGTTACAGTCATGTTCATGAACAGGTGCAGGCCAGCTAGACTGGTTCCATTACCTTACATTTTTCCAACATCTATAAGTTGACCCATTTCGTTTTTAGTGGGGTCAGGGAACCAGACTACTTGAACACTTTTGTTTTTCTTGATTTTTCTAGCATTTTCGAACACAAAACTTCAAACATGTCAGTGTAACAATATTTGATCTATTATACTAACCCCTCAAATAATTCATTTCTGAAAATTATAGCAAAAGCCAATGATATGTACATTCCCTTTAACACGTTTAATGTGATAACTTTCTCTTCGTACTTTAGCGATCCCGTCATGAAGCAGTTCCTCCTTCACTTGGACGAGAAGCAGACGCTGGGAAGGAGGTTCATCCTTGTAGATCTCGACGGCACGCACCTATTCATCGACCAAGAAATAGTGGCCACGCTGAGGGAAAAAATAGACGATCTCATGGATGAACACACATTCTCAGTTTTGAATTAAACAGTCGACATGAACTGAGTGACGTATTAGTCGTCATACAGACAAGCACACCGACATCTGGGAAGATTTACGGGAAGTTTTAGTGGGATCTCAACGGCACGCACCTATTCATCGACCAAGAAAATAGTGGCTATGTTGAGGGAAAAAATAGACGATCTCATGGATGAAAACACATTCTCAGTTTTGAATTAAACAGTCGTCATCAACTGAGTGACATCCAGTCATATGGGCGCGTGCCGACATCTGGGAAGTTTTACGTTGTCGTGTCTAGCACCTAGACCATTTACTTGAAAGTCAATGGTTCTTGAGTCTGGAGTGCTGAATGGTAACTCGTACATGTAGCAACCGGTGAAAACTGGTGTGCAAATGAATGATTTTACTGGCGGGGATAATGCTGGCCTGCTCTATATACATGTAAGGCACATTCTGAAGGACTGAAGAATTTGTGCCAAACTCGGAGGTGGAAACATCAGGAACAAAACAGTGTCCTTTGTTGGATGGGCCGTTTTCTGCTGCAATAGTCACAACTTCTAAGACAGTGACGAATCAATGCCGGACCCTCAGTTGAAGTGAAAATGTAAGTTTTTTCCTCAAAAATCCTTTACATTTGCTCAAATCTCTGAAATTATCACTTGAGGATTATTTATAAATGTTTATCATGCATCCTAAAGTGTTTCTACATGTAGGTTGTTTCCAGAAATGTCAAATTTGACCAAAAAATTGATAAAAACCTATCCCTTGTGATTTTTTTTCCAATTTTGGCCGAAAAATGAAATTGCTTGAAAATTGTCAAGAAGTTGCCTGAGGGCCCTTAGAACGCATTCCCATATATTAAGTTTTCTTGTCAAATGTGCCCTTAAATGGAAATATTGCGTGCACGATATTTTTGAAACTGATTGAGAAATGTAAATTTTTCTTCAAAAATCCTTGATATTTGCCCAAATCTCTAAAATTATCACTTGAGGAGTATTAAAATATGTTAAACATGCATCCTTAAGTGTTTCAGAGTCGTTTCCAGAAAAGCCAATTTTTGACCAAAATTTGATAAAAATATACATTGTTTTTTTTTTACAATTTGGGCCAAAAAAATGTAATTGCTTGAAAATGGCTAAGAAGTTGCATGAGGGCCCTTACATGTAGAACACAGTCCCCAAATTTCCTTTGCCAAGATGTGCCGTTCAATGTAATAATGGTGTCCATAAAATTGGTAAAATTGAGTGAAAACTTTTATTTTTTCTTCAAAAATCCTTTATATTTGCCAACATCTCTGAAATTATAACTTGAAGAGTATTAAAATATGTTGATCATGTATCTTAAAATGATTCTGGGTTGTTTCCAGATAAAAGCCTTTGTGACCAAAATCTGATAAAAATGTAAGGCTAACCCCTTGTGATTTGTTTCCAATTTTGGCCGAAAAATCAAATTGCTTGAAAATTGCAAGGAAGATGTCTAAGGCCCTTAGAACGCATTCCCTTTAGTTCTCTTGCCAGACGTGCCATTTTAAATAGAATTATGATGTACAGAAAATATGAAAAATTGCGTGAAATACAGTCGACTCTTGTTAGTACAAACTCTGTTTATACAAATTCTGGTTACAACAAACATAAAGCCTTGGTCCCGACTGTGCATTTATGTGCACAATGAATGGGACTGATGTTCCTCTTAATACAAAATGTTGATATAACAAACAATTTGGCAAGGTCCGAACGAGTTTGTATTAACGAGACTCGACTGTATGTACATGTACATGCATTTTCTGCAAAAATCCTTTATGTTTGCCCTTCTAAAATGATCATTTCCAGAGTATTTAAACACGTTCATCATGCATCCCAAAGTGTTTCTGGCTAGTTCCCAGAAAAGTAGACTTTTGTCCAAAATTTGATAAAATTGTAAGGCTTACCCCCGCCTTGTGATTTTTTTTCTTTCATTTTGGCCGAAAAATTAAATTGCTTAAAAATTGTTCCAATATGTCCCAGTTTAAAGGTAACGTCATTATTTATCTTTCTACATGTACTTACCGGTATCTATCCCCCTAACTCCCTAGGTTTTTTGCTAGGATGCAGCCTCGTTCCTGCAAAATCCTTCAATTGGCCTCATGGAAAAATAGCATTGTACTTGTACATGTAGCCTCAATCCTGCAAATTCCTCCATTATTTCTTGAATGTGGTCTGTGGAGGGGTGACCACCGCCTGAATCCTGCAAAATCCTGCGGCAGTGACTGGCAATATGTTGAGGCTTGCAGCCAGTGACATCCTGCAGCAGTACAGAGGATTTCAAGCATAATCCTGGCCTATATTTATGCATGACTGAGCAAAAACAACACAAGGTCCGGCCCAAGACCTTGACAAAGTGCATCCTACAAAATCAGTAACGCACTTTTGCCATGTATTAAATCTCATTCCTCCAAATTCCTCTGCTTTGGCAAGAATATTTTGAAGTATTCAGGGCGGTTAGGGTAAATACCTTGAGAAGCCCTTAAATAGGGCCTTGTGAAGTTGTGATGGCCAACTCTCATAAAAAAAAGTTCCTCGTGTTGGATAAACGAACAACATGGCAATTGTTTATCCTTGGCGGAGGTTGTGCTCTCCGAGTGCTTTCTAATTTCATGAATTTCTTTGTAATTGCAGAGGTTTGAGGATCGCATCTTCAAACTTGAGATGCAAGGAGCCTGCATCAGTTGGCCCAGCTAGAGCTGACACTGAAGAGGAGTTGCAGAACACGCTGCGGTTCTGTGTGCCGGAAGTCATTCAGCGTTTGAAAAGGTAAAAAGAAATCTCTTCAGAATATGTTATTAGACTGGCAATGCTCATGCTCAATTTAAGCGGCAAGATTTTCAGTCAAATTCCCAAAGGCACCCTTGATCAGGAGGAAGATATCGTGTGACTTTTAAAAGTGGCCACACATTTTGCAAGGCGCATTATTCAAAAGTTTTTAAGTATAGGTTTTCATGGCCGATTTCATAGAATGTTCATTCACTTCTGAAAATCAGTCATTCATTTTTGTCTGAATGCACGTCTTTAATCCCGTTTCAATTCAACGAAAGTTCAATCGTTTTTATTGTCCGTGCAATCGGTTTTGAGAAACAGACGGCCAATTACGTTAACCTGTGCATTCATTTACGCAAGTATACTTTTTAAAATTGATTGAAAAGAAACCCCTAATTGTATCTGGTGCCGATGGCATTAAACTTAAAGTGAAATGGAATGGTGAATGTTTGAAATCACCCTCTAGAAGTGAAAAAGATGTCTTGTAAATGAATCTGAATGGACATAAACGAAAGTGCTGCTCAATCAATTGATTGAACTGAAATGGAATCGAATGCTCTTGTAGCGAAAATGAAGCGTGTGTTAAGAGGGAATCTCAATTCAGACGAAAACGAATGACAAACTTTCACAAGTGAATGTACATTTTGGGAAATTGGCCAGGAAAACCTATACCTATAACTTAAGTTACTTAAGGCCAAAAAAAAAAGTCTCCGGTTTCTGGTATGGAGCTTGCCCAAAAAGTGGTGCGGCGATGCGGCTTTTTTTTTTTTTACCTGAATTTTTTGCTTCAAATGTCGGCTGATGACTGCAAATGGTGCCCGACTAAACTTAGTGCAAATATATGGGAGTCCAGAGAGGCCACATAAAGCTTATTCTCGACCATAACCCAATCTAAAAACACGTTAAAATTGTGCAGCAGCAGGATTCCAGTCAAACCAGTGAGTTTGGCGGTTTTGAGACAGCATCTTTCATTGAAAAACAAACTTTTTCATTTTGCCGACGCGCATGGCTACGGCGACGCGTGCGCATACCAGAAACCGGAGACTTTTTTTTTTTGGCCTAACTACACATTGGCCACATTTTCTTGCGTCAGTATTTCAACGGAAAGGGAATAACGTCCGGTAAATAATAGACTTTAAAAAAACAGGTTTTTTTCCGGAGTATAAGGAATTGTCTCAAAAGTCGGAACGTTCAGAACGTTCCACCGGGGAACATCGCCTGTTCCAATCAGGAACATACCGTACGTTGTTCTTACTTGGAACAGCCCAGGAATGCCAGGTGATCCCGCGTTGGAACGTTGGTCTATGCGCGTGCACGCTTACTCCAGTTCTCCACTTACGACCAGTTCCAGTTAAACATACACGTTGTGAACACACAGTGCTCGACTTTTTGGAAACATGCGCCCTAATTTGAGCCGAAGATAACCAATCAATACTACAGGAGCAGAAAAATAAAGAACTAAGCTTTCAGTGCCAAGCATTTGGAGTATCACATGGAAAAAAATTTGTTGCTTTTGTTAAAATCACAGTTACCAGAGATACAGAGAGAATAATGTTTTGAACGGAACTTTTGTTTCCTTTACCATTCAGACTGATGAGAATGCGGTTGATCAGATTGTCAACGAGGAGTGTGAAAAACTGGAGAAGAGACTTGGAGGGGGAGCTAACGTGAGCTTGAACACCCAGGATTTGCAGAGAGTAGAACCGGACTTCGCTGTTTTGGGCAGAGATGTCATCAGATCAGTCGCAAGTTAAATCACAAGTCAAGTCAGGAGGACATTGAGCAATAACTGAGCGATGCCTCCGTCACGGTTCGTTTGAATGTAATTTCATTTGATTTGAGGCAGGATGACTCTTGGTTGACTTGTCAATGCTTGTGAGTGACTCCGTTAACTCTTTCGGTGCCAAAGTCGTACATGTACATGTACGAGGTATATTTGTCAGTTCGAAATTGCCAACCTCGTACATGTACAAGGTAATGTTCGTACTTAAAATCGCCAAACCTCGTACATGTACGAGGTAGAGTATTAAGCATGCTCTCGCTCTTTCTAATAAGATCATTTTCATTCAGGTACGACCTGTATTTATTTGTTTCATTTGAGTTCTTGCGAGAGGGCGCAGCATTGACACTGGTATTTACTGCAAAAAGTGCGGAATTCCCCTGTGTGCAGGACAGTGTTTCAGGGTGTATCACTATGTACGTGACTACTATTGACTTTCCAATGTACCAAGGATATACCAGAGAGCAACAACAACAAAGTTAGTGAGTAAACCTTATTTACTTTTTTTTTTTACAGAATTTTGAACAATTACAAAAAAACGCTTGAAGTTGGGCACTTTTCAAATTTCGCGGGCACTGAAAGAGTAAACAGCTCTGCTAAAGGCTTGACTGGGTAGTCTTGTATTTTCCAGTTAAACAGTTGTTATTTGAGGTCATTTTTCTGGGTCGTATCAGAGGCCTGTGGTACAAACTTGCAATTCTCACATTCATTTTTCAAAACAATACGCCAAACAAGTCTGACATCATGCGGGTCATCTTTGCACAGGCAATTTTTTTTATGAAAAATGCAAGGCTAACCCCTCACCGTTCTGACTTTTTGATGAAAACTTACGTTCGTGCTATTTTTGATGAAAATACAAGGCCAACCTCTTACCGTTTTGAATTTTGAATACAAATTTCTTTGCCTCTTTTTGATAACAATACAAAGCTGATCCATAACCGTTTTGAATTTCTGATGAAAAGTTAACTTTCCTTTCCCCCATTTTAGTGCAAATTCAAGACTTACCCCTTACCGTTAAAATTTTTGGATAAAACTGTGTTTTTGCCCCTTTTTGATTAAAATGCATGGCTCACCGTTTTGAATTGGTGATACAAATTTGTTTTTGCCCCTTTTTGTTAAAATGCAAGGCTAACCCCTTACCGTTTTGAATTTGTGATAAAAATTTGTCTGCCCCTTTTTGTTAAAAATGCAAGGCTAAGCCGTTACCGTTTTGAATTTGTGATAAAAATTTGTTTTTCCCCCATTTTGATAAAAATGCAAGGCTAAACCCTTATCGTTTTGAATTTTGGAGAACAATTTGTTTTCGTCAGTTTTTGATATATCAATGCAAGGCTAACCCCTTACCGTTATTAAATTTGTGATAAAAACTTAACTTTTGAATTTTGGATTAACATTTGTTTTCGCCCCTTTTTGATAAAAATGCAAGGCTAACCCCTTACCGTTATTAAATTTGTGATAAAAAACTTAACTTTCCCCCATTTTGATAAAAAGGCAAGGCTAACCCCTTACCGTTTTGAATTTGGGATAAAAATGTGTTTTTACCACTTTTTGATAAAAATGCAAGGCTAACCCCTTACCTTTTTGAATTTGTGTTAAAAACTTGATTCTTGCCATGTTTGAAAAAAAATGCAAGGCCAACCCTTACCATTTAAAATTTTGGATACAAATTTGTTTTTGCCACTTTTTGATAAAGATGCAAGGCTAACCCCTTACCGTTTTAAGTTTTGGATAAAAAATTGTTTTTTTGCCACTTTTGTTAAAAATGCAAGGCTAACCCCTTACTGTTTCGAATTTGTGATAAAAACTTAACTTTCCCCCATTTTGATAAAAATGCAAGGCTAACCCTTTGTTTGAATTCATGATAAAAATGTGTTTTGCCACTTTCTGATAAAAATGCAAGACTAACCCCTTACCGTTTTGAATTTGTGATAAGAGCTTGACGTTTGCCCCGTTTTCATAAAACTTAAGTATTCTCAGACCACACAAAAAAGCACACATTGAAGCGATGATTTTATTTTTGGTGTAGTTTCTTGAGCCACTTCTTTATTTCTCTTTCGTTGACATTCTGTGAATTAAACAAAGTCTTTCTACTTCAAATTTGTTATAGAACTAACTTTTTGTACAATTTTAATCAGAATGCAATAATATTGCATTACCAATTTGACTGTGATAAAAACTTGAAACTTTTCCTCCATTTTGATAAAAATGCAAGGCTAACCCCTTAGCATTTTAAAATTTGGATAAAAATTTGTTTTTGCCACTTTTTGATAAAAATGCCAGGCTAACCCCTTACCTTTTTGAATTTGTGTTAAAAAGTTGACTCTTGCCATGTTTGACAAAAAATGCAAGGCTAACCCCTCACCGTTTAGAATTTTGGATAAAAATTAGTTTTTGCCACTTTTTGATAAAAATGCAAAGCTAACCCCTTACCTTTTTAATTTGTGTTAAAAAGTTGACTCTTACCTTGTTTAAAAAATGCAAGGCTAACCCCTCACCGTTTAGAATTTTGGATAAAAATTTGTTTTTGCCCCTTTTTGTTAAAATGCAAGGCTAACCCCTTACCATTTTGAATTTGTGATAAAAATTTGTTTTTCCCCCATTTTGATAAAAATGCAAGGCTAAACCCTTATCGTTTTGAATTTTGGAGAACAATTTGTTTTCGTCAGTTTTTGATAAAAATGCAAGGCTTACCCCTTCTTGTTTTGAATTTGTGATAAAAATGTGTCTTCGTCCCTTTTTGATAAAAATGTAATGCTAACCCCTTACCGTTTTAAATTTGTGATAAAAACTTAACTTTCTCAAATTTGATAAAAATGCAAGGCTAACTCCCCTTACCATTTTGAATTTGTGATAAAAGTTGTTTTTGCCCCTTTTTGATAAAAATGCAAGGCTAACCCCTTACCGGTTTGAATTTGTGATGAAAACGTAACTTTCCCCCATTTTGATAAAAATGCAAGGCTAACCCCTTCCTGTTTTGAATTCATGATAAAAATGTGTTTTCGTCCCTTTTTGATAAAAATTCAAGGCTAACCCCTTACTATTTTAAATTTGTGATAACAACTTAACTTTTCCCCATTTTGATGAAAATGCAAGGATAACCCCTCACAGTTTTGAATTTGTGATAAAATTTTGTTTTTGCCACTTTTTGATAAAAAATGCAAGGCTAACCCCTTACCGTTTTAATTAGTGATAAAAACTTAACTTTCCTCCATTTTGATAAAAATGCAAGGCTAACCCCTTACTATTTTGAATTTGTGATAAAAACTTAACTTTTCCCCATTTTGATAAAATTAAGTATTCTCAGACCACACAAAAAAGCACACATTGAAGCGATGATTTTATTTTTGGCATAGTTTCTTGAGCCACTTCTTTATTTCTCTTTCGTTGACATTCTGTGAATTAAACCAAGTCTTTCTACTTCAAATTTGTTATAGAACTAACTTTTTGTATTTGATTGAAATGCAAGGCTAACCCCTTACCGTTTTAAAGTTTGGATAAAAATTTGTTTTTGCCCCTTTTTGATAAAAATGCAAGGCTTACCCCTTTACATTCTAAATTTGTGATAAAAAAAATTTTTCCCCCTTTTTGATAAAAATGCAAGGCTAACCCCTTACCGTTGTGAATTTGTGATAAAAAAATAACTTTCCCCCATTTTGATAAAAATACAAGGCTTACCCCTTTACATTCTAAATTTGTGATAAAAACATTTTTTTCCCCATTTCGATAAAAATGCAAGGCTAACCCCTTACGGTTGTGAATTTTGGATAAATATTTTCCACCCATTTTTGATATATACTACATGTAGTACTGTACTATTGTATACTTTTTGTTTCAATATGAATTTTTTTCTTATTTACATGTACTTCTTCTGAATGCAGTGTATATCAGGGCATTCTGTAACAAGCTTTTGCTTTTCTGTGAATTGACCTCAATACATTTGTTTAATTTATTTTAACTGTAATTATTTTCTCTGCAATGAATGTCGTATGGAAATAAATTCTATTGAATTGAACTGAATCGAATTGAACCTTGTGTTTTTATTGAAATGGGACAAGAGTTAATTTTTAAGCAAATTTTAAAGCGGTAAGGGGTTAGCCTTGCATTTTAATCAAAATGGGGCTTCAACAAATTTTTATCCAGAATTTAAAACAGTAAGGGGTTAGCCTTGTATTTTTATCAAAAAGGGGCGAAAACAAATTTTTATCCAACATTCAAAACGGTAAGGGGTTAACCTTGCATTTTTATCAAAAAAGGGAGAAAACAAATTTTTATCCGGAATTTAAAATAGTAAGGGGTTAGCCTTGCATTTTTATCAAAAAGGGACGGAAAGAACATTTTTATCCAAAATTCCAAACGGTAAGGGGTTAGCCTTGTATTTTTATCAAAAAGGGGCGAAAACAAATTTTTATCCAGAATTTAAAATAGTAAGGGGTTAGCCTTGCATTTTTATCAAAAGGGGACGAAAACAAATTTTTAGTCAAAATTTAAAATGATAAGGGGTTAGCCTTGCATTTTTATCAAACAGGGGCGAAAACAAATTTTTAGCCAAAATTCAAAACGGTAAGGGGTTAGCCTTGCATTTTTATCAAAAAAGGGCGAAAAAAACAAATTTGTATCCAGAATTTAAAATAGTAAGGGGTTAGCCTTGCATTTTTATCAAAAAGGGACGAAAAAACATTTTTATCCAAAATTCCAAACGGTAAGGGATTAGCCTTGTATTTTTATCAAAAAGGGGCGAAAACAAATTTTTATCCAGAATTTAAAATAGTAAGGGGTTAGCCTTGCATTTTTATCAAAAGGGGACGAAAACAAATTTTTAGTCAAAATTTAAAATAGTAAGGGGTTAGCCTTGCATTTTTATCAAAAAGGGGCGAAAACAAATTTTTAGCCAAAATTCAAAACGGTAAGGGGTTAGCCTTGCATTTTTATCAAATAAGGGCGAAAACAAATTTTTATCCGGAATTTAGCCTTGCATTTTTATCAAAAAGGGACGAAAAAAACATTTTTATCCAAAATTCCAAACGGTAAGGGGTTAGCCTTGTATTTTTATCAAAAAGGGGCGAAACAAATTTTAAGCAAAAATTCCAAACCATAAGGGGTTAGCCTTGCATTTTTATCAAAATGGGGCTAAAACAAATTTTTGTCCAGAATTTAAAACAGTAAGGGGTTAGCCTTGCATTTTTAACAAAAAGGGATGAAAAAACATTTTTATCCTAAATTCCAAACGGTAAGGGGTTAGCCTTGCATTTTTATCAAAAAGGGCGGAAACAAAGTTTTATCCAAAATTCAAAACAGTAAGGGGTTAGCCTTGCATTTTAATCAAAAAGGGGCGAAACAAATTTTTATCCAAAATTCAAAACGGTAAGGGGTTAGCCTTGCATTTTAATCAAAAAGGGGCGAAACAAATTTTTATCCAAAATTCAAAACGGTAAGGGGTTAGCCTTGCATTTTTATCAAAAAAGGGAGAAAACAAATTTTTATCCGGAATTTAAAATAGTAAGGGGTTAGCCTTGCATTTTTATCAAAAAGGGACGAAAAAAACATTTTTATCCAAAATTCCACACGGTAAGGGGTTAGCCTTGTATTTTTATCAAAAAGGGGCGAAAACAACTTTTTATCCAGAATTTAAAATAGTAAGGGGTTAGCCTTGCATTTTTATCAAAAGGGGACAAAAACAAATTTGTAGCCAAAATTTAAAACGGTAAGGGGTTAGCCTTGCATTTTTATCAAAAAAGGGCGAAAAAAAAAATTTTTATCCGGAATTTAAAATAGTAAGGGGTTAGCCTTGCATTTTTATCAAAAAAGGGCGAAAAAACAAATTTTTATCCGGAATTTAAAATAGTAAGGGGTTAGCCTTGCATTTTTATCAAAAAGGGACGAAAAAAACATTTTTATCCAAAATTCCAAACGGTAAGGGGTTAGCCTTGTATTTTTATCAAAAAGGGGCGAAAACAAATTTTTATCCAGAATTTAAAATAGTAAGGGGTTAGCCTTGCATTTTTATCAAAAAGGGGCGAAAAAAACATTTTTAGCCAAAATTCAAAACGGTAAGGGGTTAGCCTTGCATTTTTATCAGAAAAGGGGCGAAAACAAAGTTTTATCCAAAATTCAAAACAGTAAGGGTTAGCCTTGCATTTTAATCAAAAAGGGGCGAAACAAATTTTTATCCAAAATTCAAAACGGTAAGGGGTTAGCCTTGCATTTTAATCAAAAAGGGGCGAAAAGGAATTTTTATCCAAAATTCAAAACGGTAAGGGGTTAGCCTTGCATTTTTATCAAAAAAGGGAGAAAACAAATTTTTATCCGGAATTTAAAATAGTAAGGGGTTAGCCTTGCATTTTTATCAAAAAGGGACGAAAAAAACATTTTTATCCAAAATTCCAAACGGTAAGGGGAATAGCCTTGTATTTTTATCAAAAAGGGGCGGAAACAACTTTTTATCAAGAATTTAAAATAGTAAGGGGTTAGCCTTGCATTTTTATCAAAAGGGGACGAAAACAAATTTGTAGCCAAAATTTAAAACGGTAAGGGGTTAGCCTTGCATTTTTATCAAAAAAGGGCGAAAAAACAAATTTTTATCCGGAATTTAAAATAGTAAGGGGTTAGCCTTGCATTTTTATCAAAAAAGGGCGAAAAAACAAATTTTTATCCGGAATTTAAAATAGTAAGGGGTTAGCCTTGCATTTTTATCAAAAGGGGACGAAAACAAATTTTTAGTCAAAATTTAAAACGATGAGGGGGCTAGCTTTGTATTTTTATCAAAAAGGGGCGAAAACAAATTTTTATCCAGAATTTAAAATAGTAAGGGGTTAGCCTTGCATTTTTATCAAAAGGGGACAAAACCCATTTTTTAGCTAAAATTTAAAACGGTAAGGGGTTAGCCTTGCATTTTTATCAAAAAGGGGCGAAAACAAATTTTTAGCCAAAATTCAAAACGGTAAGGGGTTAATTAGCCTTGCATTTTTATCAAAAAAGGGCGAAAACAATTTTTTATCCGGAATTTAGCCTTGCATTTTTATCAAAAAGGGACGAAAAAAACATTTTTATCCAAAATTCCAAACGGTAAGGGGTTAGCCTTGTATTTTTATCAAAAAAGGGCGAAAACAATTTTTTATCCGGAATTTAGCCTTGCATTTTTATCAAAAGGGACGAAAAAAACATTTTTATCCAAAATTCCAAACGGTAAGGGGTTAGCCTTGTATTTTTATCAAAAAGGGACGAAAACAAATTTGTATCCAGAATTTAAAACGGTAAGGGGTTAGCCTAGCATTTTTATCAAAAAGGGGCGTAAACAAACTTTTAGCCAAAATTCAAAACGGTAAGGGTTAGCCTTGCATTTTTATCAAAAAAGGGCGAAAACAAATTTGTATCCAGAATTTAAAATAGTAAGGGTTTAGCCTTGCATTTTTATCAAAAAGGGACGAAAAAACATTTTTATCCAAAATTCCAAACTTGTATTTTTATCAAAAAGGGGCGAAAACAAATTTGTATACAGAATTTAAAATAGTAAGGGGTTAGTTAGCCTTGCACTTTTATCAAAAAGGGACGGAAAAAAAACATTTTTATCCAAAATTCCAAACGGTAAGGGGTTAGCCTTGCATTTTTATCAAAAGGGGATGACAACAAATTTTTATCCATAATTCAACATAGTAAAGTGTTAGCCTTGCATTTTTATCAAAAAGATAGGAAGAGTAAGTTTGATCAAAAAATCAAAATGGTAAGGGCTTAGCCTTGCATTTTTATCAAAAGGGGACGAAACCTATTTTTATTCAAATTCAAAATGGTTAGGGGTTAGCCTTGCATTTTTATCAAAAAGGGGAAAAGTTAAGTTTTTATCTAAAGTTCTAAATGGTAATGGGTAAGTCTTGCATTCTGATTAAAAGTGGACAAATATTTAGTTCTATAACAAATTTGAAATAGTAAGACTTTGTTTAATCTTTGTAAACAGAACGCCAAGCACCCACGTGTACTGGTGTGCCATTCAATAAAGTGAATCATCAATGAAAGAGAAATAAAGTATTGGCTCAAGAAATTGCCAAAAGTCAAATTATTGCTTCAATGTGTGCTTTTGTGTGTGATCTGAGAATACTGTATGTTTTTTTTATCAAAACAGGGCAAAAGTTAAGTTTTTATCACAGATTCAAATCGGTAAGGGATTAGCCTTGTATTTGTATCAAAAATGGACGAAAACAAGTTTTCATCACAATTTGTATCACAATGGGGGAAAAAGTTCAATTTTATCAAATTCAAAACTGTTGGGTCAGCCTCGCATTGTTATCAAAAACTGACGAAAGGGATAAGTCTTGCATTTTAATCAAAACAGGGCAAAAATTAAATTTTTGTCAGAAATTCAAAACGATAAGGGGTAAGCCTTGCATTTTTATCAAAAATAGGACGAAAACAACATTTTATCTAACTTTCAAAACTGTAAGGGGTCAGCCTTAAATTTGTATTAAAAAGAAAAAAAACCTAATTTTTATCACAAATTCAAGTGGTTAGCCTTGTATTTTTATCAAAATGGGGGAACGATTTAAAAGTTTTTACAAGTGGTAAGGGGTTAGCCTTGTGCATTTTTATCAAAACGGAGCCAAGTTAAGTTTTTTTATCAGAAATTCAAAACGGTAAGGGGTTAGCCTTGCATTTTTATCAAAATAGGGCAAAGTTAAGTTTTTAATTCAAAACAGTAAGTGGATGCATTTTTATCGAGATATTGAACAATTTTTTTTCAGTCAAAACTCAAAATGGTAAGGGGGTTAGCCTTACATGTTTGTTAAAATATGTGTAGGACAAAATTTTTCATCGAAAATTCAAAACGTTAAGGGGTTATCCTTGCCTTTTTATCAAAATTCAGCAGTACCAAATATCAAAAATATCAAAAGAAGACCATTATTATTTTATCAAAAATTCTTTTGAAATGGTAAGGGATTAAACCTCGCAATTTAAACAAAATTCAGAAAAATAAATATTGAAGTACAGAAAGCACAAATTATATGTACATGTAATAATTTTGACCTACTCAGTGAAAAGTGCTCACATGTTGCACGATGCAATTTCAGAGGATTTCTTTGTAAAAAAAAAAAGGGCAAACCGAAAAACAAAGCGTTTTCATGTAGCAAATGTTCCGAGTTATATTTCTCAGCATAAAATTTGGAAGGCCTTGCCCTGTAAGAAAACCGTCGGTCTGCATTTTCATTTCAGAATTTTGTCTGTGAAATTGAACGCCAAGTCACCGGTAGTAATTGCAGAATCTATGAAGAATTGAAGATATGATGCATCATGTAATCATTGTTCACTAAGCAGGTTAATAGCTGCAAGAAAGACAAAGTTACACTGTGATTCATGTTCATTGAGCAGGGCCCAATTTCACGGCGCTGCTAGGCACACGGTTTTACGCTAACAGAGCCTCCGTCTATTTCTTGGAGACCGTAAGCATTAAAGCAAAGCAAAAGGCACGCTTACTACAGAGGAAACAAATCTGCTTAACTTGCATAATGTAGCAATAGAAATCTCCACGCATGCGCGGCCGTTAGCACATCAGCGCCGTGAAATAGTGCTTAAGGTAAGCACATTTTCTGCTATGCTAAACACAACTTTTCTGCTAACTGTTAGGCAGCGCCATGAAATTGGGCCCAGGTCAAAAGATCCTGGTAAGGTTGGTTTAAACAGGGCCACCACGAGAAGGTCCCAGGATACCAGCCCCAAACACGCTTTCAGTATCGTCAGGTCCATTGCTGGATAAAAGGTAGGCCCCGGAGGGCCAGACACAGTTATCGACTGTCCGGTACGCTCCCCCAACCCCGAAGGATCAGGAGAGTACCCTAACCTATATGCGTGCCCCCCTCAGTTCATCCCCCATTACAGGTTCATGCGTTCTGAGGAAGTAGCAGCGTGTGCCGGCTCTGAATACAGGGCCACGCCCCTATAAAAGAGGGACGCACTACCTGCTCCTTTACAGCACGGCATCCTAGGGTTTCCAGGCCGCTGCGTAGGACCCACGCCCCACGTGGATGGCGGACCTTCCACGCGGACGCAACTCGCCCCTTAGAACTGGGTTTACTCCGCTGTACCAATCGGAGCACCAGTCCAACCCCGATTAACTGGGTTTACGCCGCACCTCAACCGAAGCACCAGTCCCGCTCCGATTAACCGGGTTGCGCCGCACCTCAACCTGAGCCCCAGTCAAAACTCCAGTTAGTAATCGATTCCGCCGCACCACCTTATACTGGGCTTGCGCCGCACTTTTGAAGCACCAGTAAAACTCCAATCGCCCGACGTGCTCAATTTGAGCCGATGATCTGTGGAGAAACCACCACCCCACACAAAACCAACCACCACCGACCCCACAACCGCAACATGTACCAGAACATACACCAGAGGAAGAGCGCGCTGGGATGCAATTAAACATTTAGAGTCTGACTCACTCTGAACAACCCATCGAACGACTCCACTTGCCGACTGTACTTGGGTCTTGAGATCCAGGGTCTTGAGATCCAGGGTCTTGGGTGTTCACTGGCTCAATTTGAGCGCTAATGGCTGAAAGAAAATGGTTAGTCCTACCTTAGTGAACATATCTACATGTAGCTGACTTGTTTCGTGATAAGTTTAATCAACGGCTGAACAAAATGGTTGGTCCCACCTAATAGTGAACACACCTGGCCGACTTATTTCATGCTGGCTGGCTGGCTAGCTGGCTGGCTGGGCTGGCTGGCTGGCTGGCTGAAATTTTATCAACATTTGACAGAAATTAATTTTTATCAAAATTAACATGGTAAGGGCTTAGCCTTCCATTGTTATTGAAATGGACTGAAACATAAGTTTCATAAAAAAAAACAAAGGGGTTGGCTTTATCTTGCAATGCTACATGTATCAAAACTGGACCAAAATTGCTTTAAATTGAAATTCAACCATTTTACTTTCAGAAAAAGTTGGTTTTTTAAATTCAAAATGGTAAGGGGATATATTGTAGCCTTGCATTTTGTATCAAAATCACACAAAAATAAATGTGATCACAAATTCAAAATCATAAGGGGTTATGAGCCTTATGTTTGAGCCTTAAATATGACAACTATTTTTCCAAAGATTCCACATCATAAGCCGTTAGATGTAGCCTTGCATTTTGTATCAAAATGGGACAAAATCAATTTTTATCACAAAATTAAATTCGTAAGAGTTTAGCCTTGCATTTTGATCAAAATTGTACTAAAAATAAGTTTAATCAATGACTGAACCAAATGTCACGTCCTACATGTACCTTAGTGAACACATCTGGACGACTCGTTTCTTGCTGGCTGGCTGGCTGGCAGGCTGGAACACTGGCTGGCAGGCTGGCTTGCTGGCAGGCCAGCAGGCTGGCTGGCTGGCTGGCATGCTGGCAGGCCGGCAGGCTGGCTGGCTGGCTGGCAGGCTGGCTGGCTGGCTGGCTGGCAGGCTGGCTGGCTGGCTGGCTGGCTGGCAGGCCGGCAGGCTGGCAGGCTGGCTGGCTGGCAGGCTGGCTGGCTGGCTGGCTGGCTCCCCGGCTGGCAGGCTGGCTGGCTGGCTCCCCGGCAGGCTGGCTGGCAGGCTGGCTGGCAGGCTGGCTGGCAGGCTGGCTGGCTGGCTCCCCGGCAGGCCGGCAGGCTGGCTGGCTGGCTTGCTGGCAGGCCGGCAGGCTGGCTGGCTGGCAGGCTGGCTGGCTGGCAGGCTGGCTGGCAGGCTGGCTGGCAGGCTGGCTGGCTGGCAGGCTGGCAGGCAAGCTGGCTGGGTGCGTGCATGCGTAAAAGGAAACATGCAGTGGAAATTCAGCTCATCTTGTTTTCATGCACATTACTACATGTATGTGTTGCAACAATACATACTAGATCTTAATATATAACCGACATACAGATCCTTGTCATTTGATTGGTGGAACTCGCATCACGTGGCATTCGTAAGAGTTTAGCCTTGCATTTTGATCAAAATTGTACTAAAAATAAGTTTAATCAATGACTGAACCAAATGTCACGTCCTACATGTACCTTAGTGAACACATCTGGACGACTCGTTTCTTGCTGGCTGGCTGGCTGGCAGGCTGGAACACTGGCTGGCAGGCTGGCTTGCTGGCAGGCCAGCAGGCTGGCTGGCTGGCTGGCATGCTGGCAGGCCGGCAGGCTGGCTGGCTGGCAGGCTGGCTGGCTGGCAGGCTGGCTGGCTGGCTGGCTGGCAGGCTGGCTGGCTGGCTGGCTGGCTGGCTGGCTGGCAGGCCGGCAGGCTGGCAGGCTGGCTGGCTGGCAGGCTGGCTGGCTGGCTGGCTGGCTCCCCGGCTGGCAGGCTGGCTGGCTGGCTCCCCGGCAGGCTGGCTGGCAGGCTGGCTGGCAGGCTGGCTGGCAGGCTGGCTGGCAGGCTGGCTGGCTGGCTCCCCGGCAGGCCGGCAGGCTGGCTGGCTGGCTTGCTGGCAGGCCGGCAGGCTGGCTGGCTGGCAGGCTGGCTGGCTGGCAGGCTGGCTGGCAGGCTGGCTGGCAGGCTGGCTGGCTGGCAGGCTGGCAGGCAAGCTGGCTGGGTGCGTGCATGCGTAAAAGGAAACATGCAGTGGAAATTCAGCTCATCTTGTTTTCATGCACATTACTACATGTATGTGTTGCAACAATACATACTAGATCTTAATATATAACCGACATACAGATCCTTGTCATTTGATTGGTGGAACTCGCATCACGTGGCATTCGTTATTGCTCCCATTCATGCCGCGGCTCAAAAAGTACTATCCGCCCATGGGGAATGGGAAATACTAATCAACAGTTAGGATCATGACGCGGTATTTGTGTGCAAATGCATGTTGGTGTGCGCGTTCAGCGTTGCGCGTAGCGCTTATTGTTCCAAGGAGCCAGCGCTACAGCGTTAGGTTCAAACATTTTCGTGAAGGGGTGGTTTGGAAGAGAGAAATACATTTTCCTCCAGTTATGTATTGAAAAAAAGTTCAAAAAATATCAAATGACAAGGATCTATGTCAGTTATATAAAACAAATATTGAGTGGCTTTAAATTGTGAAATGGGAGGAATATTATCGCTCGGTAAAATCTGGACTTTTCCAGTTCACTCGGCTTCGCCTCTTGTAATGGAAAAGTCCACATTTTACCTTGTGATAATATTCCTCCCATTCCACGCTGAGCCACTCAATATTTGTATAATACATGTTTTCATTGGAAGTGACAAGAAAGTGGTAGTTTTTCAATTATTAGCAAATCCTTTCATCAATACATGTAAGAGGGCGCTATTTTGGTTTTGTCACTTAAGGTACTCCTTGTCAAAAGTGCATATGAACAGTACAAAAACTGCTCCTTCAAATTTACCCACAAAAAAAGTTTTGAAGAAATATTGGTCACTACTATTGTCCAAACAAGCTGTTTAAAAATGATAAACAAGTATAAAGTGGAATTTACTCCAAGAAAATGAAGAAAAGTTTGATATATATCTGTACACAAAGCTATGGGGACACTACTGTTCTGCCTTGAATGACATCACCCATTGGCTTATGAATATGGAAATTTTCATTAGCATAAAAATTAAAATGTTGAAATTTCTTCCCTTTACTGCTACAAAAGAGGTGGAAAGTCATAGTTACATGGTAAGAAAGCTGTTTTTAATGTATTTAAGTCATTAAAATCCCATTACATGTTCCCTTTAAAGTCATTCGAGATATATTATGGAAGACAATTCCATAACAACAGTAACTTGAAGAATGACTCTTTGTTCTTAGAAGAATTTAGTCAGTTGGCATTGGGTGGCGGAGGAGGACGAATGGTGATGGTTGGTGGAGTTAGCGTTTGGCGGTCCAAGAGGAAAGATGTAATTTGGGAGTTGTAATCACGAAGTGGCTATTGTTATGGCAGTCGTTGTTTAGCGCCATCTACGATACATTTTGATAAGCACGCAGGTATATAATTATTTGTTTCCCCATGTTTTAGCGAGCAGTGTGACAGCTCAGTTGATAGAGGGTAGGATTTTTCACCGCGAGGTTGCGGGTTCGCATCTCAGTTTTGCACTCAATTTTTTTTTCCTTTTCTAACCTGAGGCTTTGGAGGATATTTTTTAAAAGGGAAATAAAGTCCGAATTTCATAACGTTCAAATTCTCTTTTTTCCTTCTAATTTTATATTTTCTTCTCATGTTTTTATAAAAGTTGCAGTCTACCGTAACGATACAAAATGGGAAATGCGTTACGGCTGCTGTAACGATAGCCACTGCGTTGTAATAAAGTTTAAAGAGATTTTGCAAACATGACAAAGTGTGACTGAATGTCTTCGTTCAAGAATCATCCAGAAATTCCCCTCCTCCACTTCACACCAATTTTTTCCTGGTATCTGTTCGGAAACAATGTTGCAACGTGACGCCAATTTTGAAACAAAGACAACTTCTTTCTGTTCTTGAAATTGACACTTGTTAGTGTTACCAATACCATTATGTTAAAGGTGTCAACATTATTAGGAACGCAATTCCCTTCGGCACATGGGCGTCGCGAGGGGGCGTCTTTTACATTTTGTACAGTCAGACAGCTACTTTTTTTTTACATGCAGTGCTTGCAAATTTGACCTCATTTTTCCTCACCATTTTTATCCATACTTTAATTGAAATTGTTCCCACAAGTTCTCCAGTGTGGCCAGTAGTTCCTACTAAATTACTTAAGGTGAAAATGCGTAACTTACTCTGCATTCTTGTGATGGTTGTTGACGTCCGTTACATCGTCCGGCTTGCCCGCGAACAACAAATGGCGGAACAACCACGTGCGCGCGCCGTCGTTTTGAGTGTCATCCCATGGGGGCGCCCCACTTACTAACCAAATTATTGAAGGCCTAAAAAAAAGGTTTTGCACCACAAAACTTGCTAATTAATTAAACAAATAAATGTGATACAGATTTACACAGATTAAGTCTGTTGTTTCCTTTTGCTCAAGCTTCCTAACCATTTGAAAATTTAAAATTGATAATCGCATTATGTCTTCCATAAATATTTTGTGCCTTTTCTTAAAAAGAAGTTCAGGTTTGAAAATTCATGTTAACATGATTACTCCGTGATGCAAAAAATGCTTAAGTGAGCCTTCATTTATCGATCAAATTAGCGATTTAGTTGGTCGAGAACTGGAGTAAAAGAACACATTTTATTAGACTCAAATTAAATATAGACTTAGGTTTTCTGAAAGGGATTCCCCAGGCGCGGTTCTAGAACCAATATTTTGTGGGGGCTAGCAGGGTGAATCCAGATTTTTTTCAGGGAGGCGTGCTGAAATGTAGACCGGTTATTTTCTCCAGACACTTAGGCCTCCGAAAATCAATAGGGGGGGGGGGGGGGGGGGGGGGGGGGGGGGGGGGGGGCTCATAAAATCCTAAAATCATTCACACTCTATTAACTACAAATGCACCCTTGTCACGACTTTCTTTAGGGGGAGACCGTTCGCATGTACATCACAATCCTTCTTTTTGATAATGCAATTTCTTTTTACGGAATTTCTTTTTGGGTGGCTAGACAAAATGTTGGGGGGGCTAAAGCCCCCCCCCCCCCCCCCGTAGAACCGCGCCTGGGATTCCCCCATGAAACTCTGCCTTCACTTATTTGAATAACAATCATGAGGTCATTCTAACAAAAGCAGGAGCACACTTCTCAAGAAACTGTCCAACAAACTGTTTTCATTGCAAAGATAAATTATTTGGTTTTATTGTTCCAAAATACATGTGGAGGTCAAAAAAATTATTTAAAGAATCGAAAATTTGGGTTGAATCTGTCAAAAAATTTTTTTTTTTTTTTTTTTAATAAACAGCTACTTTTTAACAGATTTTGCCTCAAAAACAAAAATTAGGTGAACCGTACCATTTTTCAATAGGGGGCGCTGTTCAAATCCGACAATTATTAACATTAGATTACAGAATGGTGTACCGTATTTTGAACAGGCAGACATTATATCCAGTATAATCTTTTTTGGGTGACACAGCAGGGGGGGGGGGGGGTTCCGACTTATTTTTTAGGAATTTGTATGAAAAAAATTAAATTTGGACAGAGCTGGTTTTTTTTTTTTTTGACCCCCAAAACCCCCCCTCTGGATCCGCGCCTGGAAGTTAAAACAGCTGTTATACTGTTTTTATTCTTTAAAGTTTGATAACCATGCAAAATGTTCACCTTTTTCAAATGGATATATAGCGTCTTTGGAAATAAAATGGAGGAATTTTAAACTGGAAGTGAAGCTGAGGCCCCAGTGCTGTCGTTTGTTGAGAGGATTAAAACAAAGAAAAGGTCCTCAATTCATACGATGGCTTAGCACTGATAGCCAATGCTAATTTGGGATTCTGCTATCCTACCAACTATTTAAACTCGAGAATGAAGTAAAGAAATCAACATGGATGAAAGGGACACGAAGGAAAATTAACAAAAAGGCATACAGAACAACTGTATACAAAGAAAGGAGAAATAACATGCAGAGAAAATGAAATCAAGTTATTTCTCGGAACCCACTCCGTTGGGGTACTCTGGAGAAATTTTTACCAAGGATTCTAAAGATGCAAGGGAAAAAGCAACAGCTATGCCAAATGTACACAAGGGCGGATCAAGAACACAATTTTTTGGGGGCCAAAAAAAAAAAAAAAAATTGAGTCCCCCAAAAAGTGGGTCAATTTTTTTTTTTTTTTTGGGGGGGGGGATTCTAAATGCTCTGTGGTGCGATCTGTGGCAATTTCTGACCACTTTAACCAATTTTTTTTGGGGAAGAAAAGATGGTGTACGCAGTGCCTGCCTTTATAGCGACGTCACCAAAAAAAATGGGTTTTTTTTGGGGGGGGGGGGGGCAACGGGGGACAATCCCCCCCCCCCTAAATCCGCCCTTGGATGTACATGTAAATGAATTTTTACAAAATAATCCATGAAGTTTGCTTTTAAACCTATTAAATGAATGTGATCTCATATGACAACTGTACAATAAAAATCAGTCATTGACATTCTCAAATTCGTATTTGCAAAAATAACCGCGATTATGCTACAATATTTACAATATTCTTTTGAATTGTATTGGTGCTGTTTGCTAGCTCTCCCCCCCCCCTCCCCCAGCAACCCACTCACCTCCCCAAGCAACCCCCCCCCCCCCAACATGAACATGCACAAATGTTGTCAATGAATGAAACTTCCCTGGTATACAATGATTCTTACAAGTGATAAGAAAACATCCAAGTAAGTGCCAAAAGAACACTGGTTCCTGCCCCTCCCCTCCTTCAGAAATCAAACAGCGAGACGGGGAACCAGCTGCCTTCTTAGGCTAAACCCTGTCGTTCCTGGTAATCATAAGTCCATCAACAAGAGAAATTGTTCATTCTTTGCAAATCATTAGCCTAGAAATCCCCCCCCTATAAAAAATTTAATTAAGCCCCTCCCTCCCTCTGCTGCTATATATGACTCGTATATTTAGACTGTACAAGAACACATGGAAGATTCATTAGGGTGATCTATAAAATTGCCATGGCTACTGTTTCGTTTCCTCATTTCCTTCGTCCGCCTGATGAGTTGGACAAGATCATTGCGATTCTGATGAAGATATTGACTGTATCCATGTAGATCCCCATTGCCCTAGAAAAGAAATGGAACAATAAATGAAAAGAAATATCAGGTTTTTAAAGGCATATATACCAGTACGATCATGCATTTTGTTCGTTTCCAATAATAACACCACTCAAAATCCAAAGAAGAATGTTCAAAACATAACCTGTTGGAGTTTCAGCTCAGTGGATATTACACTTTTCGATAAAACATATTAAAAAACCATGCACAACAGTATGACAAAAGAACACGATTTTGTCAATAGCACTCTTAATTTCCAACGATCAGGCAATTGACTGATCGTTGGAAATCACCTACATTTCTTGATTTCTTCTAAATGACAGCGGGCCAGATGGAATAATTTCACGGTGTGTTTAGTACCAGTACGATCTTTAATCCAAGTAAGCTTTTTGATAATTAAGTAGGTTACTTCTAAGATAAATGCAAAAAACCCTATAAATTATGCCTTTAAAAACTGTAAAGTCAGTCGTTCGAACTTTTTCTTTAAACATGTTTATACTGCCCATGTACTGGCGTGCACAGACATATTTGGTATCTTAAAATAACTCTTTCCAAAAAAAACATTCACTTACGCGTTGATTGGATCGTAAGGCCTCTGGGGCATGATGGGATAGGTTTCGGCACGTTTCATTATCAGCTGGGTGTCATACAACAGGAAGCCACTGAAGAGAATCAGGCCTCCATAGGTGCTGATGGCGTACAGGCCTGAGCCTAGGGCAGTAGTAGGTGCAAAGAACATACCACCTGCAACGGCAAAATAGAAAACAATATACCATTAGGATTTATCTAGGAGGGCCTATTAAAGTGTTGAGGGTAGCTGAGCTCATGGCGGTAGTAGGTGCTAAGAACATACCACCTGCAACAGCAACATAGAAACAATCAAACATGAGGGTTAATCACGGAGGACCTATTTTACCAATTGTGAGGCAAAAACTCACCAATTGACGCTGCAATGACGACACCGAGTCCCATGGCCAAGGGACCACCAATGTACAGAAACTTCTCGCTAGGTGCACAGGCAGCGACGCAGGACAATCCTGACAAAGTTGAAACAAGATTGGTGTTGTTAACATTAGGGTACATACATTTACACATGTCGGTAAGATCGGGACAAATTCAAGTTGGGTATTCTGAAGTAAACCAAGAATGGAGCAGTTTCAGCACCTGAATTTGAAGTATTTTGGGTTGGGACAGTATTTTCAGTAATAAAATTTGGGGCCCATTTCAAAACTTTGACATATTATTAATTCAGAATATTGAAACAATTCCTGAGAATTATTTTTCATAATTTTTTCAAACTTTTTTGGGACGGGCTGGTAGGGTGGGAAAAAAAATCATGTCTTTTTTTTTAAAACATATGTGTTATGGATGGTACACGAGGAGCGCACCATTCTCACCCACGAACGGCTCGCTACTGAGTGTTTTAACCTACTTGACACCCTCCGTGAATTCCTCATTATTGCTGGAACAAAGGCCTTTGTACAGCTTCATTGTTGAATATGTTAGAATGGGAAAAAAACATTTTTGTTTATGAGAAAAGAACAATGACGTCACATTTTTGTTATTATTTAGTGAGTTTCCTACCTCCATGTTTAAAGCATTTAAGAGAAAGGCAGTGGTCGAGCTGCCACAGTAGCCTAGTGGTAAACGAGATGAGTTATGGATTGAAAGGTGCCCGGTTCGAATCCTGCTACGTCAATTTTTCCAACGACCATTTTTTTTTAATTGCATGGGAAAAAGCAGAACAAAAAAAAACTAAGTGTCTTGCTTCGATTCTGTTAAATTACTGAATAACACATGTGGCTTCATCCACCTACAACAAAAAAATATGTGGGCAGTACGCCATTCGTCAGAAGCTGAATCGCAGGCCGTGCTCCATTCGTGCAAAATAACGGCGAGAAGAAACAATAGTGTGACGTCACAGGAGGGAGTTAATTGCTAGTAATTGTAGTGCCGATATCAATACTGACCTCCAACTACACCAGCCGTGTACCATGCAGCACGGATCAGGAGTTGTCCACCCAGCAGGGTCATGGGGGCTAAGACCGCCCCCAAGAGACCACTATGAGCCAACCACGCCAGCTGTTTCCCTCCTAGGACGCCCTCTGTGTACGGCACTGACATGCAGATAAAGCCTGAGCACATGACCAGACCCATCATGCCCAGTGCACCCTGGGGGGGGGGGGGGGGGGGGAGAGAAGATAAGAAATATAAATCAAGTTATCTCTGAGAACTACACTTATGCTCTTAATGCTGTGCTACCGCTGTGCAAAACTCAATTAATATGACTTTCTGGAATTGGCACGGCGATAGCACGGCATTTTAACCATTGCCAATGTTCGGCACGGCAACATCCTTTTGCTCGACAGGGTCTGCTGTGCTATCGTGGTTCTTAACGGGAGTGGAACGGCACTATTGTAAACGCTGTGCCATTTCCGTGCCAAACTCAATTCAAACGTTTTAGTGGGCAAATGTTTTAGCATGAATACAACAAATGATCTGCATCAAAATGATCGGTAACCACTACAATAAATATATACATGGAGCTGTCAAAATGTAAGAGACCCAACAGACTTTAAATTATTGAAAAGTGACCGTTTTTGTGCTGCAAAAAAATACACCTCTGAAAACTTGACATCCATAAGCAGTATTTTGAATTATCAAAAATTTCCTGAATTTTTCAGAATTTTCATACATATTTCCTTTAAAAGCAGCAATACTGCCCCTGTTGATTTTCTGAAGATTACCATTAATCCACCAAAAAAAATCCAGTGAACAACAAATGACATAAAAACTAATTATCTGTTAGTCAACAGATGACTTAAAAACTAATTATCTGTTGAGAGCGTACACCCGGTGGCAGCTTAGCGGTAGGGCTACTGATCTATGACCAATATCCGAGTAGTAATTCGCTAAGAATTAACAGTAATCTGGACTAGGTAAATACTACCAGTACCTTACGGTTCATGTATATTAGGCCAAAAAAAAAAAAAAATATTCGGTCTCTGGTCAGACGAAAGTTCCGGAATTGACGCGGCTTTTTTTTTTTTTCTTCAAGCTTGGATTGTACAGACAAGGTGGGGTACTATTTTGCTCTTTTGGTGTCCTCATGTACATTGGTGTCCTCCATAATTTGCCTTGGTGCTCTCGATCATTTGCCTTGGTGCAATTTCCCATTCCTTGGTGCTCTTTAGTAAAAAAAAATTGAGGTGTGGGAATAGAGGGCGCTGTTGGAGCTACCGCAGAACATTTTGGAAAAAAAATATATTGACGCGCAAGATTAAAATTGACGCGCACGCTGACCAGAGACCGACTTATTTTGTTTTTTTGGCCTTAGGTTTATTGCTAGCTTCACCAATATGCTTAACCCTAAAGGGGCCGGGTGGGGGGGGGGGGGAGAATCCGCCCCCCCCCCTTAAACTTTTTCCCCGATAGCTTAAAAAAATGTGTTTTTTTGCGACCCGAGCTGTTCTGACTTGTAACCTCAAGCCTTGGGCATCTTTTGATACCAAAAAGAGAGCAGAAAAAAAAAGCAGAGTTACCGTACCATTCGTGCATAAGAATAATTAATTAGCCATAATTCCAAAACCCTTTGACCTATAGTCATGAAATTTCTTGGGTATGTTCATGATGAGTTGCTCTATGCATGTACCAAGTTTCAAATTTTTTTCGTCACTCAACTGCTCAATGGCCGAGATCTTGGGGGGGGGGGGGGGATGAGAGATGATCAAAATAGCCCGGCTCTTTTAGGGTTAATGTACTTCAAATCTTCTGCTACTTAGACATGAACTGTTCCCATCACTTTATGAAAACAACATTCCCTGCATTTTCCCCAATATTTCACTGAGAAAATTCCAAATTTCATGAGAAATATTTTCACAAGGTTGCTGGGAAGTCACGAGGTGGTGTAGCACAGCCAATTGTCATTGTCTGGAGAGGTGTGTAATACTCACACTGCATTAACATTAAAAAGCCACCATAGCCAGTCAGTCAATGAACACAACATGGACACACGGCAAAAAAACCCACACATACCCAAAGTGACGCAAACCTTTCCCTTCTGGGTCACTGTCAAATTCTCTGAGTTTCCCCTGATTTTTGGTGTTTTTCCCAAATTCCCTGGGTTTTCCCTGACAGAAAAAAATAAAAACTCATTTTCGAGGTTTTTCCGGATTTCCAGAGTGGCCTGATGAACTACATGTACTTTCTTTCGAGTTCACTTTTTGGTGCATTTTTCATTTGGTTTTAAGATGGTTAAGAACAAACATTTCAAAATGACTATGAATAAAATGCAAAAATCAAGCCACAGCTGCAAACCAAAGTCGCGAATTGAAAACTGCCTCAACTTGGAGCTTCGACAAAATGATGATTGTTTTGACAGATTTCGAGCAAATAACGCTTAAGTGGCCTGCATCCCTGAAGGCATTCTTAGACGCCGCAATCACACAATCTTGACAAGATTAACATCTGGGAAACAACAAATGACTAATTACTCCTCCAGGGGCAGCAATATTAGCGCGGTATCGCTGGTGGTGGGTCCGTAATTAGACCGTTATCACAACTCCTCGCCAGCTGGGGCACCCAATAATTTGACGCCGTGTTATGAATGTTTACAGGAAATTAATACCGTCCATGACTGACATGTATTTTTACAACTTTCACAGCTGGCTCACGTTTTACGGAAGTTAAAAGATGTGATGCATCACCCGTAACAAATTGATCACATTATTTTTAAGCTTCACTGTAAACCAATTAGCATTTGTACTATGTTCTGTGTCCATTCGTGGTGAAAAAAATATGAATTATTCCTGATTTATTTAAAGCCAGAGTCCATCATTTGCAGCTATCCAAAAAGTAACTGGCGTAATTATTGTTGAAAAACATACTTGGTTGAAAGATAGTAAGGGGACTAAACTCCCTGTCAAATTATTCTTTCTGGCAAGCTGTCATTTTGAAGAAATCAACGAAAGAAGGCCTTTCCAACGGTGCTTCTTAAGAAGCACCGTAGGAAATTCAAATTAGCATGACGCACACGCGGTTGCTATAATTTGTTGGATCAGTGCGCAACATCGCTTAGCTGCAATCGGCTAAGTGAGAACGTGTCGTGAACAGGCCCAACTCAAAACATGATTCAGCAGCTTTTGATTTGAATCGAGATCCTAGAATGTTGTTTTTCTCGAAATATACAGCTGAAGTTGAGCTGAAACTTCATCAGGTTAGTTGTTCAGCACCCTTCTTTAGATCTTGAGCACTTTTGTTGCTTCAAACGAACAAAATGCACAAATTACAAATGATGGACTATACCTTTAAAGCTATAGTCCATCATTTGCAACTATCCAAAAAGTAACTGGCGTAATTCCTGTTGAAAAACATCCTTGGTTGAAAGATAGTAAGGGCACTAAACTCCCTGTGAAATTATTCTTTCTGGCAAGCTTGTCATTTTGAAGAAATCAATGAAAGAAGGCCTTTCCAACGGTGCTTGTTAAGAAGCACCGTAGGAAATTCAAATTAGTACTTCATTTTGTTATTCGGCAAAGCACGCGCAAGCATTGGCACGACGCACACGCCCACGCGGTTGCTATAATTTGTCCGATCAGTGTGCGTCATCGATCATCGCGTAGCTGCAATCGGCTCAGAGAGAACGTGTCTCGGACACTGAACTCAGGCCCAATTCAAAACACGATTCAGCAACCTTTGATTTGAAATCGAGATCCTAGAATGTTGTTTTTCTCAAAATATACAGCTAAAGCTGAGCTGAAACCTCATCAGGTTAGTTGTTCAGCACCCTTCTTTAGATCTTGAGCACTTTTGTTGCTTCAAACGAACAAAATGCACAAATTACAAATGATGGACTATACCTTTAAAGTGACAGCATATCAGTAGCAGAATAGACCCCGCAGGGAGTCTTAAGAACTTGATCCACCCCCATAAGGGAAACGTAATGGAGTTTGAGATTTCAATAGGAACAAAGGAAAACAAAGGAAGGGAAACTAAGGTCTTCCGTGAAGTAAAATTTGACAGGATGCTTGATAGTTGATACTACCGGTATCATCCACGGTACTTTCAATCAAGTATTCATAATTTTTGTGCTTTTCTTTTTGCAGTTTCGGTACAAACCATAGAGCTATATTAAATTACTAGAGCGCTAACTCCTCATTCTGCGCGCGGAGAAGCTTTGAAGCCGTCCTGGGCGCAGGCATTTTGAATTCATGTGCGTGTTTGTAGAACATAATGAAATTAGATGGATTGAATTTTGAAAGTGTGCTCTACATGCAACGTGCAAGTAGAACATACGCAAACAACTTAAGCGCGTCATTGACGGTTAAAAAAAACCGTTACAGCAAAAAGCATCTGCAGCGAATACGCGCACGCGTTGCGCTGTTTGCGTAGAGCAAAATGACACTCTCATTTGCTGATCGTGCGTTTCGGTTTTGGGCGTATTGGCTTCGATAACGCACCGGTATGGAATACAAACGCAGATATGCAAATAGCCGTACAAAAGCCGTACAAACTGTCTAGGTCTCCATAGGTTTGTGCACAAACATGGATGCGCCCAGCAGGCATTACATGTACTTTGTTACTTTTCATACACTGACATTGCCGTTTGAGAAGTTTGTACCTACCACCCATGACTTGGGCATCATTCTGGCCATGATGGCAGGATTCCTGGAGATTGCAATAGCTGAGGCTGCAGTGGATGCGATCCCGACGCCAAAATAGGCATAAGTGGACTGGACCCTCTCCCGTACGTAGTCTGGCCACATGCTGTATTTAGGGATAACAAAGTAGGAATAAAATTGTGATGGAATAAAACAGAATACCAACTGCAAGATGCGTAATACAATCTGTACGTGTATACTGACATGACTGAATAGTTTATATACAGGGTTTTTAAAATGTTTTCTCCGTGAATATTAGATATTACATGTATGTGGATTTGTGTGATCCAAACCTGTGAAATAAGGTCACTAAACAATCTAAAACATGAAAGTTTTGCAAAATCGTGCCAAATGTCTACCTTCAAGGTAACTAGACTACATATGAACATTAAAGGCAATACAAATTAAAAAAAAACACTACTAAATTATTATGAAGTACCTTACTGGACTGTAAGTGAGTAATAGTCTCAAGCATCCTGTGAAATTATGGCACCTGGTGTGCTGACGTTTTCAAGAGAGGTGGAATTTTTGTGTCAATTTCCAATGATGGTCGGCCGACAATCGTTGGAAAAACTGTTTTTTTTTCCTTCAAATACTGCCCCCAAGGTGCCAAATTTAGTTAGTCCACATTTTGTTCGCAATTTGGTTACACAACCGTGACTGGGAGAAAGCCAGCTAGTCTGGCTCCCTGACCTAGCTCCCTGACATCTATAAATTGCTCCGTCTCACAATGGAACGAGACTACAATGTACAAGAACAGCATTTGTTTTCTTGGTTTTCCCCCATCTTTGAACACAAAACTTCAAACAAGTCTTAGTCAGTGTAACAAAATTTGCTATAAAATACTAACCCCCAAATCCATCAATTTCTGAAAATTACAACAAAAGCAAATGTTGTACACATGTATATTACATTTAAAGAGTACACATAATGATCAGGTACAGAATTTTTTTTTTTTTAATTCAAGTCAACTTTCACTGATCTGTGATATGTAAGGACATCAGTTTGCTAAGTACATGTACAAACACTCTTGCAGGAAAATACTCTAAAACTTTCAAATGGCCAATTTATGATTCAATTTATTGTCCTCTAGGATTCAATGTCCCTGAAGTAGAAAATGGGTCCAATTATTTAGCCATATAGTTCTCTAAGCCAGGGAATTAAAAATGGAGGTTTTGAAAACCATAAAGGATGGATGCGGTTGAGCAATATGACCGGTCAACCTTGTCTCCAGGGAATTATGACCTGTATATTACCCCTCATGTGTAATTACAATCAACCTTGTAACCATATGTTCAATGATCCATGAGTTATCCTCACACACAATTATAGCGTTCTCAATTAGCTTGCTTGCGCCTAACAGGCTGCATCGAGCTGCATACTCCCCAGGGAGCTGAGATGGTATTTGGAATGTTTCATGTGCCCAATGAGTAGGGGAAATAATGATGTAGCGCCTTGAGCACCAGTCTTGGTGGATATGTGCGCTTTATAAATATCCACTATTATTATTATTATTATTAAATTCGAGGTTGATGCATGCAAAATAAAAAAAACCTATACACAATATTTATTAAATGGTCTGTGACAGACTTAAAGGGAAAATACAACATTTGCAAACATCGAAAAATAAAACTACCGAGTTGTTACGAAATACCTTACTAGGATGTTGGTAAAGGACAGTCTAAAGCATCCTGTAAAATTATGGCACCTGGTGTGAAGTCATTTTCAAGAAAAATGGTACTTTTGTATACATTTCCAACAGTGGTCGGCCGACCACCGTTGGAAAAACCTAACTATTTTTCAACTACTGCTCCATATTTACCATTGTTTTTTTTCAGTCCAAATGTTGTTTGCTATTGGTTCCATGTTCATGAACGGGTGCAGGCCAGGCTAGACTGGTTCCCTTACCTTACAGTTTTCTGGCATTTTTGATCCATTTCATTTTAGTGGAGTCAGGGAACCAGACTACTTGAAACCTTTTGTTTTTCTTGGTTTATTCCAGCATTTTCGAATGCAAAACTTCAAACATGTCAGTGTAACAATATTTGATCTATTATACTAAGGCCAAAAAAAAAAAGTCTCCGGTTTCTGGTATGGAGCTTGCCCAAAAAGTGGTGCGGCGACGCGGCTTTTTTTTTTTTTTTACCTGACTTTTTTGCTTCAAATGTCGGCTGATGACTGCAAATGGTGCCTGACTAAACTTAGTGCAAAATGTACGGGAGTCCAGAGAGTCCACGTAAAGCTTATTCTCGATCATACCCCCATCTAAAAACACGTTAAAATTGTGCTGCAGCAGGATTCCAGTCAAACCAGTGAGTTTGGCGGTTTTGAGACATCATCTTTTATTGAAAAAAAAACTTTTTCATTTTGCCGACGCGCATGGCTACGGCGACGCGCGCGCATACCAGAAACCGGAGACTTTTTTTTTTTGGCCTAAACCCAAAATAGTTCGTTTCTGAAAATTACAGCAAAAGCCAGTGATGTACATTCTCTTTAAGATCCGTGAAAGTTTAAATCCGTTTCTCCGGTGACTCCGATTTGGATGGAAGGCCCTCCTCTGAATCCGCCATGCATGGCTGCGGCTTTGTTTAAATGTCAATCACATGTTACAGTGATAATCCATAGCCTTTAAGCAAAAGGGCCTGTTTGGACAGTACTTAATAATTTTCAAAAAATATCCCTGTGTTTTTAAAGGGAATGTAGAACATTTGCAAACATCAAAAAAATAAATGACCAAATTATCACAAAATACTTTACTGGACTGCCAGGGGATGGCAGTCTGAAGCATCCTGTAAAACAATGGCTCCTGGTGTGCTCACATTATCAAGTAAAGTGATATTTTTGTATCAATTTCCAACGCTGGTCGGCCGATCAGCGCTGGTAAAACTGACTTTTCTTCAAATACTGCTCTTATTTTTTTTATATTTAGTTATTCCACATTGTCTCAGCAATTGATTACACATCTTCTAAGGGGTACAACTGATTCTCTGACCTTACAATTCCCCAACATCTACAAATTGCTCTGTTTCATTTTAAGTGCGGTCGGGGAACCAGACTACAAGAACACGATTTGTTTTCTTGATTTTCCAGCAACTACGGACCCAAAACGTAAAATAAGTCAGTATAAAATGTTTTGCTATAACATACTGACCCCCCAAATCCATCCATTTCTAAAAATTGCAGCAAAAGCAAATAATGTACATTCCCTTTAATGAACACCAGAGTTCTAGTTATTTTCTTGCATGTCCTCACAGGTACATCACAAGTCCTCTCGTCTCTAATCAGTGATCAGTTTCTCGTTGTTTATCGCCTGTTACTTGTGATATTTCTTTTAATTTGACTTGTGATTTGACTTGGGACGGACTTGACTACACCTGGCATTTGAGGAATAACTCCCAGCAGTTGACTTTTTGAGTTTTATATACCATGTTAAAGGGAATGTACAACATTTGCTTTTGCTGCAATTTTTTTAGAAATAAATGGATTTGGAGGATTAGTAAGTTATAGCAAATATTGTTAAACTGACTTGTTTCACGTTTTGGGCTTGTAGTTGTTGAGAAATCAAGAAAACCAATCATGTTCTTATAGTCTGGTTCCCTGACCCCACTTAAGATAAAACAGAGCAATTTATAGACTTTGGGGAATTGTAAGGTCAGAGAATCAGTCTAGCAGGCTTGTACCGGTACCTCTTCACATAAGTGTGTAATCAACTGAAAAGAAAATGTGGAATAACCAAATATGAAAACTTAGTAGCTCTTTTTGAAAAAAAAGCCAGTTTTTGGAGAGAGCCAGCGTTGGAGAAATACAAGTTTTCTTGAAAATGTCAGCACACCAGGAGCCACGATTTTACAGGATGGTTTAGAAGTGTCATTCCCAGTCCTTCTGATTTGAGGCGTGGGATCACACCCCCACACCATCGCACACCTAAAAGCTTCCTGAGAAGTGCGAATAATTGCACGCCTGAATTTCCCTGGACCACAGATCACACACCTAGAAAACCACACACCTAGAAAAAACACACACCTAGAGAAATTCAGGTGTGCCTTTTTCCACACGCCTGTGATTTTCAAATCAGAAGGCCTGCATTCCCTGAAGGGCCAGTGAGGTATTTCGTGATAATTTGATAATTTGCTGTTTTGATGTTATAAAATGTTGTATCTTCCGTTTAAAGAGCAACTCTTTAGCTTTGTAATGACACCAAATTTATTTCTGTAGCTTAAATAATTCCAAAGATATGCTGGGAGAAAGTCAGTAGTGCGCTAAGTGTGAGTTAATAAAACACATTTCTCTCTAGAGATTGAATGGTAGAAAACGACTTCACCTAATGATGCAATCAAAACCTTTTTCCATCAGTCATGTCATGCACACCATGATAAAACAGTGTCAAACGCAAGGTACATGTATTCAAAGGGCCCATGAAATGCAATTTTTTTAAATGTAATTCTTGAAAATGCACCTTTGTGTCCCATTTAACCTTATTTTCAATTTTCATTATGCTGTTTTCAAGGGAATTTTGGTGCCTTTTTGGTTTTTATGCTAATGCAAATTTCCATATTAATGAGCAAAAGCGTGATGTCATATCAGGCAGAAACCTCACTGTTGCAAGTGGTTTGTGCACAAAAAGTTTTCAGAAGTTTGGATATTTTGCTGTTGAAAATTTTCTCTTTTTTTTCGGTGATTCGTTGTTGTGTTAGTACATGGCATGGCAGTAAGCCAATGAGCGAACCTTTCTCATCAATTTTATCGATAAGCAGATTTTTGGGGTTCACATATGTACACAAAGCCATTTAACTGAACAGTGTCTCCCTGAAATGACATCACGGCAACAGCGCCCTCAGTTGTCCAAAAAAAAAACATACACAAATTTGAATGTTTAAAGAAGTGCACTTTTGAATAAAATAAACCAAAAAAGGGATGTCAAATAGTTTTCATACATTTAAGAAGAGTAGAAAGTAGCACGAATTGTGTTTCTCTGAAAAATTCATTTCATGGACACTTTTAAAACATTTCCATGTCCTGTTTGTGTAACATTAGTAATCAATAAAAAATATATTCCCAAACCAATAGAAGTTCATTTACATGTAGTTGGGCCTTTTTTGGTTACAGTTGAGTCACTTAATTTTAAGGGTTGATCCCTGAGAAAAAAATCCACCCTAAATGACTTTTATATAAGAGTACAGAGTTGAAAGAAGACCACCCTCCAAATGTAACGTGAGTATACCGTGGAATTGCCCAAATGATAAAAACACAAAGTTCGACCTCCAAACTCCGAGTCATTTCCGATATGAGACCTTCCTTTTTTCTTATGATCTGCGGGCCTACTGCTTCCAAATTGTATTAATCGGCTTCGGCGCACTGTTATTAACGCTCGTTATTTTCACCACAGCGGCTTATAAGTTTGTGATGTGATTGCCAGCATCTAGCACTTGAATGAAATGAATATCACCACAGAGGACATTTTCATTATCTAGTGCGATTGACAATACAGTCCCATGGCGCCGTCGCGCCAACACTCGGCTCAGAAAATTGACACTGCTTTATTCATGACTTCATCTTCATTTCCTTGGACTGAGGTCTTTCTAAAAAGCTGTTAAAAATTCACAAGGTCTTGGGAATCAAAGGCAGATTAAAATTTAAGTGGAATTATCTCCAGGGGGAAGGGGTAATTCTGTCACATATGTGACTTCAATGTCTTCAGTTTTTCCTTGTCAATTTATTTCCAGTGAAAAGTTTAGCATGAAACATTTCGAAATATGCCTCCGAAGCAAGGGGTGTGCATTTACGGGTAGTACAGGGATCGAGAACCCGATTGAAAAAAAACAACACAGCTACCTGGGTTAAAGAAACCCAACGCCAAACATGCTAAATTTAAAAACCTCTGAAGTTGCTGTTGAGATTGTTTACAATGATCCGCACAGCAATACTACCGCATCGGCGCATCAATACGACAAGATACAAGTGTGTACAGTGAGCTTAGCTTTACGGTGTAAACTGCAGCTTTTGTGAGCGTCACAAATGTGAAATATGCTTTGTTTTTCCCATATGGCCTGGTTTTTATTTTGAAAATTCCCCACAACTGACATTCGAAAGCTTTCTTTTTCATCGTCTGAGAAGTAATTTGTCAACTTCAAATCCCTGCACAATCCTTTGGCGTCATTAAGCTCAGGGTAAGCAGGCAGATTCAGTCACGCTTCACTGCTCTCCACAGTGCTGTTTTCGTGTGTGCAGTGATACTCTGTGTGACACAGAATCACTTTGAAGGGAATGCACAACATTTGCTTTTGCTGCAATTTTCAGAAATGGATTTGGACTTTGGAGGGTTCGACTACTATAGAAAATTTTGTTAAACTGATTTGTTTCATGATTTGGGCTTGTAGATGCTGGAAAAACTAAGAAAACCAATCATGTAGTCTGGTTTCCCGACCCCACTTTAGATGAAAGAAGCAAGTTATAGACATCGGGGAATTGTAAGGTCAGAGAATCAGTCTAGCAGGCTTGTACCCCTTCACAGGTGTGTAATCACTTGCAAAGAATATGTGGAATGAATAATTAGGAGCAGTTTTTGAAATAAGCCAGTTTTCTCCAAAGCTGGTCAGCCGACCAGCGTTGGAAAAATAAAAGTTTTCTTGAAAATGTCAGCACACCAGGAGCTACGATTTTACAGCATGCTTTAAGCCGTCATTCCCTAACAATCTAGTCAGGTATATCGAAATAATTTGATCAGTTTGTTTTTTGATGTTTGCAAATGTTGTATCCTCCCTTTAACACTTCATATCCCTTCACCTGAAACTGACCTGCGGGGTTTCAAAGGGTTTCACATATTGCTCTGAATATTGACTTCCCACTAGGAGGGACAAACTTGACCTTGGAAATACATTTTTAATCAATTTGCAAAGGGACTTACGCGGCTCGTTCCAAGGCGCCGACATCTTTGGACATGCCAAGGCCATAGTAGCACAACGCACCGATGCCAACTGCCGCTGCACCTGCCAAAGCGCCCCGCCCGACACTGATAGCTGGGGCAATCATCAAAAGGGGAAAAAACAACAGGTGTTACCAGTAGGTAACAATCATTTGTGGCAAGATGCTGAGAAATTAGTCTTTAGGACATGTTTTATATAATTTTTTTTTAATGGGGAATTCAATGAGAAAATGGACATGGCTGTGAAGTAGAAAATTTAAAGGTATAGTCCATCATTTGTAATTTGTGCATTTTGTTTGTTTGAAGCAACAAAAGTGTTCAAAATCTAATGAAGGATACTGAACAACTAACCTGATGAAGTTTCAGCTCAGCTTCAGCTGTATATTTCGAGAAAAACAGCATTCTAGGATCTCAATTTCAAATCAAAAGTTGCTGAATCATGTTTTGAATTGTTTTGAATTGCAGCTATACGCGATGTCGCGCACTGATCTGACGAATTATAGAAACCGCGCGCACCTGTGCGTCGTTCCAATGCTTGTGCGCGCTGCGCCGAATAACAAAACGAACAACTACATGTAATTTAAATTTTTCCTACAGTGCGTCTTAAAACGCACCGTTGGAAAGGCCTTCTTTCGTTGATTACTTCAAAATGATAGCTTGCCAGAAAGATTAATTTCACAGGGAGTTTAGTCCACTTACAATTTTTCAACCAAGTATGTTTTTCAACAATAATACGTCAGTTACTTTTTCGGGTGGCTGCAAATGATGGACTATAGCTTTAAAGAAATCTTCAGAACTACAAGCATCACAACCTCAAATGTGGTATCAAATGAAAGGGGACAACAAGGCATTGCATTTGACTGGTGTGCAGGTGAGATAAGTATTGCCAGCTATAAGTATTGCTTCTTATTGGAAAAAAAACTATTTCTGGAACCTAAAATCATAGATATGAGGTAGACATTTTGGATTTTGGGGCCAAAAAGTGAATTTTGTTGATGATGCTGAATATGGAAAATATTTCAGGTCTGGGGGCATTTGGTAAAAACAAAAAATCTTGGTTTTCTCACTGGATACTGACCGTAGCGAACTGAAATCTTCAGGGGACTCAGTTCTGGCCTCTAGGTACCTTGTGTAAACTTTTGAGAAAAATTTGCTGAAGTTGGAGGTTTGGGTCCAAATTGACTTTTTTGATAATGCAGGATATTGAAAACTTTCAGATTCGGGGGCATTTGGTAAAAACGTTAACGAAAAAAAAGAAAAAAGGGGCCGCCTCCTTTTTTCCCCAAAAATTTGGACAAGTAACTTTTTTTTAATGGGCCTTGGTTTCCATACCTGATCCATCGGCTGGGGTAGCGGCCATTTCCTTCAAGGTTTTTGATTTTGCTGCTCTCTTGGCCGCGATTCTGCTCGGTTGGCTTGCATATCGCAGGGCGGGTACCACAACACTGACTTTGGGTCGCAAGCAGGTAGCCACGCCCCTGCCTACCGTGGGGGCGGAAACACAGGCAACCAGGGGGAGTTTGATGAAGATTCGCGACGCTAACATGACGACTGTCGAGTGAATTACGACTCACGGGTGCCACTAATAATACTCGAAAAAGGAACCTGTCAAAAGAATAAATTACAAAATGAAGGCCAATAAGAAACTAGCTGAGCTGAGCCCTTGCAGAGTTAATTAATGTACATGATTTATGGACGGATTATCTGCAAAACCATTACAGATCGTTCCTTAGCCTGTTGAGTGATTAGATTTTCAGAATCATCTGTCATATGCTTGTGTGGCAAGCATTATGGATAACCAAGGACTGAAACAATCACCGACGAATCTCAGCCGTGAGAATAGGCACAAGAAATGTCATTTTACCTGTTTATAGTTGACACTCCGGAGTTCGTAATGTGGTAACTATTTAGTGAAACTTTCATGGACTATTTAATAATGCATCTTAACAGCGTTTGACCGTCTAGTTTCCTGACCCGACTTGACAATATTTAATGCCGGGATCTTTGTGTCTTAGCACCTACATGCATCGACCGAATGGTTCTCGGACTTACAATGTAATTACCCTTTTTAAAGAAACTCCTCCAAAGCCACGGCTCACTATGAAAACAAATTAAATCTGGGCCCACTTCAACAGAAAGTACTAGGATTTGATAAAAAAAAACATAAAAGCAAATAACACTATTAAAAGTAAAATTAGGGGGCGGGGCATGGAGGTACAATTCGCCTACATCCCCATGTCAGTACCAGCAGTCATCAGCTACAAACTCAAGAGCGGTTCATTCAAGCCCTTCAGAATGGGGCAATCTAACCCGATATCTTAAAGGGAAAATACAACATTTGCAAACATCAAAAAATAAAACTACCAAATCATTTTGAAATACCTTGCTGGACTGTTAGTGAATGACAGTGTAAAGCATCCTGTAAAATCATGGCACCTGGTATACTGTCATTTTCAAGAAAAGTGGTATTTTTGTATCAATTTCCAACGCTGGTCGGCCGACCAGCGTTGGGAAAAAAACTGGCTTTTTTCCTTCAAATACTGGCCCCAATTGACCATCGCACTTGTTTGCAATCGATTACACACCATGATGAACAGGTACAAGCCAGCTAGACTGGTTCCCTGACCTTACAATTCCCCAATGTATGTAAACTGCTGTTTCTTCTTAAATGGAGTCAGGGAACCAGACTACAGGAAAATGATTGTTTTTCTTGGTTTTTATAGCATTTTCGAACCCAAAACCTCAAAAAAGTCAGTGTAACTATATTTGCTATATATTTCCAACCCCCCAATTCCATCCATTTCTGAAAATTACAGCAAAAGCAAATGATGTATATTCCCTTTAACGCCATCAATAAGGTATATAACAACTTGCTTTAGCTACATTGTTACTTACTACTTAAATTTACTACTTTAAATATGGTAACAATTTCTTTTCTCTTTAATATTCACAACTACTACCATCACCAAAATCTTGCAATATTTGGCAGATCACCTGCTTATATTATCATTTCAATGTCTTCTTAAGTCACCGAATATTTGGGGTTTAGTGCGTGTAATTATAACAAAATAATGTGTGAATTTATGATCATTGTCTACCCTAGTAAACACATCATCTTCCATATTTCATTGGTAATGAAACATGTTCATAGTTTCAGTATCTTGTTTAATACACTGAAACGTTGCTGTGCACAGCTGTGCACAGCTGTGGACGTCCTTCACTAGCCCTTAGGCCAAAAAAAAAAGTCTCCGGTTTCTGGTATGGAGCTTGCCCCAAAAGTGGTGCGGCGACGCGGCTTTTTTTTTTTTTTTACCTGATTTTTTTGCTTCAAATGTCGGCTGATGACTGCAAATGGTGCCCGACTAAACTTAGTGCAAATATATGGGAGTCCAGTGAGGCCACATAAAGCTTATTCTCGACCATAACCCAATCTAAAAACACGTTAAAATTGTGCGGCAGCAGGATTCCAGTCAAACCAGTGAGTTTGGCGGTTTTGAGACATCATCTTTCATTGAAAAAAAAACTTTTTCATTTTGCCAACGCGCATGGCTACGGCAACACGCGCGCGCGCATACCAGAAACCGGAGACTTTTTTTTTTGGCTTAGTAACAGCTTTTATTCTGGCCCATTTCGTTCCATCAATGTCTTATTGTAATTTAAATACTTATGTCTAGTTCTAGCAGTAGCTATTTAAGCGACAGCAGTAGTTTCAATGAAAGTTTAAGTAGTACAGACTCACACCATTCATCAGATAGTGATGTCATAAATCGCCTCAACGATTACGTCTTTAATCCCGTACCGTTGGATACTGAATACGCTGAATTCCTGCAAAGTACATGCGGGTCTAAAATACCTTAGTGAAGAACAGGTGCAATCCAAATATACTAGGAAAGGTGATTCCTTTTCGTTGTATCACCCAAATGTAAGAAGTATAAATAAAAATGTTGATTCCCTGCAGCATTCGCTTTTAGAAATAAGGCACGAATGTCAAATTATCGGCCTTACTGAAACATGGCTGAAGTCAGACCCTGATCCCCTATTGGGCATGCCAGGTTATAACATTGAGTTTAAAGGGAATGTACATCATTAAGTAAGATTTGAGGCTTTGCATGGTGGAGATACTAAATAATGAAAGGTTTGCGGAAACACCATGTGCGAATAATTTCTCAACTAAGAGAATGGTTCTGAAAAGAACCAGAGGTATAAACTCGACGTTCCGGTCAGTATGCTCTGACCGTCTTCAGGAGAGTGCCTAAACTCTAAGAAAGTGAATACTTAAGTAGCAAGAGGCGAAGTCAATGAAGTGTTCCCATGTCACTAATTATCGTCCCATATATGTCTTGCCATGCTTCTCAAAATTGTTAGAAAGGTTAGTTGCAAACTGTCTTGGAAAAAAAAAATCTCTAGATTTAACATACTGTCACAATCTCAGTATGGCTTCAGGGCCAAATATTCAACTGAACTTGCCTTGATTGATTTAGTTGATAAAGTAACATCTATCCTGGACAAACGTGAGCATACAATTGGCATTTTTCTGGACCTTTCTAAGGCATTCGATACTATAGATCATGATATTCTAATTAGTAAACTACAAACATCTATGGTGTAAGAGGTACTGCACTCAAATGGTTTAAAGATTACTTGAGAAATAGGAAACAATTTGTTGTCTGGCAAAATAAAAAGTCCATTTACAAACCAATCACCTGTGGTGTACCCATCTTATTGTATATTGTGCCGTATTTTACAGGAACTGGAAGCCTAACAAGTAGGCCCTAAGTGATTTGCCTATGGGCAAAATTGTACATGGTTATTTGTAGCGGATCAAAAGATATAATGATTTCGCTTGTATTTACGCGAGGGAAGCGCGTGGCGTTGGTGACATATCAGGTGACATATCTAGTAATTTGGAGGCCGTTTTGAAGGTGAAATCTGATGTTTTTTGTTGGAAAATGTTGGTTTTTGGGACTGTGTTGTCTAGGTCTCGGTATTAGCTTGGACCTTACTATCGCCAGACCATGTCCAAATGTTAAAAAAGGCGATAAGTTGGGTCCAAGTTACTCGGACTATTTATGAATATGAATATGATTACTATTACTTGTATTAGGCCTACTAATACTATAATTATAAATAGTTTAAAGTTAAGGCCTACGTACCTTCCCCTCAAAAACGTTCTCCCTTTTGATATGGACACAAGTTTTAGGAAAGTCACCACTTACTATTATTGCATCATTTAATAATGTAACATCAACAAATTAAGCGACAAAGTCACGCATGACCTGTGAGACTTATTGCATGATGGCTGCGACAATTGTTGAGTCTGATACCTTTTATTATGAGCGCTATATTATCACTGTCAGGAGTGGCGTTATCAGACTGACAGACTATTATTAAACTGGTAGCCTACACTTTCTTGTTTTCATTATTTGGTGTGGTTCCAGATCAAGTGATTGTTGACATTATTAAAGGGGTCAATTTTTCTTAGGAACACATTTTGTGCAACTTTCTACTACAGTCTGAAATGTATGAAAACTATTTGAAATCCCTTTTTGGTTCATTTCACTGAAAGTACACTTCTTTAAACATAAAAAAAATCCATGTTCTGTTTGAACTTCGACAATAGATCAATCAGGGATGCAGAAGCAGACAGTAACTTAGTCTGGTTCCCAGACCAAAAGATTCCGACTATTCCTGATGAATCTTAGACGTGTAGACGTCGGGGGAAATTGTCAGGTCGGGGGACCAGACTAACAGTAACTGACACTAGATGGCGCTGTTCACAATTAATAACTGAGGCCTCATCATTTTCGACCGTGCGCACACGGTCACGTACGTACGTTGACCGGAGATGGTGCGTACAAGCCCGGGGGCCGCCCCACGCGAAAATCACGCTGCGCTATATCAGATCAGCGGCAAGAAGTGCAACATTCTCGTCAAGCACTTCTTTACAGTGACGAATATTTTCAATTTCTCGAAAATGGGTATTCAATTGTTTATTTTTAATTTCGGCTAAAAAAACCCCACGATACCCGGAAAATATTCTTCTTGGGTAGAAAAATGGCGTCAAGTTGATCATGTATTGTTGATGTACCCTAACGTGGCGCGGCCCCTAACGTGGCGCACTTTGATTTTTCGCCTGTAGCGCCTAGCTAGAGCAAAAGTTTTAACTGAAATTTCACAGAAAGTGAAATTTCATCAAGTTCTAAACACTCCCGTTCATAAATTGCGAGTTTATTTACCCGCTACAAAGTTAAAAGAAAAAATTATTTTGGCGTGATTTTCCGATTTTATTTTCAAGTGCAAAGTGAAACCTTTGAAAATGCCCCGAAAAATAAGAAAATAATTTTCTGACAAACATCTGGCTGGGTTTGTAAGTTAAGATAATAATGATTTATCAGAATTTATCAAGTTTACAGAAATTCTTAAATGTTAATTTGGAATTTTCTGAGATTTATTCAAGTGCGCCACGTTAGGGAACACTCCGCCAATTTGTGCCCAATTTCCGGACGCGACCGTTTTTGCATTTCGGATTAAATTTTATGAAACCGAAATTGTTCACAGAGGTTAAATAGCAAGCATTAAAAAGGTAAAAGTACCAGTATTTCACTGCATGAATTTGAGGTTTATCAACAAAGAGGTTTGGCAACACTACACGAGGAAAGTTGGGTAAGCTTCGAAGTGCGCCACGTTAGGGAACACGACTATAGCGTTTCATTACTAATCCCTGAAACTTTTAAACAATGTCCAAAATTGCACATGGGAGATGATTGTTGACCATAAGCCAACTATAGGGGTCGATTGTCACGAAGGCAATATTATAGATTGCCTACAGCAAAACGGATCGACATAATCACTCGGATGTTGTTGTAGGAAATGAAGGAACAAGGGCAGACAATAATTAACTGCTTTGATGACGAAAGGTCAATTATTTAGGGTTGATAAACCAGCTGCCAGTACAGAAAAAAAACCTCTTGGATTTTTTGTGACACTTCACCTGCCACGAAAAGCTAAAGCGCTTGCGTCAAGCATGCCTGACACCACTATGACCCGGCAATATTTTCATATCATTATGCCGCGCAGTAATCCACGGCCTAAAAACTAGCGTATTAGTGTAAAGCAAATTCTATTTAATTACTGGAAGGTCACCGTTGTACAATGTATATGTTAAAATCGTCCGTCCGTTCAAAACGTTTAAATGCAGCTGAACATAATTGTGTGCAAACAAAAAAATTTCACTCGGGCTGAATTAAGCTAAATTGTCTCCCGGGAAGATGAATTTACATGTATATATTAAAACAGCTGTTAAAAGGTATAGGATGGAGGAGGTGGGCCTTTTAGGACCTTCGAAATATAGCCTGGAGTCTCGCAACAATTGTGAAATTGAAAAGAAAAACCATGACAGCTGATCTTCAGGCCTTACACTTGAATGTTTGTATTGAAACAATACAAAATGAACAAAAGTAATTACGATCAAGGTTTTAAAATGGTTTAACGGTACAAGAGCTGTATCGGAATCCGCCTCACACATTTTCCCCAGATATTCACCGTCAGTCACACCATTTTTACGCTAAAATATTTTTTTCTCGCCAAAGTCTTGAAAGCGCAGGAATGAAACTTTTCTTTAATTTTGACTGGGAACAGTGTAAAAAAAAAAAAAAAAAACTTAACTTGATCAAAAATAGGATTGATGATAAATCTTTTGTCAAATTTTGGATTAACCCCCCACCTAGTCTATGTAATAGACCTGTCACCACGGCGAATGCCGTGGTCTATTATCTGTGAGCAGATTCGCTGATTAATTAGGCAAGACAACCGACTCTTGACCTTCTAGATATTTGACCAATCAGTGAGAGCCTTCTATATCGGGTCTTCGGTCTTTCACCCGTGGTGCGTCATAGACAATGGATTAAAAAAAATGTGTCACGCGCTCTGTATCATGTTACGCGCTATCGCGCGGCTGTTGTTGTATTACAAAACACTTCATTCAAATTGACCAATCAAACCATTTAGTCCCGATTTAGGAATGAAATGACGTCACGATTTAGTAAAGTCGACTCCGATTGGCTGGCGCGCGGCTTGCATAAATTTGCATGTCAGGAGATGTCAGACGTTCTCCAGGAATTGGCTCCGTGGATAACGGGTGATACTCAGACTACCCCCAACCCGGTCTACGTGCAAAGATAGAACAACCCCAGGTTTTATATTCAGTATTAAAGGGAAGATACAACATTTGCAAACATAAAAAAACCTCAAATGATCAACTTATCACGAAATATCTCACTGGATTGTTAGGGAATGACAGTCTAAAGCGTCTTGTAAAATCGTGGCTCCTGGTGTGCTGACATTTTCAAGAAAAGTTTATTTTTCCCAACGCTGGTCGACCGACCAGCGTTGGAAAAACTGACTTTTTTTCAAAACGTGCTCCCAATTTTTCATATTTAGTTATTCCGCATTTTATTTGCAATTGATTACACACCTGTGAAGGGGTACAAGCCTGCTAGACTGATTCTCTGACCTTACAATTCCCCAATCTCTATAAATTGCTCCGTTTCATCTAACGTGGGGTCAGGGAACCAGACTACAAAAACATGGTTGGTTTTCTTGGATTTTCCAGCATCTCCGAACCCAAAACGTGAAGCAAGTCAGTTTAACAATGCTATAACATACTTATCCTCCTATCCACTTATTTCTGAAAATTGCAGCAAAAGCAAATGGTGTACATTCCCTTTAAATTGAATAATTTAATATTACATTTGATACAATTGTTCAAATGAGAAGCATTACAATTTTGTTCCATCATTTTGAAAATGAATGTTTGTTTTAAATAACACGGTTTACGGTTTACAAGTATACAACGTACACGTCACAACCCGCACACTCTCGTGAATTGGTTACAAATATTGTTATTGTAAAATAACAAAATAAAAACAATAAAATATCCAGACAGACGTAATTAGAAACCGTGTTCATGCGTGACAGTTGCGTGAATAATGATGTTGCCTTGAAAAACGAATCCATAGGCGTGATGTATTTTATTATAGTTTATTATGCTAATTTAGATCGAGGCGGAGTGGCGTTCGTTGAAAACATTTATTCATTTGCACACCAGTTTTCTTTGGTTGATTTGTATTTTATACTATTCAGCACTCCAGACTCAAGAACCATTGAATTTCAAGAGTATAGGTCTGGGAGCTAGATATACGCCAATGTCAAGAAAAAATATCCCCGGATGTCCGCGTCTATGATCGCTGTCGTGTAATTATTGCCGTAACTCGTAACATGCAGTCCAGTTCCAACTGGAGCGGAAAAAACAATAGGTCTTCAACTTTGTTTATCTGTCATGTCTAAAACAAAGATATATAATCATCTCATCTTTCATCGTTAATCTTTTATCGTGCGTTCTGAAAGACCCTTGTCTGATTAAATAATATCAGTTCGAGTTGATAAAAATAAGACACGTGGACGAAAAGACCTTGAGGCACTTATTAGCAATTGGATCGTGTATAAATCATGTGTAGGAGTGATGATATGCAGTAGTATAAAAGCAGCCACCTGCAGTAATTATCAACTACAAGGCGACTTGCTGTGACGATTAAAGCTCGTTGGCCCAGAAATCATCGGTCATTCGTGGCAAGTAATTAAATAACACGGTAGAGTCACCCGGAACCAGTCTAACTTGGTAACTTCCCGGCGCGCGTGTTTAATATAAAAAAAAAAAAAACACCTCCCCGCATGTTATCGGTATGGCAGCGTACGTGGCTATCGGCGTGTACCTCTGCGCTGTCATAATCGTTGGTTTCGTCGGCAATGTTCTTGTCATCGTCGCCTTCTGCAAATTCAAGAAGTTGCGGACGGCCAACAACTGCCTGATCATGAATCTCTCGGTGAGCGATCTGGCAATGGCTGTGGTCGGCACCCCGATGTCGTGCTCAAGCAGCTTCGCCGGCCGGTGGCTCTACGGTCAAGGTGGGTGTTCCTACTACGGGTTTATTAACTATTATTGCGGCTGCATCTCGCTCAACACCTTCGCGGCGATATCCGTGTATCGGTATATAGTGATTATGAGGTATGGACCCAATAGACGCTTCACGGTGACAATGATTCTGAAAGTTATCGCGGCGGTTCATGTGATCACACTAATCTGCACCACCCCTCCCTTGTACGGCTGGAACGAGTTCATCTTGGAGGGATTCAAGACTCAATGTGACATCAACTACCGCGACAAGTCGCCTCTCTTCGTGTCTTACATAGCCTTCATGTTCCTGGCTCTGTTCTTCGCACCTCTCGGCATCATCGTGAACTGTTACTGGCGGATCTTCACTTTCCTCCACCGGCGGACCCAGGAGCACATCTCCCAGTCCGTGTCCCTCCAGCTCCGGAACTCGGCCCGCACCATGGAGAAACGGACCACCATCATGATGCTGGTCTGCCTGAGTTTCTTCCTCCTAGCCTGGACTCCATACTGCTTCGTGTCCCTCTGGAGTCTCTTTGGGGACCATCGAGACATAACTCCTCCAGTGTCGGCCGCCCCGGCTCTGGTCGCCAAGTCATGCATCGTGTTCAATCCCATTATCTACGGGGTGATGAGTCCTCAGTACAGGCGATCCTTTCAGGTAAGAGCCTTGGGAAGACCGAGTAAATTTTTAATCAAATTTGTCTTAACAATTACCGTGCAATTACTTACATGGCCGGACCCGTGAACCGGGTACCGTACGAGGTGGTATAAGTATATAGGAGATGGGCCACCCCTCCCCGCTGTACACGTGCGCGCCTCGCCTTGTGTGCCCCCCTCAAAATTGGGGAAAAGGCAAAAATTATAGATTTTTAATTGCTTAAAACCCCACTGAGTGCCCCTCAAAATATTGCCTCCACTAGTACTATACGATAATCCACCTACAGGTTGTGATGTCTCATATCATGTCATTGAGCATGGCATTATATTTTAATCACCTCAGTACATTGTATGTTTAACCAATTACGAGAAAAGCAGTGCAAAAGTCTGAAGTACATATTGAAGTATACACATCAGCTCAGAAATTCCCGACAATTAGAGAAAACTAACAAACAAACAAATACAACAAAACCTAAACATCAACAGCAGAAAGCACTCAGAGAGCGCAAAGGCTCCGCCAAGGCTAAAATAATTCCCCGCCATATTGTCAGTACACCCAAAAGAAATACTCGCATAAATGGTGAAGAATCCTTTTTAAAAAATCATGGATCCAGACCCAGATCCGGATCACTTCCAAAATCCATTCGATTTGTATTTGTACAAAGGACCACCCCTCAACAAAGTGTCATGCAAATCCGTCCATAAGTTTTTGAGTTATTTGTTAAATAGATAAACCAACCAACAAACAAGCTAACCAAATCCGACGAAAACACATAACCTCTTTGGCAGAGGTAATAACGAATCGCATGCAAATATTTTCTGACGCGTGAAATCCTGAATTTCACCAAATGTAGCCTTTAATTTGGCCGCTTTGTTTCACAATCCACAAATAATACTATTTTCTTCCAGATGGCACAAGGGATAATAAATGTCCAATGTCTTGTCACGTCTAGTCCTACCCTAAATCAAAACAAAATTAACCAGGTTTATCGATCACTTGCATGGGCTTATGGTTGTTGGGACAAAACAGGGAAGACATCCACGCTGTGTTGCCTTAACCTTTTCAAAGAAGTTGACGCTCCAATTAAAGCATATCATAGGCCTTCGTGTTAGTATTCTGGTGTCTCGCAAAGCAGCTGTCGAAATAACGACCAGAGGTGGGCCCATATGGCTAGCTATATAGGGAAGTCGGGCTTGTTGCACCCAAAATTCGACAGAGGGTCCACTTTTTGGGATGTCAATTTTTAATCTTAACCGTCAAAATATAAAGAAATGCAAGTACTTTAACTGGACTAAATAGTTTTATTGAAATCAATGTCATGTGAAGTTTTTAAAGTTGCGGTTTCGATCTACACTTTTTTTGTGTTGAAAAAATCCACTTTTACTTAAAAGGCTAGCCGCCTGCTGGCCTGTTAGCTGGCAAAACACCGTGTATTGACGTATAATGTCTTGCGTAGATAATTGCATTTGGGTATAAAACGGGCATGCAAACGGTGCCTATCTCGCCAGTCCACTTTCACTTTTCATGTGCACGTCTTGGTACCAAACACTGACTGGTCTAGTCACAGACTCCTGTGTTGGAATTTACCCTATTGTTATCAGCGTGGTTAAACGGGAGTTGAGTTCAAAATGTTTCATTTTATTATAGTCGTCAATAATATTTTCAATGTGTTGTAATGCTGATCTTTCACCGAACCCATGCATTTTGTCGCCCTTGACTGGATAAGCTAAGTCAAGACACAACAATGAATGCCCCAAAATGGACCCTAAGTTGTAGCTCCTTTACAATGGTAGGCCTACCCGGATGTACTGTTTTCTCGTAAAATCTCGTAGGTTTTCGAGGTTTTTCATCCTGCACGCTCTTTATTTGCCTATGTCAGCTGTATGGCCTCTGACATGCTTGAAAATTCACAATGTGGTACGTTTCTCTCACAAAGACCCTTAACATTCCTAAATATATTGACACCAAAAACTAGCAACCGCTCATATCGACGGGTCCTTATTTGCGTCAAACGTACGTTAATTGTCTAACTTTCCCATTCAGGATACGTGTGGCAAGTGGCGTCTGCTTTGCAAGCAGACTGGCTCGCCGTCCGTAGTCACTATCGGATCGCGGGGCGGGAACCAGGCCCGCGATAACGTAATTATGCCTAATTGTCCGACAGCCAGTAAAAATAATTTGTAAAGTATCAACAACTAAACATGGCATTTTTTACGGTCGAAATCTTATTCAAAAGGGAATAACTTTATGTACAGATAATTTAAAAAAAAGTAATGTATTTCTGGATAAAACTCGAAATAGCACGAGGAAGGAGCATTAATGACCACGAATGTTGCAGCTCCGCTCATTAAGAGAGTCTGGAAAAGTATGAGTTCGGTGAAGATTATCAAAACAACATGAGCTATTAACTCGCAGAAATATGTTATGAAAATACTAATTACGTCCGGTAATAAAATAGTCTATACATAATAATGATAAAAATATCCGAAAAGTGCCCGCATATATCGACAGCCAAGAAGTTTCGTTTTACGGCCAGTCCTTCGTTACGCGTTAATGGCTTGAGTTTCTAAATATGGGTTGTATTTAATTTATTGTTGGAGTCACCGACATCAGAATATAGCTGGTACTTAGTTCATGTAAGAGACATCCCCCCTTCAACCTGTCCAGGTTTGGCCCCTCCCCCCCCTCCGGACCCGCAAGCAGAATTTGGAGTAAAAGATAAAATGGGAAAAATAGAATTTAGATACCAAATTGTATTTCCCGAAAGGCAAGTCTGTCATCGCCAGCTTGTGTATTTGCACGAAGTTCGACTTTACTAGGTAATTAATTTCCACAAAACGAAAACAACCCAAATCACCCGTTGAACTCATTCAATTGACTCTAATTACTGACGGAATTTAGATGAGAGTTTGTCCTTCCAATGAAATATTTCCTTCGTACGTAAGATTGTTCGGTATTCGTTTTCTTTCGCGAGGGAATGCCAGTCACCTAACACTGAAACAGTGGCGTATCGGGGGTGGGCGGAGCCGGGGGAGGGTGTTCCGTCTACACTCAACGAAAGTGAACGGTGCGGTATTTAGAAAAGGAATATCTTTTGTTTTTTTTGGTATGAAACTCCAAAGTAGCATGTGGAACTCACCTGTAACCGAAGTCTTGTAGATTGTCAAAGATCATCATTTGAAGAAATGCCCCCCCCCTTTCTGGAAACTCTATATCGAATAGGATTAAAAAAAATATTTTTTTAGGGGGGCAGGGGTTTAAATTGCTTTTAAAGGTTTAAAATGCTTTCAGAAAGCAGTGACGCGTGTACCTCCTTAAAGGCACGTACATTCGGGGCCGTATAGGCAGCATGGTTGATGAGGTGGTCGTTTCTACCTCAAAGTGGACATTTTTCATGTCTAATAACAAGTGACTTAACCTGTGGCAGATCTTTTTTTTAGCGTGGGGCGTCGTCCGACCGCCCCACCCGGTACCCGGCCCCTGCTATCGTTTACAAATTGAAGTGCAAGTTTGAAAGGTTATGATAAAGTCAACCTATTATTAAACTGTATTTCTATTCATACAATGCATTAACATACGGTGCATGTGCGTGTTATTGTAATCCTACTTCGATCACCCTCGTTCGCATTATTCCCCCCCCCTAAATGTCAAGTGGTGCCCTTTAACAGCCTCATAACTAATTAAATAATGAAAGGTTTGCGGAAACACCATGTGCAAATAATTTCTCAACTAAGTTAATGGTTCTGAAAAGAACCAGAGGTATAAACTCGACGTTCCGGTCAGTATGCTCTGACCTTCTTCAGGAGAGCATACTGACCGGAACGTCGAGTTTATACCTCTGGTTCTTTTCGGAACATTTCTCTTAGTTGAGAAATTATTCGCACATGGTGTTTCCGCAAACCTTTCATTATTTAGTATCTCCACCATGCAAAGCCTCAAATCTCATAACTAATGTTTTTTTATTCATGTATTTCGCCTAATGTGAAGAAGGAATGTAGTATAATGGAACCTGTGCATTGTTACGCATCATGATTATGCAGTGTCTTCTGTTAGTGGTATACGGCGTATATGTTGTGAAAAAAAATTAAGTAAGGCACATGCTAAAGTACATGCGATTACTTGGGGGAGATGATAAGAGAAAGTCGATAACTAGTAAATAAGTGAAGGATAATGATGATGATGTGAAGGATGCTGTGAATGTTAATGCGCGCTGAATGACGCCTACTAGCGGTCATGGTCTTTGACAGCCTTTTTTACAGCGCAACTGAAAGGCAGGATCATTTGCATTTAATATTTATACCAAAAGTAACCTCATCATATACGTGTTATCAAAAAGCTTACTTGGGAATGGATTAAAGATCGTACTGGTACAAAACACCCCGTGAAATTATGCCATCTGGCTTGCTGTCATTTCGAAGAAATCAAGAAATGTATACTGTGATTCCCAGCGATCTGCCAGTTGACTGACTTTCGGACTAAAGAGTATTTTGCACGTCAGCAACCGACAGTATTTACTTTACACTTGCCATGGGTCTGCACACTTGCACCGTGGGCAATTTGTTGTGATGGACAGAGATCTTGAGATGCATTAAAAAGATTTTGAATAGCGTGAGAAGTAAAGTGGTGACCCTTCTTCGAGTGAAGTGATTATCGTGCTTCATCGACCTAGACCGAATCTCTATAGCCGTTTTGTATATACGGCATTATCATAACAGCATTATGTAGTGAACTTCGAGTACAAAATACATTGCATGAAAGAAAGATAAATATACTGGGGCGTTTTACGTCTGGTATAGTGGTCGTTTTTGTAGAGACAATTCAAGTCCTTTTTTTCAGCAGGAAAGACTAAGTAAAATAAGCAGAACTGAGACTTTTTTGTTCATTCCTTGAATGATAATACGTGTTCAGGCCTCTGTAAATTAGCGTTGTCGGAAAAGAGCCGAGTGTTTTTTTTTGAAGCTGCGCATGGCTGTGGACAAACTAGACCCGCACAATACTTTATTGCCCATTTTGTTTTTCTTAGACATTTACTCCAGGGTTCAATGGGCGATAAAAATAAATTATCCAAACACTCGTGACTAGAGTGATACGCTCCCATGAGCATAATGACGTATGCTTCTATTAACACAGAAACTTAACCACCACGAAATATGATCCTAGTATGTTGTGAACACGTCTGATCAATGCTTTGTTGTTATTAAGAAAACTAGATTTATGTTTGTGGACAAAGGGCTGTTTCGGTAATTTTTTGTGACGTGTGACATTAAAAGTTTCAAGTATATGTTCCATCAAGGAAGAATGTGTAGTTCTGTTTATAATAAATGGTGGCATATACTATGTGATTACATTCTCAAAGGGGCTTTGAATTATGACGTCACATGTCACGTGATGACGTCATGATGACGTCCCATCAATTTTTATGTATAACTATAATTTTGTGGTAAAGAACAACTTATCTTGAGTATACATCGTTGAAAGCGAGTTCACTTCTTTCACCAATTTTAAATTACAAGGCACTTCCGGTTTCAACCGGAAGGGGAGTCACGTGATTTTGCACATAATATACAAAATGAAGACCCTGGATTCTGTAAGCTGTTCAGCGGAAAAGCCAATCAGAACAAAAACAAAGGCTTTTGCGCTGTTCAGCGGAAAAGCCAATCAGCACAAAAAAAGGCTTTTTCGCAAATTGCGAAATAGCCAAAAATCAGAACAAAAAGAAAGGCTTTTTGGCAAATTGCGAAAAAGCCAATCACATAGGGATGTGTGTGAATTAGATTTGTTTTGCTGAAAGAACGCACCCTTTTTGTGATCCGTGGACAGAACTTTAAAACGGTGGTTGTGTTTAAAAATTCCGTAACTTGATATGTACATGAGTGATTTGAATGGTTCTTGTTCTAAAAGAAAGTTTATGAATTGGTCTTTCATGTTCTAGATTTTGAAAGTCCTACATGCAGAACTTCAATAAAACAATAGACCCGACATTTGGGTTTCGGTTTTTTTTTACTCGCCCTGTATTAACTATAAACTTAGGTAACATTAAACTCAGAAGATCCTTGCCCTCTTTATATCATGTTCACATACATGTATATTTTTTTCGTGTTAATTATGTTCGTACTTATTTACCTTTGCTCTTTTCTCAGTCAGCTTTATCGTATACATGCTTCATTTCAGTAACATCTGCTTTCTTTTTCTGCCAAAAAGTGATCAATATAATGGTTATTTTTGTTGACTGCTGCTTTGTGGCTGAGTGGGAAACGTAGAACGTGGGAAACAGCTGTTCTGTATTTTTAAATTCGAACAAAGACACTTTATTGAATTCTGACCAACACATTAATGACATGAAACGGTTTCGAATTCCTTTGCTCACATTTCACAAATGCTTAGGCCTACTTCATGGCGAATTCGAACCACCAAACACCAACATTTTTGTCATTGTGGTCTTGATGAAAGAAAGTGTAAAATTGTGTAAGCGGAATAAAATCTTTAATATTAAGAAAATCATAAAATATCAACCGATGACGTCATGGTTACATCATTTCAAATTTTGCATACTTGTGACATTATCTACCGTCATCGTGACGTCACACATATTGTGTATATACCTATTATCTGACAAGCCAACTACAAAAGGATTTTTGAATTTTGCATGTTGCGTTCTTGAGATACCGCTTAAAGGTCGAAACATTCAAAAATTCATATCAAATCGCACGATTACGTCCTTATGACGTCATCTCAATTTTTACCTATAACACATCCCGGTCTACCAACATACCGAGTTTCAACCCAATCGGACTTACAGTTCTGTAGATATAGGCCTTCCAAATATGCACATTTGTGATGATGTCACGTGACCCATGATGACGTAATCATGACGTCACTCTTCGAGACACAACTTCACTATAGGGTCTTTACCTGAGATAAGTTTCATTGGAAAAGGACTTTGTTTTAGATCAAAAGTGGGTCACACCAAAAACGTGTACAAAGTCATTGGGATTTGGGGTGGACCCAAAAAGATAAAAAAGAAGAAAAAAAATCAGAACAAAAACAAAGGCTTTTCCGCTGTTCAGCGGAAAAGCCAGAAAACAAAAAAAATAAAAACTTTAACGAACCCAAAGCCTGTTTCGGCCGGTTGCCTTTTTCGGCCGGTTGCCGAAACAGCCAAAAAAAAACTTTAACGAAAACAAAGGCTGTTTCGGCCTGTTGCCGAAACAGCCAATAATATATGTACTCGGTCGGTTTTAAACAAGAACGTTTAAAAACAGCTAGGGGCCCGGATGTGGATAATGGACCGACCCGAACGTCAAAACAAGTCAAACATTCCCAACGATTTTGTTAATTTATTCCACTGCATGTTTTGTGAAAGACCCCTCTGGCCATGTCTATGGTACATGTATGTGCCTCGCGCACGTAGCGGTCAAAAACTCCTTACAATTTATGGATCATCAAATAAGGTTTTGCCCTTCATCGACGTATACACTCAGCATGTTACCTCCCGAGTGAAAGGTGGAAACATCACTCGGGTGGGACTCGAACCCACGAGCTCCTGCTTTCTATTGCAGATGTCTTACCACTCGCCCACCGAGCTAAAGGGATCGGTTGATTGGTTCGAATCTGATGTACAAGCAGCGGGTACCGCATTAACTATTCATAAGATGGAATTTTTGCGTCGGGGTGATGTAAATCAAATTAGGTTTTGCCCTTCCTTATATACATTGGCGTGCGCGCGGCGTTACTGCGCGATGTGGCGCAGAACACAGCGGTGCTTTACCGACGGTTTAAAACCACCCCTTTACACTGCAGGCTCTCAACCAATACGAATTAGTAAATTGTCTTAACTATTAAGGTATGTTGGTCTTGTTACATTCACAATAATTTTAAATTACCTCTGGGAATGGTTATGTTCTACGAAGGGTAATTGGAGTAGTAATAATGTACGAAATTATAATTTAGTAGTAATAAATTAATTTAGTAGTAATAAATTATGAAATATATAAATAAATAATGGAAAATAAAAGAAACACAAAATGACAACCAGCACAAAATAAACGTCCCCACTATACATAATAAGCCAATATTGTTTTCATTGTTCAGTGCTCGTTTAAGCTCCCTATTGATTGCTGATTCAGTGTATTGTAAGAGCGAATAATTATTGTTTAAAGAGGTTGTGGAATGCTCGAAGACATTTCCGTCATTTTCCGGGTATATGTAGCCTAAGGTGTGATGAAATAAAAACGACTATTGTGTCTGTCATGAAATGAGTACAAAAGGTACTTTTGAGAGCTGTTTTTTCGGGTCCTGTTTCGACCCGAACGTGCAATTTGTGTAAAAGTCGTCGTTGGGAGCAGCAAACAAAACATAGTAAATCGTGACGTAACAAACAGGACTCGTTTATACTACGATGCATTGGGAGTCCTGTTTATACGTCACGATTTACTATTGTTTTTTATCTTTGCAGAATATTATCCTGACGTAATTTTTTTTTACTAGGTCTGTATGGGGGACCCCATGTAATGTTTAGCATCAAGAACAATTTTTTTTTTCTTTACTTTGCAGATTTTTTGTATGAAATAAGTGTTTTTAATTGCTATCTCCACACCACCTGTATGTTTGGTGTTAAGTTTTTATGTAAAGTCTTGTCTACTTTTGTAGTGTTATTTTCTTTGTTTAATTTTATTTCCATGGAAGTTTAAAGAGAGGGCTCCTTTGGAAGGCAGTTTTCTCAAACTGAAATGGACTACCCTCCTTAAAGATTGCAATCAAATAAAGGTGATTTTCCGGGACTCATGAGATGATGTACTCCGCAGAGGCAGGTCGCCTGCCATACATGAACTGATGTAGTATGTCACGTGCCCAGTTCTCGACCAATGAAATTTCACAATTCCATGGTTCTCAAACAATGGTCTACCAAACTAGGTTTTGCCCTTCACCGACGTATAAACACTGTATACTCGGACTGAAAGTTGGAAAAAAAATCACTCGGGTTGGGGTCCCCCAACTTTCACTATAAGAATCTATCTGCCAAGTTTGGTGCTTTGGACCAGTCGGTCACGATTCCGACCATATGCCACCTGACTAATTACAGAAGGGAAGAGGGAACAGTGACTGGAATCCTGGAGCACCTCAAGTGGGGAGACCTGAAAGAGCGTAGAAAGATTCAAAGACTATCAATGCTCTACAAAATCAAACACGAGCTGGTTGCCATCTCACGAGCAGAGCACCTCACCTTAAACACAAGAAATATCAGGGGGCAACAACAATAATTCCACAAACGACAAGCAACCAAGTTGCCAGCCAACGTCGTCAACTGTAGGACACTACCTGCGTTCAGGGATAGTGCATTCAAGCACTTCATGGACAACTAAGGCAATTTGCGAGTCATAAGGTCAAAGTTGGTGTGATATTCTTGAGTGAATTTACCGACTCAACCAGAACCAGAACCAGAACCAGAACCAGAACCAGAACCAGAACCAGAACCAGAACCAGAACCAGAACCAGAACCAGAACTGTTGGCTGTTATGGTAGCAGACCAGTAAATAAACTTCCATAGACCCCAATGGTAAATGCTCCCACTTCAAAAATTCGGGAAAAATACTCACAACTCTCCAAGGTGTTCGAGACGCACATCAAATTAAAGCTTATTTCATCATCTTTCATTTTCTTTTCAATTTTTGGGGGGTCAACTGATGACTTTTAGGAGAAATTTCCATCTGAAGATGATCACCCCTGAAAATAGTCCTGAAGCCCATCGCCATTTTGAAAAACGATGCCTACACTCCATTGCAAAATAGAGCGCTTTTAGGGTCCAAATTACATCAAAATTACACAGAACAGCAAGCTCACAGTCCTGTGCACGGCTTCCACGGCTTCCACCCATATTTTTTACAAACCCTCAAGTTCATGGCCCACAGCATGCCCAAATACCGAAGATTTTGAGGGCATGCAAATCGTGATTTGGCCGGCGCAGGCAATTTCGGACCGATTTACTGGTCTGCACCCTACAGGTAGCAGACCAGTAAATAAACTTCCATAGACCCCAATGGTAAATGCTCCCACTTCAAAAATTCGGGAAAAATACTCACAACTCTCCAAGGTGTTCGAGACGCACATCAAATTAAAGCTTATTTCATCATCTTTCATTTTCTTTTCAATTTTTGGGGGGTCAACTGATGACTTTTAGGAGAAATTTCCATCTGAAGATGATCACCCCTGAAAATAGTCCTGAAGCCCATCGCCATTTTGAAAAACGATGCCTACACTCCATTGCAAAATAGAGCGCTTTTAGGGTCCAAATTACATCAAAATTACACAGAACTGCAAGCTCCCAGTCCTGTGCACGGCTTCCACCCATATTTTTTACAAACCCTCAAGTTCATGGCCCACAGCATGCCCAAATACCGAAGATTTTGAGGGCATGCAAATCGTGATTTGGCCGGCGCAGGCAATTTCGGACCGATTTACTGGTCTGCACCCTTATATCGTGCCGCTCGTTAATTCAGCTCACTGGACGACCTCTGCCGACAGTTGGCGCTCGAAGTTCAGGTCAGATCATCGGACACAAGGTGGCGCTGTTTATAGCAGCCCCTTTTTACCAGTGACTCGGACATTAAATTGATGACTTTTGACGCCCACAACGAGCTACTTGGGCCACACCGTTTGTGCAGTTTTGCTGTAGAAAACCAAGTGAACACGTACACGTAAGAGTAAGACCAGCCCTTTTTACCAGTGACTCGAACATTAAGTTGATGACTTTGACGCCCACAACGAGCTACTTGGGCCACGCCGTTTGTGTATTTTTGCTGTAGAAAACCAAGTGAACACGTACACGCAAGAGTTAGACCAGCACATGTATAGGTCAATGAACTGGTTTCTTTTGTAATAACTGCAGGGTGCCATTAGAAGGCATTGAACCGATAATTGCAGTTTTAAAAATAGATTGCTTGCCGTAAATAATCGTGGTGAACACCAATCCATATAATTATGCAATAGCTACATGATTGTCCAAGACTTTTCAGGTAGACATGAATTATGATCTAGAGTAATTACGAAATTCAGGAAATTGTTCAAGAAAAATGAGGAATGGCCCGAATCAGAACACACTAGCTTTTCCGGTTTAATAATCCGGTAGGCCCTAGAATAACGGAAACGAAATTACGAATTCGACGTCCCCAATGTAAACATGTTGGCATTCGCCGAAAATGTGGTTGAAATTTTTACAGATTTTCAAATATTTACCACCGAAACATGAGTACATACACGTGTGCGTTCGCTGGTCCCACTAATGCTGGGGCCATATTCATGAAACCTTACAAGCCTAGTTGGTTACTAAAAAGGCATGTAGTTGTTTACTAAGCCTACTTGGTAACTATTTGATATTCATGAAACATTACTCTATAGCGTTAGCTAATTAGTTTCTTACTAAAGTTAGTGTAGATCCAGGGCAACTCAAAGTCACTAGTAACTACATCATATTATGTTGTGTCAGACTTGGCTCTTTAGATGGCTTTCCCCCTCCGGTTGACTTCTTGGACTTATTTATCATTCTTCACAGGCATTCTCTTGACTCAGTTTTTTAATTTGGATAATCTAATTTTTTAAATATCCAATGATTTTCAAAGTGTGAAAATCTTGAACGGTGTTGGATGAGAATAGCTGCCCATGCATCTTTCTTTGTCTTAATTCTTAGTGTTTGCATCCTTATGCTTGGCATCAAATATATCTTTTAATTCCTCATACTTGTCTGCCATAAAGATTTCTCTTGTAGACTACAAGGCATTTTAGTATCCTAATAAGGCCTAGTTGGCTGCTTAGTTAGTAAAGTTTCATAAATATGGCCCCAGGTTATTTTGTGAACGTGTTTTTGTTGGTTCCATTCGACTTCCGTCACTGATATTTTAAAAAATCTCTCTGTTTGCAGATCGTTTGGACTCTTCAAAATTTGTACATCCAGTTATGGAAAATGTTATTTATTTTAAGGAATAATGTCGTTTTAAAACACACGTGTCTGTAGGCCTATTTTTATAGGTCGACTCAAAAACTCATTCATGGTCATGGTTTCCCATCATATGACATACAGGGTACATGTCCCCAAATATCCTTTAATTTCTCAAAAACTACTCACCATGAATATTGCATGTTGATGAAGCAGAGTAATTATACTCTTCTGTGTATTCAGTGAAAATGCCATGGAAATCCGTTCCTGCAAACCAGAGATATAACAGATTGTAAAAGGCTATGTAGTCAGTGGGCTTACGGTCGAAAATGACCCCCCATATGCAATTTCGGGTACATTCTTTGAAACACTCAGGATCACTAGAGGGTACCTCAAGAAGTTCAAAACATCTTGATGCCATTTTTTTCTGACCCTTTTGTGGGCGTGGCCATGATTTTAAAAAGTGGGGGGCTTCGCGCGTAAAAAAAATATTTAAAAAAAATAATTTTCTTTTTCACATTTGGACAGTTAACTCAAGTGCTACATCACAAGGGAAAAAAAAATCCACAATTGTGCCTCTTTTGGGGGTGGGGCAACCTTTTAAATAAGTGGGGGCACACGTTGCTAACAGAAAATCGACCTGTAACAGGCAATCTTGAGCTTTTTGTTTTGTTTTTGTATTTGTTACAATCCCTTATAATTTGGTGTGGAAAACGTGATTGATTTTAAAAAGTGGGGGGCTTCGCGCGTAAAAAAAATATTTAAAAAAAATAATTTTCTTTTTCACATTTGGACAGTTAACTCAAGTGCTACATCACAAGGGAAAAAAAATCCACAATTGTGCCTCTTTTGGGGGTGGGGCAACCTTTTAAATAAGTGGGGGCACACGTTGCTAACAGAAAATCGACCTGTAACAGGCAATCTTGAGCTTTTTGTTTTATTTTTGTATTTGTTACAATCCCTTATAATTTGGTGTGGAAAACAGAGTTTTGAGTTGAGGCCCCCCCAAAAAGTCTCCGGTTTCTGGTATGCGCGCGCGTCGCCGTAGCCATGCGCGTCGGCAAAATGAAAAAGTTTTTTTTTTTCAATGAAAGATGATGTCTCAAAACCGCCAAACTCACTGGTTTGACTGGAATCATGCTGCTGCACAATTTTAACGTGTTTTTAGATTGGGTTATGGTCGAGAATAAGCTTTATGTGGCCTCTCTAAACTCCCATATATTTGCACTAAGTTTAGTCGGGCACCATTTGCAGTCATCAGCCGACATTTGAAGCAATTAATTGGTAAAAACACCTGTCTCCCAAAAATACAACTATCCAATTAAAAGTAGTATACCAAATTTGATTAAAAACCGTCCAACAGAGTAAAAATACATTAACAACAATAATTCCCTTAATTACAATAATTCCCTGAATAATATGAAATATCTGTGCGACAATTACATGTAGTCGTGTATATTATAATTATTTTGAGTTGCATTATAACAGTGTGTTAATTATCTCAAATTTCTGAAAGATTAACCAAATACAAAGTCAATTGCAAGACTAAGCAGGAAAATATATACTAGAAAAACTGCATAGTTATATTTCTACAGAAATTCTATTGATAGAGGATAGTCGCTGTGTTTTCCAAGCTTTTGATAGCATTTTTGAATACAACCGTAGAATGTCAATGAACCGAAAAATAAAAGTTTTGAATTTATGGGACGCAGCAGTGTTTTGTGCATTTTCACTTTGACGTAGGCCATGATGACATTTCATGCCAGATTGACTTATTCCTTAAACTTGAGCACCCTTCGTATTTCTTAGACCTCAAGGGTAGACTTTATGAGTATAGCGGCCGTCTAATAGGGCATCCTTTGTTATTTTAATTCAGTAACAATGAGTGCTTAAAAGGTTTATTTCTGGTATGTCACAGCAAGACAAATGTATTGCCTTGATAACTGCTACCTATAAGGTCCATATACGCCTTTTTTGAAATATTGTGGGCAAGAGAGAGCGCCTTTTTTCAGTGGGTGACCTCTCTTGTATATTCACCCCGCAAATGTATTATATTATGTTATTTATTTTTTAAAAACTATTTCATTGAAAATAAAACATGACAGAAAATAATTCTGGTATGCGCGCGCGTCGCCGTTGCCATGCGCGTCGGCAAAATGAAAAAGTTTTTTTTTCAATGAAAGATGATGTCTCAAAACCGCCAAACTCACTGGTTTGACTGGAATCATGCTGCTGCACAACTTTAACGTGTTTTTAGATTGGGTTATGGTCGAGAATAAGCTTTATGTGGCCTCTCTAAACTCCCATATATTTGCTCTAAGTTTAGTCGGGCACCATTTGCAGTCATCAGCCGACATTTGAAGCAAAACAAATCAGGTAAAAAAAAAAAAGCCGCGTCACCGCACCACTTTTTGGGCAAGCTCCATACCAGAAACCGGAGACTCTTTTTTTTGGGGGGGGGGGCTGAGCAGGGTTGTATATCACTGTTATAGAAGGGAATAAAGTCCTTGTTTGACTTAACAGGAGGTTTGAGTTATCAACAGTTTGACATTTTGAGATTTCACTGTAGTTTATTTTGTCCTGACAACAATGTTGACCTCGTTTTATTACACACAAACTGCAATAGCCTTTTTAACTTCAAATTTATCGATCTTCACTTCATTTATAAAAATGATATTATTAAATGTGGTACTCGGTCATTGGAAATATTGTTTGAAAATGACAAAGTTCAATATTACGAGTAAAACTTATCAAACTTGGGTGATTTAGTGAATCCTTTATAAGTCACTTGTAATTGGACAACATATTTGGCATTTAATATCCATGACCTTATTTAGTAATAGAAAAGTGTGAGACTATATTGTCAATATAGTCAAACAAAGACTAATTATTCCCTTCAGTTGTATAACAGTGATATACAACCCTGCTTGACTCAAAACTCAGCTTTATAGCTCACATTTTGAGCCCATTCTCTCAAAGTTTGACTTATCGAGATTTCACTGTATATCAAAACATAAATGTCTCATAAAATTGATTATTTGTCGATTTGTACATGTATGTGTACAATATGCCAGATATGTTAAAAACGGCTGCCATTTTAATGGCCAATGGGGGGGAGTGGGGTGGAGCAGATTGTCAGGTGTTTGTGAGAGTTTGAAAGAATGTGCAATAATCCATATGGGCTCGCACAAGCTTCCTTTTGGAATACACGTATGCCCCCTTTTTATGAAAAAAGTGTGACACGCCCCCCCCAATGGGAGCCAAAGAATTTATGAGTTGACATGTAAACGTTTTTTCCTTGCCAAATTATAATGGATTGAAACAAAAACAAAAAACCTCAAGATTGCATTTTACAGGTCGATTTTCTGTTAGCGACATGTGACCCCCACTTTTTTAAATGTTGCCCCACCCCCAAAAGAGGCAAAATTGTGGAATTTGTTTTTTGTTGTGATGTAGCACTTGGGTGAACTGTCCAAATGCGAGAAAGAAAAGTAACATTTTTTAAAATATTTTTTGCGCGCGATGCCCCCACTTTTTAAAATCATGGCCACGCCCACAAAAGGGTCAGAAAAAAAATGGCATCAGGTGGTTTGGAACTTCTTGAGGTATCCTCTAGTGATCCTGAGAGTTTCAAAGAGTGTACCCGAAATTGCATATGGGCCACCACCCACTGACTAATGGGCTTTTCGCCCATTCCAATGTGATATACACAGTAATTATGATACCTCTGCATCAGATTGTCACGGGCCTTTTCACTCTGATGTAAATTCAGTTAACCGGGTGAAAAACCCATAGGCTTTTATAATCTGTTAGATCTTTGGTTTGCATTAACGGATTTCCATGGCATTTTTACTAATATTTAATATGCTCGATCAAGATGAAATTCTCTTGTTAAGTAGCTTTTGAGAAATTAAAGGATATCTGCTTTCACAACTTTTTGGGGAAACCCCGTAGTACCGCTCTTGTCCGGCGTTCTTTTTCCTCTACAAAGCTATGACCCCTGATGAATAATTATGTCGCCGTGGCCCACTCTTCAAGGGGGCTACCCTGATGTTCCCCAACATCTATGTTCCCCAAAAATCCTTAGGGTTAGGCCAAAAAAAAAATCGGTCTCTGGTCAGCGCGCGCGTCGATTTTAATTAAATTATCTTCAAATTAACACGGAAGCTACAACAGCGCCCTCTATTGCCGCCCCTCCTCAAATTTTTGTACCAAGGAGCACCAAGGAATGGGGAAATTGCACCAAGGCAAATGATAAAGGGCACCAAGGCAAATTATGGAGGAAACCAATGTATAATGAGGACACAAAAAAGCAAAATAGTACCCACCTTGTCTGTACAATACAAGCTTGAAAAAAAAAGCCACCAAAAAAAAAAAAAAAACCGCGTCGCCGCATCAATTCCGGAACTTCGGTCTGACCAGAGACCGACTATTTTTGGGTTTTTTGGGCCTTATGGTTCCGGTTAGGGTTAGGGTTAGAAAGTTAGGGTTAGCTTTAGGGTTGGGGAACACAGGTATTGGGGAACTAGTATTGGGGAACATAATGTATGCACCACACGGTCAGCAAGAATTTCCAGATATCTGATTAACTGTGAGGGAATATGCTTTATTTCTTTAAAATGTTGATTCCATCCAAGGACGAAAAAAAATTGATATGAAGAAACAAAACAACAAATATTTGACAACGCAATAAAGAAATGAACGCCAAAACTGGAGTTCACATAATTACTTCACTTTGGTAATACTTGCTGTTTTACATTCTCCTCGTACTTCTACATTACTCAGATGCTGGAATATGTCCCCGTTCGAATTCGTTGAGGACGAGCAAAAATCATTGACTAGAAAATGCCACTCGTTTGTTCGCCACCAATGAGCGTGAGAACAAGTGCATGTGCAGGGAATAAAGCCGGGCGCTAGGCAGAAGTTGTTTAATCAGCTAAGAAGTGTCTATTATTTTACGATGTCGGCGCGTGGCGATTACAATCTTGTCCGGTTGCTAGTCTGGCGAGGCAAGGTGATTCTGAAGTTGTTTCCGAAACAAAAACGATTGGCTGCTCCTGAAAGTTACTGAAGGATTCTTCGGCTTGAGAAACCACATTTTGGTAGTTTCGTGTTACGTATTTTTATGTGTAGCAGCGTAGCGCCCTCTTGCGATCAAGACAGGGACAAGTGTGGTGGTCAAACCAAGAGAGGGCGCTATGACAAATTCTGTGCGTGCCGAGTAGCGTCCTCTTGTGATCGAGAAGTGACTTTAATAGCGTAGTAATCTAACCAGCAGAGGGCGCTATGACAATATCTGTGAATCAAGGAAGAGCGGCAGAGGTTTACTCCGAGCGAATTGAAGATTCTTAAGACCTGATGGCGCTGTAGGTAGGTAAATCTTCGCTATACATTTTCGTTCTCACGCAAGTACGCGATTTGAAAACAAACGAGAACGAACAAGGAGACCTGAGAACAAAAATGCCGGATGTGAAAGGTCGTATTATAAGAAACATTCGTTTTTTACCTATCTCCAAGTGATTGTTCCCCTTTTCTTTTTAGGAACACCAAGATAAAAAATTCCATCATGAATGCTCCTTGGGGTGGTTACGGTTAGAAATAATCCTGTCAAAAATAAGAGCAAGAAATATGGCAAATCAGTGTAAAGTGCCCATAGGCGGGCGGCGTGAGGGTTCCGGAATCTCGCCACGTGACCTTTAACATTCAGGCTTTATTCTGTGGTTTTTCAGAGCCACGGAATTGGACCCAGATAATTTGAGAAACACTTTATTTGTTTCCTTTGATAGGCTTGGTAGTTCCTTTAATAACAAGCTTCAATTGGGCCTCCCTTTTAATTTTTTTCCTGCCATGAGCTACTACATTATACGACTCTAACGTGAGCTAATTTTCAGGAGAAAATACACTGCCTACGTATTTGTAAATGTAGGCCTAATAGCTCAACGGAACCAAAATACATCGGGAAAACTTCGTTGTTTTCTTGGCAGACAGTGATTTGGTATGGTAACCTAGTGCCTCAAACTTTAGTGTTCGACATTTTACATTGTATATTTTTAAAAGTTAATTGCTCCTAAATGTTTCCTGGCATGTTCTTTGTAATAATCCGATTGCATTACTTGACCGATTATTTAGTTCTATATACAAAAATAAGTTCAAGCAGTGCTCACCAGGAACTTTGTCGCTGAATTTTCGGCCCTACTTGGCCTTCATCGGAGCTGGACTGGCTGTTTGAATGCAGAAAATCCCACGTTACATTCAAACCACCAGTACACTCCAATGAAGGCCCAGTAGGGCCGAAAATTCAGCTACACTAAAAAAATTCCCGGTGAACACTGCTTGAACTTATCGTCATCATAATACTTATCTACAGTGCTACGCTGTTTTGCTTTATTTTGTACGATTATTTAGTTGTTGTATGGTAAACGTAATATTAATAGTCACTTTCCATTTTTATACATATTTGGAATATTTCTAGCCAATGGTAGTCCAGACGTTAAAGTCAGTAGAATAAACACACAATTATGAATTTATAGATTGAGCGTATGCTGTGTATCCTGATAATAATATCTCTAAGGTTTTGTGATATTGTATCGAGAACTCAGATTTAAAAAATGCATTTGCTTGTTCGAAATAAGAACTTGATTTAATTTCTTTAGTAATGTTATCCTTGTAATATGATTAATATGTTATCCTCAAAATATGATTAATATTGCAAACAACAAACACTGTAGGACAGTGAATACTTAATCCATTCACAAGATAGAACGTAATAAACAAATTCAGCAAGTAAGGCCGAATAAAAAAACCCATGTTTCTCGTCCGAGTTTTTGAGAAAAAAAAGAGGAAGAGTGGCTTTTCATTTTTTATTTTTTATTTTTTATTTTTTCCAAGATGGCCGCCATTTGAAAATTTCCTGCAACCGTTGGTGTTTCCACTGTTCAAAGACACTTTTAAAATGAAAGACAAATTGAACAAGAGAACTGAACATAATAGTGTCAATTAGAGTTGTATTGGTCACATATTTCGCAAGTACTTATTTTCCGCTGAATTTGTGGACTTTTTCGGTGTTTTTTTACTGCATTTTTCAAAAATAAAAGATAAAAAAAAAATCCAGGCGGCCCCCAAAAAGGAAGCGGGCGGGGACGAGAAACATGTTGTTGTTTTTTTACTTCGCCTAAAAATAAAGATAAGTCAGCGATGCTCATGCGCGGGCAGGTATTCCTCAAAGGCATTTCTCTCTGAAGTGCGAAATGATAAATAAAACGACAGGAAAAGACGTGCTATTAAACCCCCGACATTGAGTGCGAGTGAGTGGCAATCTGCCTGGGGCCACGGGGGACCGTTCCATGTATTTGTGCTTTTCTTCTCTATCTTCGCTTCTGGAATATGTTATGAGATTGGTTCGTTGAGAAGGTGGTCCATGCATAGCGCGACGCCGTTGGTGGTTCGGTGCTGTTGTGTATGAGTAATAGAGACGCGCACGTGTAGCACCGGCGTTTTAATTTCACTGGTGACATGGCTGGGTCGAGAGACATGTGCAGCACTCGAGTGTGTCATTCCATCTCGAGCGGACCGCAGCGAAGGGTCGGTATAGTGTCTGTGTGATGCTCAGCCTCATGCGTGATTTGGAGTGCTCGCGCATTTTTACCGTTGCCGACACTTACATTAAAACCCAAATGTAGATTTTCGTGTTTGTGTAAGGATTGCGCCTATGCATTATAGATACACCAACTGTGACAGCCAGCATGCAGAAGACTCGGCTGAAGGTGAGTGTATTTTCACTCTGTCTATCAACCTCCATCGAACAGAAATCGTGGGATTTGGTTTAATAGGATCAGATGCGAAATCGCCGTATAGGGATGATTTGGTATGGAGGTGCACAATTGCTTAATAATGTCTCGCTTTTGTGGAAGGACAACTCTCTTAAAAATCTTATTTAGTGTCTGACTTGACTAATACGACCCATTTAAAAGCATGTAGGACCATTTGCATTTATCTCAAAAGTAACCTAGCGAATTATTATCAAAAAGCTTACTTGGATTGAAGATCGTACTGGTACTAAACACTCCGTGAAATTATTCTAGCCGGCTTGCTGTCATTTAGAAGAAATCAAGAAATGTAGGCGATTGCCAACAATCAGCCAATTGTCTGATTTGTTTGAATTGATGAGTGCTATACACGAAATCGTGTTTCACGATCAAAAGGTTGTGCGTGCTTTTCACCATTTCTCGACAAGTGAAAGTATCCACCGAGCTGAAACTTCAACAGGTTCGGTTTTGAACATTCTTCCTTGGATTTTGAGTGGTGCTATTATTGGAAACGAACAAAATGCATGAAAAGTAAATTATCCCATATGCCTATACAGCTTATGCAGGATCGAACTTGACTAACTTGACCCATTTATTATGTACGGATATGTGCACGCGAAACTGGCGCAGTTGAAGGTACTTTTGATAAGGCCCACTCTATAATGCAATTACTTCACATATCCGTTTCTGATTAAATTCTGAACGATGTTATAAGACCCCGTGGTATTTTACTTTCTGATTTTGATCGTGCCCCCCCCCCGGTCTTATAGATCCAAGACACGCCCATGTCAAAAGGGAGCATCCCGCTATGTTTCGATTGCCCATTTTAATACAAAAGTCAGGTTTTGTGAGGCAATACTTACCGTAGCTTTTTTTCTGGGGGGGGGGGGCTTATATAGCGATTTGGTAAACCCAAATATTAGTAAACCCAACTTTGGAACATAGCATTTTTCTTATCATAAACTGATGATAAATTTGGAGGAATTTAGATAATTTCAATCAATATTTGTTCTATCATCCAATTTTTAAATTCGTTTTTGAAAACATATTTGCCAAGCGCTGATGACCAAACGAATTTGACATACGCGTTGGTTTAGGAAAACAGTTTTAGATATCAGGCTATCGTCGGTTAAAATTAATCTTCAACTCTTTTTAGCAGTTTTCTCTTAGCGTTAAGGTATTTGGGACTAAAATGTCCACAATACACTCAATATACTCGAGTTAAAATTAAAATCAATGTGTGCTCTTGATGCTTTATACCACGTCTTTTAGCTCAATATTTTATAAACTGTCATTAAATAACAGGTAGGAAATAAAACATGTCTCGTTCAGAGTTCGAATAGATGGGATATATTTGGTGTGTAATCCGAGTCGGATTAGGCTATCAAAATCACGCACAGACATTCAGTGTAACGTAGCATTGAAATTATATCACAAACAAAATATTCTTCTAACGACACGATCTGACCAGCAGAATTTACGGAAAGGAACCAACCGTTACGACTGTTAGTTTAACGGTAAGGAGTCGCCTTGACGAACGGTGCGTATAGATTATAGCATGCCGAGTACCATTTTGCAATATAATCATCATAAAACCTGATGATTAGTTTAACCATGCGTTATTCAATTAAAATAATGGACATTAGGGGAAGGACAGATTTCTGAGCGATGGATGTATTGTTCTGGTAAATGGTTGCGCTATATCAGATTGAAACAGACAACCGATCCCCGTCAAGCTCGGTAGTCGGGTGGTAAGACGTCTGCACTCTTAAGCAGAAGATCGTTGGTTCGGGTCCCACCGAGTGAGCTCGTGTATTACATTCTCGCAATTGAATAAAAGTCTGAAGTATTTGTCAGAATCTTACACCAGGACGTGATTAAGCTGAGTAGTTGTTCGCTGTCGTCTTCATATTATTCACACGTCTGTATAAATGGTTAGACACCCAAGCCTGAAAAGGTCAGTCGGATCATAATTTGCAACGCGGGACGTGCCATGCCTCCAAATGCCACGCTTTCGAGTCTTTCCCCGCGAATTTATTAAGGTTGCCACTTATGTTTCCGACACTCATTCGGCGCTCCCAGAAAGAATATATCTATTCCGAGTTTCTGTATCCAAGCGAAGGGGAAATGTTTCAGCCTCGACGCGGCACATTATTAATGTAGCTTAGGGCGCTAAGGCCGGATTGTAATTAGGTCATAGGCGTGGGCGTCAGGGATGGCCATGGCGGGGGGGTGGGGGGGTGTCACGATGCCTAAGAGATAATCAGCGAATTGCATTGAATCTAATAAAAGGGAGAAGGAGTCGGAGTATGGGAGGAATGAGGTTTTAGGTTTTGGTGATCTTGGGTGATGCACGTACGAGTGTTGACCACTGATGAGTCATTATCAGCGTAGACAACATGACACAAGGGGTCGGCACATGGGGTGGGGGAATTTCACCTGATCCCAATCAATTAAACACCCCTACCATCCCGTGAAGACAATCGTTTCTTATTTGTGAATGATGTCAAGTTACTGGCAAATTATAGCGTCCATTATGACCTCAAAAATCGTGCGAGATTATACAGGAATACAGCACATCTAGCCTGATCCAGTCACAATGTATAGATCTACGTGTGTAACTTCAAGTTTTTTTGTAGTTATTTTGTATTCTGACTTCGCCCTTTGCGGCTTTACCCCATCAACAGAATTTTTAGATAACTCAACCCTCCAATCGAGCGTAATACATGGGTATTTCGAAATAAAAGAAAGCATTGAAATTCATAATACATTGCAAATATTGCGAACTGATGACTGTCATAAAACTTTAGTTTACTCAATCTCAACTTCAGTTGCTTGATCACACAGATAACAATTGGGTAAATTCTAACACGGGAGTCTGTGACTAGACTAGTCAGTGTTTGGTACCAAGACGTTCACCTGAAAAGTGAACGTGAACTGCAAGACTTAACCGAACTGAGCCAGTGCAAATTATACCCCATGTACTTTTTTTGTGAATATATTCACCACTCGATTTGTTTTCACTCCGCGCCTCATACATTTTCAGCTGCGCCTCATACGTTTTCAGCTGATGTATGGCGCGCCGTTAAAACATCAATTTTCTTAAGTAATGACGCACCGTTCTTGCGAAAGGTTAAAATATCCAAACTTTTCGTATATCAAATGTTAACATTTCCCACTGGTACAAATTAAGTGCGTTGGAGGTTATGACCGCTGTGTGGGACGTTTTTGTTGTTGTAGTATAGTTAGGGACATTTATTGTGGTCATATGTTGTGTCCTTGGGCAAGCCACTTCACGCCCACTTGCCTCTCTCCACCCAGGAGTACAAATGGGTACCGGCGTTAGCCGGGGATTTACCTGCGATGGACTGGCATCCCATCCAGTGGGAGTAGAAATATTCTCAGTCATTTCATGCCACTAAAACCAGAGATAAATGCTGCCCTGCATGATGGGCCACATTGGCTTGTGACAGACTTAACTTTACAAGGGAAATTTTGACCGATCTGTTGGGTCTTTCTGCTGTCCCCATAGCGTCTTTAGTTCCCACAATAACTATCGTTTATCTGGTGCGTCCACAGAACTACAGAACAACTTTAGGGTTTGGATGCCCTTTCGTGGTTAAAATTTGTTGTGTACTTTTGTACGTGAGGGTAAAATTAGGAGGGAAAAAAACAGTTCGCATGTAGACTAACATTTGAAAATGCAAAAGCGTGAATTGTTCAACATTTCGCGGCACGGGGACTTTTTAATAAAATCTATCGCGAGACAGCTGAAATCTGTCATTTTTAAAGTTATTTCTGTTTTCATCCCCAAAAATATTCAGATTGGAAATGTGCCTGGCACTGGTTCCCAAGTCCCGGGTTCGCTTCCAACTGTACAGAAAAGACCAGACAGAAGAGTTTCTGCCAAAAGGCTAACTTAAAATAATTGTGAATTTTGCAAAAAAATTGCTCTGTTTGACTTAAATTTCTCTTTAAAAAAAATTTCGACATTTTGTAACCAACAAATACCTAACGTCTTTCCTATTAAATGGACTAGTGTGTACAGTATTTTTGAAAAGTAAACTGAAAAAGGAAAATCTGTCATTTTAGAGAAAAACCTGTAATTTGTTTCCAGTATTATCACAATTTTACCCGTAATTATCATAATTTATCCAAGTACTGTAAAGCTATTTCATTTGATAATGCAATATAAGGCACAGCAGTATTCATAATTCACAATGCACGAGGACCATGCACAGCACACGGACGAGGATTATATTTTTCTTATTAATTGACATTTTATGCACGCTTGAGTATACAGGATTATGTTAATGCAAAGTATTATACGATACTCTCCCTTAAATACCATAGCATCATGTTGGTCGAAAGTTTTATATTTAGCATCATAATTCGTATCCATTATTATAGACTTTTCTTTTGTTTACAAATTTCGAGCGCCTCTCTAGATGGGCAACCATAAGGCATGGTTGGCCAAAAAAATCCATAATAACACCTCATTATGTGAGAAAGAGACTTTTTATTAAGTCTTTGCTAGCGTTTATTGGTCATTTTTGTATTTTCATCAATCCAATGATAATTATGTTTGGAAACATAAATAACTATTCTTCAATTTTTACAGCATTGGCATTCCATATACTTGCCAACCCGTTGTTGGCAAAAAAGTGCCAAGAACGGGTTGGCAAAGAAATGTCTATATGTATTAAGTGTTCAGTTGATTTTGTGTGCTGTTTTGCTTATAAAATCAAAACTTGGTAGTTATATTTTATGTGAAACTTAGGGGTCTCGTTTTTGGTCACTTTTTTTTCGGGGACGTACATAACGCAAGACAGACGCGCATGCGCATCGATCGAGACAAAGCCCGTTTTCCGAAAACTTTCGCCAAGAGTGCATTTGCTGACGACGGCATGGCATTTGCTCAATTTTTTGGCGACAGACAGACAGTCAGACAGACAGACAGACTGACCGACCGACCACCAAGCGACATAGAAGCTCCTGCCAGAGCTTAAAACACAGCAATTGACGAAATTCAAGCACGAAGGGTGAAAACTGATGACGAACGAGCCAGAAAATAATTGCAACGGTACAGTGGGTTTGGTTGCCGCAAGCGTGCCATCTCAACGAGAGGTAACCAAGGAAACTTAAAGGTCGAATTTGTTTACATCTCATTAGCGACTGAAATTGCGACTGCAACAACCAATTAACAGGCTGTCATGATTGAACATACGACTTGAAAAATGTTTTAAAACGAGAACGTGTGTTTATACATTGCTATAAATAAATACCACCCCAAGCCAACCCCGAAGACAAGTCAATTTGAGATTTCATCTGATAATTGCAGAACCGTGACAAACCCGGGTAACTCTGGAACGATTCCCGTTTTTCTTGGAATTTTGTTACTCCTGTGAACTTCCCAATTGTATGTAAAACAGGCAATCGAAAGTGCTATAGAACCCGCAGTGGTTTCTTTTTTAAAGATTTTAAGCAAGAGCTTTTCATGGAAATTGGTTTGGATTCACTTCCTTGAGTTCGTGAGGTTGGCTGAGCGTCTCAATTGTTTAGAAACTGACTGTTTTTTGTTGTTCTTTTTAAAACAAAATTGTGAAAAGTGACTTCTGCAGCCAAATTAATGCTGAGTTGAGTTGCAATCTATTTCTACTCTGTCATTAAAGCATGTATTATTCTCTTTCAATTTTCGTCTTTGAATATATATCGATCACTCCGCTTGTCATTTCCGTAGAAATTAGTCCTTTGAATTAAATGACGAATAATCGATTCTCACGCCCGTTATGACACAAGGTGGGACATTCCCTCGTTGATGTCTTTTGATATAATTCATGGTATTCGATATACTGGGGATCGATACTAGGAATGCCCTTGACGTTTTTGTATGCGTCAGAAGAGATTGCAGGATACAGCTGTGCACTTGTGATTAATTTGCATATCGACTGGGATAATAATTGTAACGGCCGTGAACCGATGATAAAGTACAACCTGTATATTGTGGAAAAGACGTGTGTTTGTGTGCAGTGAGAGCATTGGCTTTTTGTATAAGCGCGAGATCACACCTGTGAAAGAGAATTTCGAGAAAATGCGCCCAATCGGGCGCGAAAATGCGTTTTAAACGATATGGTTATATTTGGAAAGACGTTGTGTGGACTTGCCCACGTCCACACAGTGTTTCCCCCTCTCTGGAAAACAGGTTTAGAGGCATTTTGGGGTGAGGTTTATTTGTGAAAGGGTTTTCACAGTGTGAGTAAAATGAGTTTTTTTCACAGGTTTTTTCTTAACCACACGAAAATAAAGGAATGTCCACGCTACGTGTGCAACGTAAACATGTGCGCGCAGTCGGAGTGCTAGTCATCATTCTAGACACACTTTCTTCGTGAGCATGTGCGCTAGGACAACGATCACCATTCTGAAGCTCGCGTGGGACCTGCATATAATATCACACAGTGGATTGTCACGTGCATTTGTGTGCTTGGCTCAAACTTCAATGCTTGAAATACGTATAGCCCCCAGGGCCAAAAACTGCTGTCGCCTCAGATGTAAACAAAAGTTTATTTCCATGCGTTTTCGCCAAAAATGTGAGATATTATGTGGATTACTCGTGTCCTCACATACCTTTGAAAAGTAAACAACCTAAAACATGACATTTTGGCGAAATTTGGCTGAATGCGCACCTTTAAACTAAAAATCTCTGACGTCGTCGCTGTGTGGATTAAGCCATTACGTGTACACAAATGCGAAAGTGTGGTTAAGAAAGAAAAACCTCTGAAAAAAACTCATTTTACTCACACTGTGAAAACTCTTTCAGTCAGAGAATGTGACTTTTGCATGGCTAGCTCTTCCCTGCGTATTCAAGGTTTCAAAATTCACTTCATAATTCAGCGCTCGCCTGAAATAACCCCCTATATGTTTATTGCTTGAGGGTGACCCTGATCAATACACATCTAAGTAGAACAAACCCACGGATGAATATGAAGTCCTGCAGGGGCCACAGAACCTACCTCGTCAATTTGATTAAGCTAGGATCAATCTCGTTGATATGCGTGGATTTGGGCTACGCTACGACAACCCAGCGCTCTATGCACGGTGTACGAGCTCAGACGAACACCGAAGCTAAACGTTCAGCTGGAGGCCAAACTACGATAGATAGGACCCACTCTTGAGTTCCTGCCGTAGTTTTGATTATTCAATTTAAGCCAGGGGTTAATCGGGCTGGTTGAATATACCATGGGTTTATGTCCATATTGGCTTTTGAATTATGGATGGCGATTTATTGACTGCAAAAAAGCCTGGCTTCTTTCTGTGGGTTTGCTGACTGATTTTTGTATAAGTATGCCAACTGATTTTTGTATAAGTATGCCAACAACGGCTTAGAAATACAGTCGACTCTCGTTAGTACAAACTCTGTTAATACACAATTCTGGTTATAAAAAAGCCTTGGTCCCAACTGTGCATTTATGTGCACAATGAATGGGACTGATGTTCCTCTTAATACAAAATTCTGGTATAACAAACAATTTGGCTAGGTCCGAACGAGTTTGTTGTGACGACAGTCGACTGAACAGGTATGTAGCATGAATTATTAATGTCGTCTTGTGATGGTAAGTAGAAGTAGGCGGAAAATAAGACAGATTAAAAGCTGAACTGGCACGCGCAGAATAATTCAAGCATGTTATATTTAGGCTCTGTTTTTCGACATTAAGATTCCAACATAGAAACTTTGTCTTAATCAAAGGATCAAGCCATCTTAAAGATAATATGTATGGATTATGGATTATTCTGCGGTAAAATAATGACTTGCAAATTGTACGAGTTAAGCTGTGTTGACTGACTGGTTGAACTTGATTGTTGTAACGGTGGCGCGATCTTACGAAACGGCAAAACCGCAAACGGAAACAATTTAAACGGCATAGAATTAGTGGTTGGTTCGTGATGTACCTAGCGCATGCGCCCTGAAGTTGAAGTGCAAACAACTCCGGTCGAACTATTGGCATTGCAACAACCGTCAGAAAATGGCGGTCGCATAATTTTTCAACTCTTGTTGTTTCTCTTTATTTACATGGGTTTAGGACATCTTACATAATCGCCAATACTATTGTACAATGGTGACAAAAGTGACATGGAAAAACTATGCAATGAAACTGAAATTTAACAGTTTCATTTTCTGCCATTTTTGTTGGTTCCCTCTCTGCACTATGCTATGGAAATTGCTATTGATAACCAGCTATAAATCGTTGCGCGACCAGCCGCGGTAGGCTGGTTCCAAATAGTCGACTAGCGTAGAGTACCATCGTCGACTAAACAGAGTTCGGGCTAGCTTTAGTCGAACTATGGTTAGCCATTGGTCAACAATCGTTCTTGCATGAACTCACCAATGGTTAATAAAGTACGAGTTAGGTAACTTCAGTTATTGTCTTTGTGGTCGAACTACAGAGGGCGCCGTTTAAGCTTGCAGGGACACCAGTGAAGGATAACGCGTTCTGGTTCACGCGTGCAGTTCACCTTTGCGTTTAATAATGCATACCATTGCAAGTAAGGTTGTGCCTTTAACACCAGACTGAACGATAAAGTAGACTAAATTCGAGACACTAAAAGGAGGTGACGGGAACCAGTCAAGCAGTTAAGGACCTCGCTGGTGCACAGGCGCCGTTGTCACGCGTGAGGAATCATAGCTGACATTTTGCACGGTGAGGTTGACTAGCTATGCAGGTGGTGTCCCAATCACGACGCCTCATAGGACGTTCATCGATTCCTCTTCCAATTGGATGAGGATGTAATTTTCTGCTTGGCTGGACCTATTTCCTCCGAGATTCTGGCCCCTTCTTCCCTTTTACTCTGATTAAAGACTCCATCAACGTATAGCTGTCAGCGGAGGCTCTGACGGTGAGCGCCCGGGCACAAACTATAAATCACCCATGATGAATTAGAAAAGTTATGGGCTTCTTCTGAGTAATGGCCGGAACAATATCAGTTGCTGCTGACAGGTGTCGTTGCCGACATGGCAGGGTTTAAGAGAAACACTAAGAACATTTCTGAGAATCTTGGGCACTTCAATTACTTCAATTTCCGTTGCACGGGTAACGCGATCAATTTTGGACTTATGAGGTACTGGTAAAAGTCTACTTATGGAAGAGTTCATGTGAGTTCTCTTTCAATTTCTGTTAGGTTGTTCAATGAACTATAGGAACCTTTATTTTCCTGAACTATCTCCCTAGTCTAAGCGTTTTGGGCTGATAACTTTAATAACAGAATATTCGTTACATTTACGCGCTTTCGTAGCATCGAAGCATAGTGTGAGGACTTCGTGTAGGCGTGCACATGTACGCCCTCATCGGCGAAAAAAAGAGTGCCAGTGGCGACACTGAAGGACCATTATACTGGGCGCCATTTTGTCTAGTGCATGTTACATTATAAAAAAGAGAGAAAACAGGACGCGTGTGAACCAGCGACGCATTGTTTTTGTCTACATGTATTTGTCATTGTTCAAAGCTCGTAATCCTTAGTTTAAAGTTATCATAGTTTCAAGATGTTATACTTAACCACTAGATAGGTTTAATATCCAAATGAACGACACAATGTCATGCGTTACAGCCTGAGATTGCTTCTGTATAGAACAAAGTGACCAAATCTTCATATTCGTCAATATTTTGACCGATTTTTAAACCTGAACAGGCATTTGGGTTAAAACAAAAGTCTTTTACAGTAACTGTGAAACAAACAAGAAATCGAAGTAGGCCTAACACAATGCAGTTTGATACTTGGAAAAAGTCGTTCACGGAGATTGCACTCTTTGAAATTTCGTCATCTGTTTCAGGAAAACACCGAACGGTTTCAGGAAAACATCTCGCTCTAACCAACGTACGTCTACACTAATTAGAAATGTACATTGACATAACGGGGATAAGCCAAACAAAAAGCAATTAGAACCGGAGATAAAACGGGGGAAAAGGACATTTGGGCGGGTGGTTATCAAACTAATGGACACACTAACAGGTTACGCGCGTAGAGGGTCGATATTTGTACGATACCGTGATTAAAGCGCGCAGGTCTGCCGAGGCCGACCGGTGACGATGTTTGTCAATTTACGTCGAAAAGTTTCCGGAGTTCTCATGAAATTCGCAACGAGTACACAAATAGACGCCTGCCATGTCTATTGGCGGTCTAATTGACTCCACTGACTCGAGTACGGGGATGTGCTGAGTTTCAATTCAGTGAAAAACAGTTAGAAACCGTTCAATTGGCGAAAAAAATAATAAAAATAATGCCAGATCAGTGCATGCCTAAACGGAGTGTTTCTACAATAAGCACATTTACGTAAGATAACTGAAGTAAATAGAGAACACCACTGAAATAAGCTACAAAAAAAGTTGAAGAAATAAACTTTTACAAGGAATCAAAAGAATATGACACATAACATAAACAAACTACAAGTAAACCACAAATTGAACTCTAGGCCTATATTATGAATAGAGGAAATCATATTTTTTTTTTTAAATACAAGGTGTTGCAGTCTGGTAAATGTGCCCCGAATTCTTATTATATCGGTAGTGCGTATAAGGAGAGTGATGGCACTATCCATTAGCTGTGACTCGGTTACCTCCGTGTGCCAAGCACCTGCCTCTACTCTCAAAACACCTGCTTCGTCAATCAATTAGAGATAGTCAGCCTGCACAGAAAAACCACCTACGTTATTAACCTCGCTTTCTCGTCGTATACGCGTATCAACTTTGCCGGTGGGACAAATCCTACACCGTCTCAGGTCGGCTTCAATATACGAATCTCAAACAAACACAGAGGCTTTGTCCTACCAATGCGAAATTGAAAACAACTTCGACAGGTGGAAAATTGAAAACATGTAGGCACACCTACATGACGGCATGATGAACATTGTAAATATACTGCTATTTAGTGCATTGTGCGAAGGAAAGCTGTCAACATGGCCACAAGATTTAGTGAGATTGAGAGTCTAATAAGTTAAAAGTCACCGGCACGACGATGTAATTCGAGGAATCTAGTTCTGACGTACGTGGAATCGTGACCGTGGGGCTGTCCAACAAGAAGATTTAATTCAAGGCGGTGTCTTGCCTCTAGGATTACTCCCCAACCTTTAACTGGGATGGGGGAAAACATCCATTTCGCCCAAAGGTCGGCTCAAAAAGCCACACGCGACACGAACCACTGTGATCCGGCTACTGATTCGGGCGGGGCTAAGGCTCACGGCTACACAGAGCAGATCGGAAACTACGTCTATAGCCGGATTGCTATCTACCTACGATGAGTAGAACGAGACACCAAAGCAAAATGAGATCCCTGTCCTAGATGTTTACACAGCATCAGGCTCCATTGAATGCATACATAACAAACGATGCGTGCTAAAATTGTGCTCGCGTCGTGAAGATAATGATTCTGCGAGAGCCGTGCCCGATCAAGAATGAATTGCCCAGTGACCTTAATGTTACAGAAATGGAATAGCGCATGGAACTTGCAGAATATAATGGGTTAACACATTGGTAATATTCCGTAAACATTATTTAATTCAACCGATCAAGAATGGTGCACCAATGGTGACCTAAACTTATCAACGAAGTTACAGAAATGAGTGGCAGTTGCAGAAATTTGATACAATGGGTTTTATATTATTTATTCCAACCCTAAAAACAAAAGGAAACTTTAAACACGCCATCTACAAGAACGAATAAGTTGAACTTGGGTATTAAACACACAAGTTGAATTTTTTTGTAACATGGCATTTTTAATTGATTTGAACCATATCACTAATCAAACTGATAACTAGAAGCACTCAGAGAGCGCAAACCTCCGCCAAGGCTAAACAATTCCCCGTACACCCAAATTCCCCGTACACCCAAAAGAAATACTCGCATAAATGGTGGAGAATCCTTACAACAAATCCTGGATCCAGACCCAGATCCGGGTCACTTCCGAAGTCTAATCGATTTGTACTTGTGCCAAGGACCATCCCTAAAAAGAATTTCATGTAAAGCCTTCCATACTTTTTTGAGTTATCTTGTTAACAGACAAACCAACCAACCAACAAACAAACAAACGCCGATGAAAACATAACCTCCTTGGCGGAGGTAATAATTGCTTTACGTCTGTTTCACTTATCGGAACAAATTGTGGGCATTTTTAGCACACTAAATTTACCAAATATACATGTAAATCTTGTAGGAAGAGTTAAAAAAAAAATCTAATTAGGCTTCTCAACAAGCACACCATTGATTAAAAGTGGCATTTTGGTTTTGTTGTGAGCGATATCCATGATAAAACACCCGACCCCTCTTCCAAAAAGGACAAAAGACGTTCCATTTACCGCGGAAATGCGACTCAGTTGTGATGTTTAAATTAACCTGTTTTGATTTTTCTGGTGGAGTGTCGTACACACACGCCTTTAATAAAAGAGAAAAAAATCTGAAGCGCAATCGATATGGGAATCCAACTCAGTGGTCGAGTGGCGGAGGTCTGGCCAGAATATGCAATAGACCTAATTTCACGGGCAGACAATATGGTGTAACGCGGGGCACGTCACCGTCCGCGGCGCGCCTGCAGCGGCCGCCATTATTACACACTTGACATTCAGCACTGCTCATTCATAAACAGTGCCAGCAATATCATTCACAAAAGCGACCTTTTGTGTAACGCCGTCTTCCTGAATACAATTGAAGTCGCGGTTGTAAAAGCACTCGAACATCAACACGGAGTCAACATCATCAAGTGAATGTATATCCGCGGCAGGCTTGTGTCAAAGACGGTCGAGATTCGATCAGGATTATTTCGCGTGGGTAGATGATACAAAAGTACAACTTACGGATGATATGCACGCTGTATACATGAACTGTAGCGATAACTCAAAATAGAATTTCAATTGCGAACAGCGATTTCAGGCAACGTCAAGACTATCTGCTCTAGCTCGTGTACTATTCTAATCATAAGGTTGACGGTGGCATCCTGAAAACATTCTTATGGAACAAATAGTTAGTTTACAGCGATTTATCTTTTCGGGGACAGCATTTGAACTTTTAGGGAAAGAGGATCGTTGGTTACAGCAATGCTTGATTTTCTTTCTCGTATTTCGTGCATTTCTGTTCCCGACTCGGGTTTGTGACGTCACAGGTCATAGCCATTATAATCATCACTGCCATGCTTGTGGTAATTGGGATTACGAGTAGTAAACACAATCACACTGTCGTTTCATCTCAATGTGAAAAACATATATAGCCCATAGGCTGTTCAAAGTGAAGTCATCGTCCGCCATATTACCAGTGCCATAAAAGGGACTTGTAAACAACCCTATCGTAATTAAAATGGCATATTCTTTCATATGGGAGTGGTATAGACTGGTTCCCGCCACACTTTTGATTGGAGGGACGGGAAACCAGCGTGAAGCTTCATCATGTTGTTTGTGCACTGCGAAATGGCGAACAAGATCTCCATGGAAATTAGTTGGTTTCCGCGTATCCGTGATGAACATTAAGATGCTATCCTGAATCAACCTGACACCGTGACATTTTGCCAACGGGTAGACTTACCCCCAGTCGACCGTGAGTAAGAAAAGCCACCCACTCAAATAATCGACTACGTTTAAGATTACCACAATGCGCCATGATGCCTAGACGAATTCGTCACGTGACCACTGCACACACATGAGGCCCCCTTCAATGGAGAATCCATTGTGCACGCTATTGTACAAAGCAACTGCCCTGTGACGGATTATCTGGACTATAGCTAGCACAATGCTTTCACCATTGAAAGAGGCCTTCGTGATAGAATTGATAACGTGCCTGGATTGATTAATACAGTACATAGGTCGACAACAAAAATGCTGACTGCTCAACAAACACAAATTTTGGCCAACCGAATCAGAAAAATGATCAAAATTTTGTCGTTCCATCACCAGAATTCTCTGAATAACCTCTGCCAAAATATAGAAAATATTACAAAATTGTGACTCGAGTATTATGCGTCAAACATTAATGGCATCGTGACTCAGGGGACTGTAAACACAAATAGACAATCGCTCATTTCGCGACGTGCGCGAGTCGAGTCGGCAGTCATCAATTATTGAATTCCCGTCCTTCGGATATAATGCGTAATTTACCGACGTCCTCAATGCCAACATTTCGCATTGGCGTGTGGGGCCATCATCATGACGGATAGTCGCGGTATGTAATGATATTGGATGCCCTTCACTGCTTTTTGTGCATATATAATAGGTTCAACGTAAACAACGATGCATATTTTACTAATAGATCTACATAATAGCCAATTATTATAAAATTTAAAACAAACAAGCCCAAAATTATATTCGCTTGATTGTGCCCCTTTTCTAAAGTGGTTAGAACAGTATTAGTGCTGACATATTTTACAAAAACACAAAACGATAGCCATATGGCCAATTATTATAATATTTGCCCGGTAAATATTTGCCTGGCGAATTGCCCGATGTGTCTGTTTTGTTATTGGAGACAGTCTGGTTTCCGGTATACAATCATATTCTAGATTATGAAAGGATGGTCAAGAACCAGTCTACAAATACGAGCATTGATAGCTGCTACGCCTACGCTATTGTAATTCCTCTTCGTTTCATGTTTCGCATTTTCATCAGACGCGTTACTTAAAAATTCATAATATTTCCTTCACCGACATTCGCAGTTGCTATAAAGCACAAAAGATCGAAGCCACATTTAAAGGATTATAATATTTTATCCATGTGTTTTTAAAGATTGAACATTTTTATCCTTTAAAACGTGGTGGCTTTGGTTGAGTGCTTCTTTTGAGCTGTTGAGCCAGGTCTGAGCCACGAAATCTTTCGGTGTCTTGAGACATCGGTTTTCTAGATCACATCGATTGATCTAGCCGTGTACGAATTTAAAATCAGCTGTTTCCGCCTCTGGTCCGGAACCCACGCATCCTGGCTGCACTCACATTTCACTTGCAAACCGTGCCTCATTATACATCGAGGTCTCCCTCAACAGAACACACAAGTTAAGTAACCTAGTTGGAGGTGATCTATAGGGCCCGATCGTATGACGTCAAAGTACCACGTGACCATCCAGATCGGCCACCATAGACTTTATTCACAAGTCGGCCATGGTACCATTTTAAATGCTATACTTATTTCATAGCATGGTGTCGCATGGTAGGGGTCTGAAGCAGTGAATTTGTGGTCTGCGGGTCATTCTGCAGGTTGTGGGTTCGAGTCCAGCCTGGGGTATGGTGTGTGTGTGCCCTTGGGCAAGGCACTTTGTCACTCATTGCTTCTCCCCACCCAGGAGTCAATGGGTACCTGTGAGGGCAGAGATGGTTATTGTGGTTGATTTTAGCTGCATTGCGCCGAAACGGCAGCATGGAGCTGTGTACTCCCCAGGGAGCTGAGATGGTCTTTGGACTGTTTCATTGGCCCAATGAGCAGGGTAATAATGATGCAGTGCCCTTTGAGCACAAATACTGGTGGATACGTGCGATTTATAAATACTGATTATTATCTCCTTGTAGGTAAAATATTGTACTGAAGGTAACGGTGACTAATGAAGTGCTGTTATAAAGTTCCTTTCCCGTGTTAATTATAGTAGCTTTATAGTTTCTTAAAAATACCCTACATCATCAATTTCGAGAACGAAGTTGATATAGCTTTTGCTATGAACTACAGCAGTTTGCACGAACAACCGCCTTCCAAACGCAGCAACCTTTTGAAGACTTATGAAGGTATTAAAGTCACAAGTCGAATTCTCGGAACTTGACGTGGAAAAATAGCATTCGACTGTCCTATATCGGTAGACTAAAGCCAACTTTGATTAGGAGACTTGGACAGGGAATAATAAATAATCTCCCTCGATACTAGCTAGGTCCATTATTCTGACGTCATACTGAAACATAATATCAGGCTCGCAAGGAGGAGGTAGTTACATTCTGCCCCATATATTTCTGGAGTAGTTAGAAATGACGGCTGTGTTGAAGTCTAGAGAAGCGGTGGACATGTTCTTGTGTAATCTGTGATTATCCCGTAGTGGCATGCGCGGTAAATCGATACTGTGCAAGTAGGGCATGCTTATTTGGCCGGAACACACAGCGCGTGGTTGCAATGCATGAGCTGATCGTGAAGATATTAACCCAATACTCATCAACAGTATGATTTACTCGTCTGGAAGACTTAAACAAATGCGAGTGCATAAAAAAGCTCTGGCCGTCTCGCATGAAACTCTTGCATAAACAATTTCGTACTGATCCCTGCCGGAGCTTAAAAATGCGACGCCCACAAACGCGTCGCCCATGGTACATATGGACCACCATCAGACGGCTGCCTAGATTTATAGCAATTTGTCATAAATACCACGTGACTATAACATTACTGCACATATGTTTCCCCCAATTTACAAGCTTTTCATAAACATCTTTCCGAATGGTAACAAATAATTTTTGTTAAGTGTTTAAATTATTTTGCTTGCTTTTTATGAAAATTTAAATTTGGTAGTTCTATTTTGTGGGAAACTAAGGGGGCTTCTTTTGGTCAATTTAGTTGGTCAATTTTCGGGGACAGACAGAAATATCGACCACCAAGTGACATGTAGAAGTTCCTGTCGGAGCTTAAAAACGCAGCGACCAATATGAACAATGCGGTCTCGTGTAGGCATCCGTACTCGTGACAAGGCGATTAATATAAAACATCAGAAGCAGGACAATCAGTTACGTGGAAATGTCAAAAGTCTCGAAGGGAGGATCGATCGCGTATTTGAAATTTAGCTTTTTACAGACTGACGTTTTTTGATCACTTTTTAAAATTCATTTATAGGCATTTATACTTTCCAATGTCCTTTTTTGTCCATATCTTGAATGAAATAATGTTTTACTTACTGGCATCCAGGGCTGCAGGGATAACAGTTCTTAGACAACTGGTGAGGCGACCCTGGTAAAATGAAACAATAAGTAAAATAAATATAATAGAGTTCTGCAAAGGCTAATGAAATGTGCTTACTAGGAAGAGCGAACGTACACGTGCATCCCTATCCAACTTGTCAAGGACGGTCTGTGTGTTTAGCGCCCTCTGTGCTGGATAATGTCAAACAAGTTCATAAACCCCTCAACAGAGGGCGCTGTAGGCAAACAACGAGCGTGAGGCTTGGCGCGGGACCAGTCCAGAAGTGACAGCACTTTCCTTGCCGATTCGCTGCGCTATTATCACACGTTAAACCAGGGAAGTTCTCCTATTAAATTTTTTTTTTATTTTGCTTTTCTGGTTCAAGCTTGGGCAAGTTCGATCGAGGACCAATGGTTACCAAGTGGTTGGTTCGTAACGTACCTAGCACATGCGCACTGCCAGTTAGAGTGCAAACGACTCTAGTCTACTTCTACCTCCATGGTCGAACTATCGTCATGTCAACGACCGTGAGAAAATGGCGATGGCACACTTTTTCAACACTTGAAGTTTCTGTTTATTTACACAATTGATAGTGATTGTGCACTTTAGGACACCTAACATATTCGCCAACGTAACAAAAGTGACAGAATCGTAAACATGAAAATACTATGAAAATGAAATTTAGCACTTTTTTTGCTGATAGTTGGTCCACTCTGCACTGTGCTATGAAAATTGCTACTGATAACCAGCTATGAAACGTTGCGCGACAAGCCGCGCCGTAGGATGGTCCTGATTCGACAAGACCAGTCCAACCATCGTCGACTAGCATGTGGTCGGTCAGAGTTAGTCGAACTATGGTTAACTATGGTCTATGGTCCTTGATCGAACTTGCCCCGGCTGAGGATTTTCTCAACACAACTCCCGTTGAAAATAGTGTACAACGCCCTCATGCGTCCACCATTGCCATCGGCTGGGAGGACTCCGATTGAAAAGGCGTGGGTGCGCCCTCTGTCGGCGCTCTTTACGCTTTGGTGCAATCCTAATAGATCCGTATAAGTCTTTTATAAATATTAAAAAAAAAAAAAAACCAATACAATATTTATTGAAACTAAACAAAGTTCTGCATTACAACGTTGGATTATTACCTAATTTATTTGTCTCAACGAGTAAAACGGGGAAATTTAGAGCTTTTTTGGTCAACACGTCACCGAGACGGGTTTGCGTGTGGACATTTTGTAAGACTTATCACGTACTTCTGCGTCGTGTGAATACAGATAGATTAAGTTACTTGACGAACCGCGGTTGCGGTGTGAAATTAACGCACCATGTGCATGGTCCTTCGCTATATCACGTAGCAAAGCAATCAAGCAGAAAATTGCGGCTTGAAAATAGGTCACCAGTAGACCAGATTTCTTAACGCTAAACCAGGTCACTTAATGTTTCCAATATATCCAGTTTTAGATCAGGCCTAAGGCCTGTGTGACTCTGCCAATGAAACTCTATCAAACGTTTGAGTAAAGGAACATACATTTTGCAATTATCCGAAAAAGTTCCTCTGGATTTAATGACAGAAACCTCGCTCAAAGTGAAGATAGGACTGGTATCAAATACCCTGTGAAATTATTCACTGTGAAATGGTATCGTTTCGAGAGAAAAAATCATTGAAGGTAGTTTCAGCACACTTTTTTTCTACGTGCGATAGTAACGCAACACAGTAACGAGACCCACAAAATGTGCATAATATGTTTTTTTCCCAGTTTTTCTCAAAACCGAGAAAACATAGTATAGTAGCCGTGGTCCAGTGGCTACAGTGTTTAACTCAAATGGTGCGTGGGTTCGAACCCTGCCAGGAACATGGTTCTTGTGCCCTTGGGCAAGACACTTAACTACAATTGCCTTTCTCCACCCAGGAGTACGAGTATGAATGGGTTCCCGTGAGGGTATAATATAAGGACCGAATGTGCGCTGAAATCGGCTGCCGCGTGGTCTCGTGGCCTGATGAAGGGGGTAATAATATTGTAAGGCGCTCTGCGCTCTGAGATTGTTGATACGGAAAGCGCTACATAAGCTACATAAATTCCTCCTGCTGTTTAAAAGGTCACAAAGTGAAATAGTTTCCTTCCACCTCCCCTGGTACACTTTAAACAAACCTTTGGTCACTTGACTAATGTTGACCAAAAGTAACAACATGGCTCAAACTGCATGCCACCCTGCGAAAGACTTTTAAAAATTGTGTTGCTATTATACGAACGAAAAAAAAATGCAAAGAAAGCAAATGATCATTGAAAACTTTAAATAAAGCAAAGATTTTCTGTCGGATAGTACTTGGAGGATTTGCTAACCATGACATCGACAGAAAAGTAGACCGGGGTAAAGTACCTAATCACCGGCCTAGCTTGATTAGAAAGGCCCTCGGGGCCCGAGTACGATTGGTGCATAATAGTAAGCAAATGATCATTGAAAACTTTAAATAAAGCAAAGATTTTCTGTCGGATAGTACTTGGAGGATTTGCTTACCGTGACATCGACAGAAAAGTAGACCGGGGTAAAGTACCTAATCACCGGTCTAGCTTGATTAGAAAGGCCCTCGGGGCCCGGGCACGATTGGACAGGGTTTGGGATAAACAAGAGGCAATGCGTACGTGACAAACCTCACTGATTCGCATGGATTCGCCAGCCAACAAAACCGGGTTAATGTACTTGTGTCGAATGGAGTCGCGCAATCAAGTGGGTAGTAACGAGGAGTACATTGTGAGGAGGAATGATCGTCCAGGGACGCCGTGGATAACTTCCCAAAACCCCGCTCCTTAAAACTGAGATGGAGTGAGTCGGGCTGACGATGCGGTCACGGAGTCCGGCTAGCTGAAGTCTTTGAGTGGATTTTTGAGACAAAATTGAGACTGTGATGGGAAGGGGCTACTGGAAAGTCTTGACTTTCATTTAGAGAGATTGCCGAATTGAATCGAGGACATTATGCGATAAGATGCTCGGCTGTCCTAGTTTTAATCGTTGAAATCACATCGTGATTGATGGAGGCGATGGGCAAATGATACTGCGCTCACGATATGCATGCTGCTGCACACGAGACATTTATTTAGTCATTTGAAGAATGAACTAACCAACATGGTGCTTAAACTAAGATAGTAACGGCACATGTCAAAATCCCGTTAGTCGATGTGATGTTAAAGGGACGTTACGCCCTGGAATGCGCCCAATTACGCTACAAAACGCGTTTTAAGCGAAATAATGTTCATTTGGAAGAGCATGTAAAAATATTATTATATTTGAAATAAATGATTGTTGAGATTTGTTCACATGTTATTACGATTTGAAATCAGATAACATCAGTCTTCACGATAGAATTGCATTATCCGCTCCGTTCACAAGTGCCCCCTCACTGGCAAAGATAGTACAGTTGGGGGTGACCGATCGACGCCATCTTGCCTGACTGCAATTTTGCCGCCACGCGCGGCCTTGTACCACTGCGTGTACATAGTCCAAATCCCCTGGTGTACGTGCGGCACACACAAAGAACGGTGCGCGTCAACCAGTTAAATGTCCCGCCCATGGGACATCGTTGCTAGGTAAAAGGGCGCCCTCTTGTTGGCGCACAGAGCCCATAACCCAATAAACTCTGTAGCACGTCACGGACCTTGTTTTTTTTTCATCTTCTGTATCAACCTCGATCCCGAGGTCTGCTTTCAACCTCGGGACAAGTAACCCCTGGGTGGTGCTTCCTTTATTCTGATTCGATCCCGTAACAATAGCAGTTATATGTATTTACATAGTGTAGTTGGTGATTTTGTTTCAAACGTGTATTACGTGTTTTTATACGGTTACAACAAACATTTGTCTTCCGATCGCACGCCACGATAGATTGATTCCTGGACATACAAAAACAAACACTGATTTAAAGCATAGCCAGGCACCAGACTATTCCCTACCTAAATAATGTTCAAGTTTGTTTGAACATGCAAATGAGCCAGTACCACGTTGAGAGGGCAGCTAGTGGAAGCGTACTGCTCGATGCCATGGGGACGAGGGTGTTCCTGTATATAGAATCCCACCCCGTTTTAGGTTACCTTTGTGTCTAATCTGTCACCAAGATAAAAACACATGCGATAACGTTTAAAGGGAAGACACAACATTTGCAAACATCAAAAAATGAAATGATCAAATTATCACGAAATATCTTACTGAATAGTTTGGGATTGACAGTCGAAAGCATCCTGTAAAATCCTGGCTCCTGGTGTGCTGACATTTTCAAGAAAACGTGTATTTTTCCAACGCTGGTCGACCGACCAGCGTTGGAGAAAACTGACTTGTTTTCAAAAAGTGCTCCTAATTTTTCATATTTAGTTATTGTGCATTTTCTTTGCAATTGATTACACACCTGTACGGGGTACAAGCCTTCTAGACTGATTCTTTGACCTCGCAATCCTCCAAAGTCTATAAATTGCTCCGTTTCATCTTACTCGGGGTCAGGGAACCAGACTACAAAAACATGGTTGGGTTTTCTTGGATTTTCCAGCATCTCCGAACCCAAAACGTGAAGCAAGTCGGTTTAACAATATTTGCTGTAACATACTAATCCTCCGAATCCATTTATTTCTGAAGATTGCAGCAAAAGCAAATGTTGTACATTCCATTTAAAAACAAAAAAACAACAGGTGGTTGGTGAATCTGACTTCGAGTTATTTTTCTCCCCTAACGCGTATCTACTATGCCTGAATCCAGTCGTCAGTATGATGATGCAACACTGACGTCAACGAGACGACCGACCTGGGAAACAATGCCGTTGTCAGACGACGATGATAAATGTTAAGGGTTACGCTCCCTCACTCCCTGTCTGAATGACAAGCTTTAAAAAAACAAAGACGCTGTGATAAGTGGGCCACCAAGGAATATTATACAATGTTCTGACATTTGCGGAAAAACAGTGATTTCTAAAAATATCCCCGTAATAGCACATTAATGAATCTCAAAGATTGTCACTTGCCTCCTCGTTTTAACTTTTACACATGTAAAAGGGTTGCTCATTGGCTTACGGCCATGCACTTAAAAAACATTGAATCACCAAAGAAAATACTATTTAAGACGGAAAATAACCAAATATTCTGGCAACTTGTTGTGCTGAAATAGCTGTAACATTGAGGTTTCTGCCTGAAATGACAACACACATTTGAATATGGAAATTTGCATGAGCTCAACAATCAAACAATAAAAAAAATATCCTTCAAAATGGCAAAACAAAAATTGAAAATCAGGTTAGATGGGACACTAAGCTAGGTGCATTTTCAAGGATTGCATTAAAAGTACATTGCATTTGCATGGGCCCTTTCAGCTTGGATTATAGTCCTTTTTGCAAGTCGCAATTTTATATTATAATCTCAAAAAGGAGATGTTTCTGACCCTCTTCAACCAGACCTAATGGCAGTGCTGTTAGGTCAAAGCGAGTAATTATTACACAAAATAACGAGGAAATTGGCCAGAACTTTTTTTTGACGAAGTGAGACGATATTCACCTAATTGGCAGACACGGGTACACAGCGCGGTTTTTTTTTATGCGTCTGAGTAGAGCCAAATCGATTGATGGTTTTGCGCGATGTTGACTCAGCATCGGGCCGTTTATAGACCTAGGAAGGTGATCAAATTTACCCCCCAAATAAAGATCTATTTTATTGCGGCGAAGTTTACATAGATGATGCACGATGGGCGATAAATTTAACTTGCGAAGATTGTGTTTATCTTTTCCTTTCGGCTCAATAATTTGATAAGACTATAACCACCATCAAATTAGACAATTAAATTGAAAACACTAGGAGATAGGGCGAGTTGTACACAGCATGCACGGTTACGGTGCATTGGTGGAACTCTAAACGATTTGTTCTGTCGGACTAAAATTGTAGAAGTGTTACGAATAGGTAGGCCTAATTCAGTAAGAATTGTATGAAATTTGTCATCACGTGAGGAGGGGGGCGTGATTATTCTTTGGATATAAAAGGTTGAAAGAACAGAAAATCTGTCAGGTTTTGGTAAGTTATAAATGGTTCTATACGTGTAGTCTGATGTTATTGATTCGTTCATGTATGATGCTAGAGTTACGCTGGGCAGTGGATGTTTTTTTGCAGTGATATATACATGTTTATAACATTCAGTATTGGGGTCAGATGACGTAGGGCTTCGCGCATGGGCAGAAATGATGAGAAGCACATCAAAATGGCCTGCTCGTGACACAACTTAGTAAATGATTACCGGCAATTTAACGCATTTAGATGAATTTAACATTATCATGCTAACAATCAGGTGAGATATTTTCATGATATTTTGACAGTTTTACTTGAATGTTTGCAAATAGTGTTCATTACCCTCAAGATGGTGTCATTGTATAAACAAAAGTTACATTCGATCTAGCGTCTGGTTGTCGAGGTACGTTCTTGAAGCCCGTCATGTTACAGTCATCTAAATCATTCCAGTACAACACAGTCTCAATCTTCGGTTCCAATGCAGTCATTTTTCAGCAAGTTGTTTTTGAAATGAAGCCTTCAGTTTCCTCGAGCGGATTATATTCTTAAACGGCATTAAATTTCTCCGGCGCTTTCATGAGAGATGGACATATAGGGAGGTTGTCACGTGAACAGCTTCGCTAAGTGAAGGGGACGAAGGGTTCGCGAGTGCATTAAGTGGGGGAAGGATAAAAATAGAAGGAGAGGAGAGGCGATACGGGGGGGGGGGGCAAGACGGGGGTGGTGGGGAGAGAAAGCCGAGGGACGATATAATGAAACTTGACATCTTGAGAATTGATACGAGAATGGAATGAAACAGATAGGACCAGAAGTGACAGCCGACTCCCTTGTATTGATAAAACCGGACAAAAAACACGAAGCTTTTCAAAGAAAACAATCCTTATACAAGCAACTCAAACCGCAAATATTATGCTTCAAAATTAATTATTTTCATGATGTAAAACTGTTTGCAATGTGTTTTTTTACAAATATTTTAAAATTGCTAAGTTAAACATGCATCATTGAATTCAATTTAAATTAACTTCAACTGTAACTTTATTATCATTTACAGAAAATTCCTTTTTGCCTTTTTCATCACACGTATTAAATTATTATGTTTAGTAACGCACATGAAAAATGCAAAAATTTACACCCAAAACAAAAGAGAACGAATCTTGTGTTACTTGTTGTTCAGCACGCGCGCCAGCCAATTTTGTTTATTTTTAGTCATTTTTAAGTGCAAACAGTTGTCTAATTTTAATTTATCGACAATGAAATGCAAATGCGCACCTGTGCCAAAAAAATGATCTTTTGTAGTCGAAATTGCAATTCATGGAACACTGGATACAAATATGATACTTAATTTGCGTCAATACTAAAAATGACAGAGAGAAAATCAATCGGAGTTCACACGCACTGTATCATCACCCCCGCCTTCGCATATGTAGAAAATACACAAGCACAGTACAACACACAATTCGGTCGCAGCACACGGTAACAATATGCAAAGCAGCCGACGAAGTACACGGATAGCTACGCAGGTTCAAACCAATTGGGGTTGCTGAATGCTAGAAGGCTAAAAAAAATCAACGGGATCCGACGGGGTATCATCGCTTGTAGCCCGTGACAAGACGGCACCGCGCCGTTGACTTACGGTCTCACGGCTCGGGCCGAAATCGTAAACACACACTGTGACTGCAGGCGTTGTTTTTCTGAACGAAAAGACCATCACAAACAACAAAGCAAGACATTAGAATTTCCGTTTTTTTAATGGATTGGATGCCCGTATCGGAAACCTAAAAATAGAGGGGTTTTTTTTAACCTTGTTTACAATATGCTCTTCTTTGCATTCGCTTTGTTGCTTTTGTAGAGATATTGACATGGCAAAATCATTTGTATACATACGAGTGGCTTTTAAGAGATCGAGAAAAACACCCCGAGGATCCTAAGGAAATCAGCGGTTATCACTAAGCAAACAAGATTATACATAATATATGATAAATAATACATTAATCAGATTATTACTCGAAAGGAAATAATTACAATTTGTCAAAAAATACTAATTCATGTAAAACAAAATGTAAGAATCTCTGGGACATTATGAATCCATTCACATTTCCTTATTTTCATCCCGCGCACTCCAGTCCGTGTAGCGATATTTTACGCTAAAATAATGTCTGCGTTCTTGCATGAAATTACTCGGGAGGCCCGGTACAAGGTCCAAAATGCTAAGGGTCAGACTCGGCTTGATGAAAAGAAGCAATCTTGACGTGCTGTCCGATTCTGGCATAAGCAAGCTAGGCCGAACAGTCGTACACCCTGCAGATATGTCACCAGATCACATGCAGCACGCGCAGCCTCGTCCTTGTACCCTGACGTAGCTCCGGGCCCGCATTATGGTAATCGCGCGCTTAACGTGCCGCTGATAGCGGGCGAAGGCGGCGCGTATCCTTCTCCTCCATCCATCCAGGGTGTGTAGACTGCCGAAGACTCCGGGCATCTAGACTCCATCCATCCAGGGATATTGACGTCATCACCGGCTCGCTCGCCGTTGGTGCTAAATTGATTGGACTGAGCCCGTTCCAATTCTGAGTGGCTCTTCTTCCTTTTGTCGTGACACTGTCTTCGGCTCTAAAAGCCCGTTTCCGCCGACCAAAATTGCCTCGTGTTTACCAGAGGACTTTACCTTCAACTGTGCGGTTTCAAAGCGTATCACACTGTGCATTGAACTTATTTAGATTCAAAGTCAATTCAATCAATTGTATACACCCCCAGAGGTCCGATTCCATTTGTAAACTCAAAAATTAATCTACTGGATCTGTTCATAAATCTATCATTCAGAGATAATGTACTGTCAGAAGCAATTACTCTCAAGTGTTTTATTTTGCTCAGGTTTTAATACAAATTATCGGGGTACAACACAAATAAAGCACTACACACACACACCTGTCAATACGGTCCTATAGCGAAGAGCGTCCAAAAATAAACGTCAATTTGGACGCTGGATTGAGTACATATTAATACTCATCCGGTCCATGTATTTTAGCCTTCGGTTGTCGAATTTCTAATTTTGTGGCCGCTCGTCTCCAAACGACCGTGTGGAAATTTAACCTTTACGTTGCATCGTGCTGAACGAACCGGAGAGGAGAACGAACAAGCTTTTTTTGTGGCCTGAGTGAAGGAAATCTACCGCCGAGGCATATCATTTTACGCAGCATATACTGAATCAACATTTCATGGAGTTTTGCAAAATGGTGGTAGATCGCTGACGCACAGTACGTCTGATTATCTGGCAGTATCACAGCGTGTCACGGGAGCGGTACTTACTTATTCTCGCTGTATCATTTCCATGTGGAATTTGTGCAGAAAACACACCATTCCCTAATGAGAATATTATGACAAGAGTCCCAACTATGGTTATTGTAAGTTCCACACGGTTCTGTCTGTAGTCCTGCATTATTGTTTCCCAACAGACACCGACAAATAAATGCTTTTCTGCCATCACATACAGACAAAATAGTAGCTGGCAAATCTTTACGATTTTGGGTTGATTTCTACTGATCGCAATTTCACTTCAAGTTCATTGATGAACACCGATATAACAAAAAGCAAAAGCTACCTTGTCACGTGGAATAGTCATGACATGACCTAGAAATTAAGATTGCATGCAGATATCGGTTGAAAAAACCCCCGACCTATACATAGTACATCGCGCTAGCTTATGCTGCGTAAAATATTACTAAATACTTTTAATGGTTGTGGGATTATTGAAAGTAAAAGGCAGACCCATGTATATATGCCTCTGTTCACTGATATTCGTGTGGTGGAATTAAATTTTGTCTCGAAAAGCCGTAACAATTGACATAATGAATAGGGCCACGTCCACTTTGTGATCCAAAATGTTGGGGTTTTTATCAAAATCTCTGTCAAGTGACACAAATATTGGTGACTTCCCGAATTTTAAATTTCCGCCGGAAAACATACACTACAAAGAAAAGGGACGTCCACAAATACAGTTTCAGAAATTGTTTGAATGTTGTGTGTGTCTTTGAATGCGTTACTCAAATTCATTGTAAGATCATTGGCATGTCCTACAAGCAACGATTTATTATCAAGCTTTAGGCCTACTTGGAATAACACTCATACTGATACTAAACACCCCATGAAATTATGCCGTCTGGCTTGCTGTCATTTACAAGAAATCAAAAATTTTGTCGATTTGCAACGACCAGTCGGTTGTCTGGGTTTCCTAAAACAGTGCTATGGACGAAATCGTGTTTCATGATCAAAAGGTTTTGCATGGTTTTTCACTGTTTTCTCGAAAAGCGTACTATCCACTGAGCTAAAATGTCAACCTATTATGAGCTGAAATTTCAACCGATTAGATCTTTGAGTACTCTTCTTTGGATGTTGAGTGGTGTAATTATTGGAAATGAACACAATGCGTCAAAGGCAAATGATCCTATATGCCTTTAATGGAATAGACAGCCTTGACACGTACTTGAAAAAAACCCCATAAATTACAACTTCAACACGTTTCCCTGAAGCGTACGTAACTTTACGTTATTGCAGTATTTGCATTATTGTATATTAGAGCTACGGTACCCGTAAAACGAGCCATGACGATATTGAATGGCCCGCCATGCATGACTTCCAAACCCACGTACCGTATGCTGCTGGTTTAATATGCTGTGTTATTACGAGGTTGTCAGGTAGAGATATCCCTTATAAGGTACACATTAAAGTTTTAACTCATTCCAAGAAACTGCTTGGAAGTAGCGTTTTAAAATCGAGCTTCAATGAATACATACATTGACAATAATCTCTCATTTCCTTTTTCTTTGGTATAGCCACTGTTCCCTGATTGGGATTCTATATTGGAGCGAGCGAGTTTCACTTTTGGGTCTTAATGGCTAATTAATAAGCTTCCGTGCAGTAATTGAGTTCTAATGGAATGATTTGGTTTTTGTGTTTATTCATGGTTGCAGGAGTTGTTCCGAATGAGGCGTACGCCGCGACCCGAGAGCAGCGACGCCGCAAACAGCGTCACCACACGGCTACCGGGCAACAGCGGGACGGAGCTCGCTATCACATCACTGCCTAGCAACGCCGAGCCCGTAATGAGCTCCCAGGACAATGACACGCCTGACACTCATGCTAATGAGCCTGACGTGCCGGATCAGTCAGCCAATCAGGAGTCCGTGCTGTCTGACGTCGGCCGCTACCGGCGCTCGCGGATGAAGCGCACCAGTAAACTCAACCGCTCTGCTAGCACAAGCAGCGCTGATAATAATTCCCCGCGTGTCAGCCTCTCTACATGCTCAAGCTCGAGTACTAGTGGAAGCAGCAGCGATCGCTCATGTATAAGCCTGGACAGCGTGGATGTAAAATCACTCAGAGCAATCGCCTTTGCCAGAAATCCATCTTCCCTGCCGCGCTCGCGTTCAGAGACGAGATTCGGACCCAAAGCGCGGACCCGACTGTACAAACGATCGCTCAGGCATCAATCGTCAGACAGTGTTGTTGTGATCGGAGGCATGCATCAAGAGAATAAGATACTGCGGTCGAGTCCGTCGGAGGCAGCCATGTCGACCACGAGCTCCGTGGAGCAAATCGCAGCGCCGAAACCCAAGATGGGACCTCACCCAAAGAAGAAGATGCTTCGCTCGCACAGCGAGTCGGCCATTGATGTCACCATGCTCCGTACCGCCAAGAACAACCTGCAAGACTCGGCGGGCAATATCACTCCCAAGACGGGCATCGTCTGCTCCAACGAAGACCTCATGAAGATCCTCTCCGATGCCAGGAAACAAAAGGTGACCCGGAGACGCAACAACACCATCGTCTGCCGGCTGGATGCTACCCCGGAGCTGCCCCAGGAGCACACCGCGACCGAAGAAGCCGAGACTTGCCTCAACGAGGACATAGCTGAGATAGCACCTCTCCCTAAAAGATCCCTGGGTGCCCCCACCAACACTTCTCCACGATCCTGGTCAAGTAGACACCACAGCATGCGAATTACCAACAACCACACCACGGGAGATCTCAACACCTGCGCCATGGACTTGCACGACTGGTCCCCCAAGCACGCCCTGATCACCCCCAACCAGAACTCTAACACCAACGCCAACTTCCCGACCAAGATCTTCTCCAGAGGTGAGAAGCGGACCTCTAACGGATTCTGCCGGAATCGCTCCTACCCGACCACCACGGCCCAGTGTCCTACAGAACTGGAACCCATGCTTGGGGAGGTCGAAAGCGACCAGGACGACAACGGTAACATAGTGGAGGTAGAGGAGGAGGAGGTGCCAGCTGTGGTACCTGTCATCCAGACGCCGTCACCCGTCAAATCACCCAGCCCAGTCACTACACCTGAAGCCGAGAACCAGCCAAGCACGAGTACGAGTCCAGCCCCGCAAACCATCGTCTGCACCGGCTTCGACCCGGAGCTGCTCGGCCAGGCGATCGAGCGACACCTGACCATCGCCAAGGTGAGCCCGACCCACGAGAGCAAACCCGAACGGAGCCGATCCAATTCCATCAAGAGTATGTGGACACAGAACCGAATCAGCAATCTGGTCACGCGGTTCCCCTTCCGGAGGGAGAACTCAACAACAGCCGCAGTGTAAAAAAAGGTTTACCGATGTAAATATACTCTGTAAATAAAGATGTATTTATCATTACTATTCTCACGTTAAACTACATCATTTTTTTTATATTACATGTTATGCAACGCCTAAATAAATCCGCGTCATCTGATTGGTGGGTCGCCCATCACATGTCATTGAATTATTCCTCCAACCCACGGCCCAGCCGCACCGCAAAAAATAAAAGTTCTATTGTCTGGTAAATAGAAATTATATTGCACGGTCACACCACTGGTGGCTCTGACCAATCAGACGACGAGGATTTATTCAGGTGTTGTGTAAAACAAACAATGAATGTTTCACATTCGTGCAATGGTAAGAATCATTTCATTCGGTGGCAGACGGAATGTTCAATTCACATTCCACATATCGTCTCATGAAATTATTCTTACCATTGCACTAAAAAAACCATTCATTATTAGTAAAGTATGATAACCAATCGAAACATTAGTGCTAGAACCACATGTCACCTAAATAATTCACAATCCAACCAGTTGGTTATAGAAACAACTAGCAAAAAAATTACTGCAATTTTACCCATAGTACGTCTATATTAAACATACAAAAATACTTTTTCATGTATCACGTTCATCCTAATCAAGGAGTATAGTCCTACGTGTACAATGTGTAATCATATACACCGCAGTAAGTGAATGAAACACGGAGATATTAAAGACATGTTTATAGCAAATACATCATGGATACCAAGTATTATAAAATATCACCGGCAAAATTTAGCGAGTTGGTGTAACCAACACAAAATAAGCAATGATTAACAATGTGTATAGCGAAGAACATGTTGACATGTCGCACTTATATTTTAATTTATTTTGTACGAAGTATGGAGGCATTAGTATATACAGCAAAGTAATACTATAATTATATGAAAATATACGATATTTTTGCACGCTTTTATGCTGGCACCGTTGAATATTTATGTTATCGTCGCTGGGTCGATGTATGTAAAACATTTTTTTATTGTGTCATACGGGGAATGGCATTCCAAAAAGATTCCATGATTTCCAATGTAGGCATCGATTTGCCTGTAGTTCATGTCATTTATGATCTTGTTATGAACGCCACATCACTATTGAATGAATGAAGATGCGAATTAACTTGTACACACACACAAAACCGCAGCAAAACTACGACAACTTGAGTACAAACGTTTTCGGTAAAATTACTGTTTTCAAGCGGAACTATGTTGCTAGGAAACGGGTGTTGGCATGACAACCCATTTTTATCTCAATATTAAAGGCTACCGATATAGCTTTATCCTTTTTTTCGCGTTCGTGGTGCCATATTCGCGCTTTTAACTTATTATTATTCGTATTTATAAAAAATGTATTTATATTTTATTTAGTTCAATACTTATCTATCACTAGCCACGATGATATGAATAATCTCATGTTATCTACCTATACTATTATATAGGAATAACTCAGCTGTTAAACAAGATTAACCTCCAAGATTATTATGTTTTAATACAGTGACACATTAATCAACTTGCACCTGTTTAAGTCCAGCATTCGTTGCACTATCCTCACAAGGAATTAAATCTACCGAGGGCAACATTTATAAAAAATCACGTTAATAATTCAGCTAGGAAGGCTCATATTAATTCATTTAATTATGCCGCATTCAGTATTCATTTGAAAAATATTTATTTTGCTTTGTATCATTTTGCTTAAAGGTTCAACTGAAATATATTGGTATTTTATGTGTTTAGCCTGTGTGCAGTTGCTATCGACCTTATGCGTTAGGGCGAAGTCAGAGGGCATTGGTTTTTGTATTGCGTGGATAAGCATTAGTAAACCTTTTGCGCATTCATTGTTACTAAATTTAAATGACACAGAATGCCCTCTGAAAAACCCGTAATGGATAAGGTCTATAGCAAAATATACATTTAAGTAGCGAAAAAATATATACCATTTAAAGAACCAAGGTAATTTTAGTCGACATGATGGTAAATCGAGAAGATAATTTACCCAAATATTTATCTAGAATCCTCACTGTATGTGTTTTATTTATTTATTTATTTATTTTAAATCTTTGGACAACACAGAAGTAAACGATATCTCATTAGCAGGGGCTGCCCAGGGAAGAGCAACAGTTAAAAAAAAAACTGTCATCAAAAGATGTGCTCTCCCAAAATAAATTCGTTGTTTAACAACAAATTTATTTTAAGTTTTCTGTAAGCATTTTACGATTACGATTGTTAAAATAGGATTTTGTATGGTATCTATGAAGTTGAACATCACTGTACGTTTACTGTACCGGAACTACGCAATTACAAATGAAATTTTTGGACTGTCGTTTGAGAAATGCTAGCTTCGGCAACAACAAATGCAGCATGTTTAGTATCAGGCTAAATACATACGGATTTTATCCGAGTACGATAGACTACGAAAAGCAACTGTCGAAATGTTTTCGAGTCAACAAAGTGGGAAAATAACTAACTTTTTAATTAAGAATTAAATAAAATAAACAACGATTCGCAATAGTATTACACCGTAAATAGATCATATCGAGCAAAAATGTTCTGGATTTCATGAGGAACGTTAATACACGCGTTTCTTGTTTTTGTTACGTAATTAAAAATAAAAAAATACTAAACATCGGTATAAAAAAAATGAAAAGTTGCCCACTGATAACTTGATCATTTATGTATTGTCAGCTATTATTTCGATATCAGTATGTATGCTAACTATGCTATTTCATTTATTGCACTGTTAGATTCATTGATATAATACTGGTTTCATTGACGAACTAAGCACGAATTTTTGTTTCAAAGAAAACACAAAACATGAAGAATCATGGTATTACAGCTATACATACCTGTATACAGACCGGTGTTAAACTATACCTTTTTGTACCATCGATGTATACTCTTGCCATTACTGAGAAGTACCATGAATAAAATGAAAGTATTGGGACGAAGATAATCGAAATTGTTTTGTATTGTTTCAATTTCTGAGTTACTCTGATTTACTGGGAAAGTAATATATTCCATCTTTATCTGAGCTCATCAACCATTTCTTTTGGGGGGGGGGGGGGCAATCACATAAGCGGCAGTGGGGAGATACTGGTCATTAGAGAAACATTTCAATATCTCCTTAATGCTTTGATTACCATTTCTAGCCGAGCACGAATTTTATAAAATGTCGCCAATGCTTAAAATGATTTCTTAGGCCATGAATAGTATAATTAAAAAAGTTTAGGGAGGGGGTAGTAGTACTTTCAAATGGGGTTATGGAAGGGTTTGTGGTTGGTTTTTGTTTGTGCACAAGTCTATGGGAATACCTACCTAAAGTATCATTTTATAATAAGGAAATAAATATGTGCTTGGCCGGTTTTAACACTATGTTTAAGACCGGTTTGGAGTCTGGACGAAGATAATGAAAGGTATCATACATACCTTTACGGTCAAACAGTCAAAACAAGTCGAAAGGTATAAATTTCCAATGATTTTGTACAACAAGTTTACTTCATGTTTGTTAACACTTCGCTGGCTATGTTATAGTATGTGCCTCTCGCGTGTAGTTGGAAACAACTCCTTATAGGCAGTTTGGCGCGCGTTGCGCGTCCTGCGCGATGTGGCGCAGAACGCAGCTGTGCGGTTGTAGTGTGAATTAGGACATGAAATACTGACTCACTGGTAGTATTACTTGTGCATGCCTAACCGAGGATTGTGAACGTTCAACCAATAAAAGGGTAAAAGGGACCGGATTTCATGGGAGTCCAAATTTCATGTGACACTCGAAAAGTTTTAAAACCAGCCAGTTGGTGTTTTAACAACCGTTTAAGACCGGGCACGTGACGGGCTCTCCACCAATAGGAACGGGTAAACTGTCTGAGGTATATGAATAAAAGCTTTTACTATGACAAGAAAAATAGATGAGACTCGTAGCTGACGCGACCTACTTCTGCATAGTCAAGTTTTTTTTTCCCAGGGAAATAATCGTGATTCATTCATACAATTGTTTTTTTTATCGAGGAGAAAATCTATTTCCAAATTGAAAATGCTAATCTCAGTCTTAAGGAACAGAGGCGACTGGTAGGATAAAAGGAGTAAATTTTAAAGGATACAGATTATACTCTGACCTTTCTAGAAGTCAGTTCGAATTGAAATAAAAAAAACCAACTGAAATGTCAAGATAAATGAATAAAAATAATTTCTGCTTGCAGCCAGAGGATTATAATTATGCGATGACATTTCAAATCGGACTGTTTGTTCTGTGTCCGGAAAGAGTGCCAATCGAGAAACCTTTGAAGTAATCGTTTCTTGGTTTGTTATACAGCCCTGCCCATTCAGAAATGAGGATTAAAAAAAGTTGATATTATCAGCATTCATTACGGAGATAATTCTCTATATCCAAAGAGCAAATTACCTGATATTTATATTTATTTTTTTCAAAAATTGATCTCGGAACTACTCAAAAGTGCATAAGAGCTTTTTGGTCACTGTGGTGTCCCCAAATGGCAATATTGTCTTGGATTTTGTCAAAGCTTGTTTCAAGAAATTAATTGATGCGGTGTTAAGATACAGCGCGAGAAACACGTCTGTTCTGAAGGAGTTGAGCTGGTAGCTGGGACACAGATCGTAAACACCCGTCTTAGGTTACTGAACGCTCGCCCCACATTTTAACCCTAGCGCAACGCTCGGATCACCGGGACGAAAGCATCAAGGCCTATTCCCATGGCAACCCAGAATTGGCTGTCCACAACAAAATCTCGCAAAGGGCAATCTTTTTTTTTTTTGATTGAAAAAATTCAAATGCGTTTTTGCCCCAAGCTTTCAGGATGGTAATTTCTGCGTGTGGACAGATCTGGATGCGAAGGCAACCTGCAAATTGAGTAATTACGCGGACGTCCTGAGGATATGTTAAATTGATTTCATTTGTAGATTGTTCGGAGCTTCGCTAAAGGCAATTTGACCTCCCAATATACCCTGGATAAGCGTCTTATTAACGTCTTATTAAAATAAAAATTATAAAAAAATACCCTTTTCTGTCGAATTTTCTCATGAATCAGTTCAAATTAGGAATAGTTCATATGAATAGTTCAAGTTGTGTTGTCTACTGCTATGAAAGATAGTCTTATTATATTTTAAGGTTAAATGAAGTTAAATGAAATTGATGCGTCCTTTTCCATGATTTCGCAATTGGAAACTTTTGTGCTTATTTTCCCGGGTTTTTGTTGTTTCATGACAGAAACGGGAGTTTTAGTCCAACGTTTTTCTCATTTTGTTGACAAGTAGCCAAATTCCTTTGTTAATTTTAACAATCTTTCTTAACAAAAATCCTGTCATTATATCAGACACTATATTAGTTATCTATTTTAGTTTAATCCACATAATTGTGCTTTACAATTCAAAAGTACAAACATTGATTAGGCCAGCCTGACTATTACTGTCTCCGAAAAAAAAATTCTTTGAAATGACACAACTGAAATGATTATTTTATGCACTAAGGAGCAATTTTTTTCCAGATAAGATACAGAAACGACAGGAGAAACAAAAGCAAATACCCAAATTGGATAAAGCTTACAACCGTTACAGGCAAAAACACCAGGGATTTCGGAGAATTGCATTACTATCACAATAATGCCTGAAGTGAAACGCTTAGGCCTAAGCTTTTTCTCGTACGATCGAGTGTTATTATCGAGAGATCTGTTCGTAAGCGGAGATAGGACAGCCGTTCTGAATTCACAATACAAAACTTAGGAAATGGTGATGGATAGGCTTCGTTGCAGCCCCTGCGACCCGAGCTGCACATCCATTATCTCGCGAAATCTAACCTCACCATTGGAGAATATTTATCAAATTAGACGAAGCCTGAGAATGTTTCAGGTGTAGAGGCTAGGAATAAAAAAGAGACACGGGTCTGAGTGATTCATCGTGTTACGCCATCGGGAGGCGGCCACGCAAAGATGCACGCCCTTTTCAGTATACTAACATCATATGCAGAAATATTCAGTGATCCGTTGCGCATGATTATCATTCTATCAGTGAATTATGCGTTTCGTTTTGGCAACGCAAGGCCATCGGCTTTAGAGTACGCATTTGTTAGATCTATATCTATTTTTCATGCAATCACTTTCAGGATGGCGTAGGGCTGACGTTTATCTTTCATTCAAAGTACATAATTTATCACTGCACTCTGTTATATACTGAAGGAATAGATTGACGGTAATAGTGTGGTTTAGGACCCTTTCCATATAAGAGAACAAAAGACACTTTTTTATGTTTTGTCACTTAATATCTAAACATTTGGCGATGATACAAGCAGGAAAAGTCACTTTATGTATTTGGAATCATCAAAATAGTTCGCTAAGATATCATGTTGAATATCAGCAAGCTTTTGTGGAAAGAGGGCCGAGTTTTGATTTAAGAACGGAACTTGTAATACATAGGTGTCCTAAACTTATTTATATTAAAAAAAAAAGATAAACATGTAGATTCAAGAAATTTTACCTACGTGTAAAATCTAGATTTGATTGCTCTTCATCGCGTGAGCTAAAAAACCGCGCACTTTTCAAGATTAAAAATCACATTTTTCAATCACATTATATTTATAACTATTAACTATGTATTACTAGTTCTATAACTAATTTACTATGACAGTAAAGAAATAATTAGACGTTACTGTTTAAGAAAACCAAACATGTTGAAGTTGAATTGCTGTTTATCAGGACCCGTTGCGACAAGTGCACTGAATATAAGGTCCAATTTTCAAAACACACTGCAAACTGTTCCACTAATTCCTAATTACAAAATACAGAAATAAATTATATTTGAAGGTCGACAAGGAGTTGGTTGTGGCAAACGAATAATGTAAATGGGGGGGGGGGGTTGTTCCAGAGGTCGAGGTCCGTGCACAGTTTAATTTCAAAGCACCATGATATTATATGACCTATTTTAGTAATAAAAAGACACCTGTAAATATCAAAGAACAACATGTTTACCTCCTCCTCACTTCAGCCTACCTACCCGAGAAAAATCTCGGCGAGGAATCATCGATCGGGTGCCTTGGCAGAGTCGGGCTAAAAATGGTCGCAACGACAACAATCGCCAAATGGTTTAGTCGATCGATATCCTTCATTCCTTGCACAAGGCCAAAAACTAACTGATGTGATTTGATATTGTACTATCTCGAATGCACCGCATGTGATTTGGTTTTTTTTTTTACAAAGACTGTCATTATCAACGATGTTTTCTTACATACAATAACTGTCGTCAAAATCGCTAAACATTAAATTATGCATAATATTATTTCAACCCAATCATCACTGCTATTAATTATTAACTTACTCTAAATGATTTTATTTTCTATAAAGAAATTATATTTTGATTCATATATACTAGCGTCGCCGTTGAAAGTTTGTATTTTGAAGTTGTCATTGTCTCTCCAAAATACGTTACAAATGACGAAGTGCAGGTAACAAGAATGTAAAAATTGTAAAAAAAGAAAAAAGAAGAAAAAAAACTCAACGAAAACAAAGGCTGTTTCGGCATGCATGCCATAAATAATTTTAACAAAATCCTAATGATATGGTTTTGAGTCTGTTTATTTTGTGCAACAAAAACCTGAGGAGAATTGGGCCTATTTTCTGGAATTCCATCAATTGAATTCGAACCGCTAGACACCTATAACCAACATGTTCTATAATATGTGCATATTTTGCCGTACTCGCTAAAGAAAACACCGCGTGGGTATTTTTTGTTTAGCGACACAGTTGTCCCCACAATCGCCCCGCTAGCGCTAGAGAGCACACATCCCGGCACGGAACTCATATGGATCGGGTTCGATCAGGTTTTTTTCCCCTTAACGTTCAAAACATGATGCGTTCCTGTCCCGACACTGTACATTATGCAGGACTTATGGCGCGCACAGTGTATACTGCATTTATCGGTGGCGATTTGGGTAACATATGGCGAGAAAAAGGCACCGCGTTGGAGCTCAGAAATTGCTCGGGTGACGCACTGTCATAATGTATAAAACTGGGCTGCATGTTGTGAGGATTTTCTTACTGGGAGTAGTTATTGATTTGCTAATAACTATAGGGTTGTCCGACTACAATGATCGACGGTAATTTTGATAGAATTGTTGTCTCTTGGCGATAAAGATTCAAAACTCAAATGCCTGTTTCGTTCAAGACTCGTTCCATCTTGTACTTTTAAACTTGTTCAACTCAAAATTTCGTAAATTATAAAAAATACTCTAAATAATTGAGTTGACTGTCTGGCCTGGAGCCCCTGTAATGAATACGCGGGACGCCTCTAATAACATCCTGAGAAGAGGCAATTTCATTGATGGGGCAATGGCTGTATCACTGCGGGACACAACGCTTGACGTGCCTGGCAATAACATTCCCTCAATAACATTATATTCCACGTGACTACACACATATTTGGATACCCGTGCAAGGCTCGAAACTGTCATTTAAAATAAAAGGACAGACATTTTAATCGACCAAAACGACATGAAATTAAATCTACCAAATGATATCGATATAAACGCGGTAATAATATCGCATGCCTCATGTTATGCATATGAATGAGATGTCACAGTATTATTGCTTCATGGCGTCTGTATAAATTATCAATGGAAAACATATTTAGAAATTGGCTTTTATCAAAACTGGCCAAGCTGTCGAAAAGCACGAATTCTAATGAGGTTTTAAAACTGACCTTGACATTGCATCGAATCTACCCAGCTGTCGTTAATGGTTAAAAAAAAAAGCCTAACTTTAACCTAAAACGTAAAAGAAACAAATTGAAAATACATTAGTGAAAATTCGTTTTATCTGTAAGATTCTAGAGACTACATTTACTCCCCTGATGTGTTTACAAAACACGTCATTAATAAATGATAACGTCATTGATAAATGATTCATTGATAAATGATGACAATTATTTGACATTTAAACACAGTACGGGTGACGTCAGATAAATAATGATCTTGAATTCTATGAAAAGTGGAGAAGTTGCTGCTCGTGAAAAAAGCCAGACATTACAATCGGCAGCATAAGTATACACTGGACTTCGACGTTGTAATATTCAACCTCTACGCGCGTCTTGGGACGTGTTAACAAAAGCTGTGACGTCATACTGCCTGGCTGCGATCGACAGTCCTCCGATTCAGAGTACAGCTAACATGGCAGCCATGGCAACAGGTTGACAACAAACAAAAATAACTCAATGTTTGTCGTCACTTCAACACAGATTCACATCTCACCTCAACAAAATCGACCCATTAACCTTACAACGAAACGGTCCATCCCATCAATATTTTCAAAACAGGTCACTTCATTCAAAGGTCACTCGATTCAATTTCACGACAATTAAACAATTCGAGGTCTGCCACAATTTGGTAACCAAACCTCTCCACAAAAGGTGTCGCACAGATAATTTCAAAGTAACGACCCAGTTAATATATTCCACTTTTATAGGCCAATGAATGCCATACTTAAATAACACGTCATCAAAATTCCACCGCTGACGAAAGCAAGCCATATCATATCATAGCGAAGGACTGACTCCACGCAAACATGAAATTTCTGGGAAGAAAGCTGCTTTTATGAACCATTTCTTCGGGAATGACCGTGCATGTCGGAGATTGAGGTCAGTGCGGCGGGACATCCCACGGGGCCGCGAGTCATTGTGAACGGCGTTAATACTTGATGAGAGCGTCAACAATTCATGACGCAACACGTGGACGCCAAACAGGTAAAAAGTATGGCTACGTGGAATTCGTGCGCGCGAACAAATGGGTCATTTCTATAAAGTTAGGGTCCAAGTTTTTTTTTCGTGTCCCTGTTACCTTGGTACTTTGTAATTTGCCATTCAAGTATCATGAAGAGTGACTTCAAGCAATTGTTATTTGTTGGGTAGGTAGGCTATTCATAATCACACTTAGAGGACGACTGCATTAAGGAGTGCATCAGAATTATAAAATCATTTGCCAGATGTGGCAGGGACAGGAACGAACAGTGGACCACAAATTTATAGAACGGTCCAAAATGGCAGTGAACTTGAAGTGGAGGTGCTCAGCAAAACACTGTGCACTTTGTGATAAAACCATGACATTTGGTCAAGATAGGCTACAATCCCGGCCAAAATGGTTGGGACACTTCCTGAGCCTGCCACGGTCACCCACTCCCCCGCTCCCCGGTCAATGTTGTTCTCTCCAGCTGATGGAGCACACACCGCGCAATGAGAGACAACATTGAACGGGGGCCGGGGAGTTGGAGGCCCAGCGAGATTTGGCCAGGATTGTAGATACCAGTTAGGTAGGCTAGACCCACTGTACATCTTGCCCAATCTAGGGGCGGAACTTGATTTGGGGGCGGAGTATTAAAACAAAAAGGGGGGGGGGGGTTTGCACAAATTACAAATTTAGAACAACTGTCTGAATTGAATCAGACGGCTCCACTTTACCGTCTCTTTTACATTTGCGGCCACGCCCACACTATGGGGAAAATAAAAGGTGATACAATGATGCGGTTTACAGTGGGAAAACAACACATCAATGTGTACACATCCCCTCGACACCATGTTGTGTCATTTTCTTCTTCTTCTTCTTCTTCTTCTTATTATTATTAATCATTTCTGGTAATGAAACCAAGGATTCATCAAAAGCGCCCTAGGCACTGTAGCTCGCAAGCCTGAAGAAACCTGTGGAGAGAAGACAATGAGAAGAAGTTACAGTTTTAGAGGCGGGAGGAAAAGCCCAGAAGAATATTCTGGGGAAAACCCACGGAATCAGGTAGGGACTGAAAACCCAATCCACATATTGGCCCAGGCGGGATTCGAACCCGGGTCACAGCGGTGGAAGGCGAGGAAAGTACCGCTACGCCAACCTGACTCCTTACTTCTACTGCAGTACCAAAACGTGGGTTCAATGTGCATGGATAAATACCAAAAACCATTTTCGTAATTTTTCAAAATGCACAATCGCAAAACGACTCGTCAAATAAATCTCCAAACCCAATTGCAACGTCTTCAAACCCAAAGCTTGTTTTGAACTACATGTCAGATTTGCTGCTGCTGTTTTTGAAACAATAATTAAAAAAGAGACAAAAAATATCCGAGTTGTATCTATAAAAAATTTTCAACCGGATCGTATCTCTCTGTTATTTCCACTGCATTATCCGAATAATACAGGCCGCCAACCGCAAATGATTTAAAATGCATGATGATTTTTGGAAATGCCCTCACTGGGATTAAACGCGTTTGAAAACAACACCTTTTGACATTTTGGTGTTGCAAAAAGAAGATATGGCTTAAAGGCTAAAAAGACACTCAGAATAAATCCAAGTATCAAAACAGACGAGTGTCCGGGACACTCTGAGCGCACTAAAAACTCCCACGGGAAAATACGGGCTGCAGCTTTAGAATATCGTGACTTTTTAAATCGGTTCGTTAAATGAGCAAATATTATTGTCAAATTTTAACAACGGGAAATGGGACAGTTCTGTCTTTTCTATTCAAGTATATTTTTGTGTTTAAAGCCGAAAAGTTCAGCTATTTATAGTACAAAAAATTCATAGCGCAACGACTCCGAGCGCACCCGAGTATGTCACTATACATGGTGGTGAAAAAAAGAAGGATCAGTCAATAAATTCTGTGAAATCCTTACAATTTTGTTGACAACTAGCTAAATAATTCGGCACTCAATTAAAAATGCACGCCATAACGGAACCGATTTCAAATTCACTCCCCTGAACAGGCATCGACTTCACTTGAATCGGGCGATACCACAACATGGCAAAAAAAGAGATCACAAACAAAAGATCAGCTTTTGAGAGAAGGTGATTTTACCAAGAAAACGAAATGAGGTTTTGTTTGTATTTAAAAAAAAAAAATTCTTAGTATTGTGGGACGGGCAGATTGACGTTTTGTTTTGGCACTTTTCGTTGTGCCGATGACAGATGTGTTTGTTCGGAATGAACCATGACATTTCACGCCTGAACGGGAACAGATTAAACGGGGATAAAACGGCCTCGCTTACACGGATGTCTGACAGGGTCGTTTACGGGAAAATGCTTCCGATTTATGATAATTTCCTTATATTTTTTAGTCAGCATAATTCTACTAAAGATACTACCATCTGAAAAGCAACATAATTGATGGCTACTGCGGTTATTCTATAACTAATCATTCTTTGATGACAAATTAAAATGAAGGACGATTTTGTGGTTTGTTCATATTTTCTGCGGCTAGATGAATTAAACAATTAATGGTTGTTGAGCCATTTCAAAGAGGTTTACTTATTTGAAAAATGTTCCTGATTTGTCAGGTTTTAGGACATGTTATAGGTAAAGTCACTTTTTGCAAAAATTTAAGCCAAATTGTCGGAGTCAAATAAAGCGGAGCCCAAACCCCCAAAATTATATTTCATATTGAAAAAATATGTAGCACCAACAATAATAATGACTGGAATGCCAATTTCATAAGCTACTTTTAGAGGAAAAAATGACTGAAATTGGTTAATCCTTTCAGAAAATATCACCATTTAAACACAATGACCCTAAAACCTGTCTCGTCCAAAAAAAATGCGATTTCAAGAATCGTCGTCGCAATTGTCCTCAAACATCACCAGCGATAAAATCTCAGTTTAAAAGTTAAAAAATTCAACATAGTCTCTTTGAAGGCCCGTCCTTTAAAAAAAAGGTAGATTTTATAAATCATATTTTTTGCCTAACCAGGGTTGTTAATCAAGCTTTTGTGTACTACAGTTGGTGACATTTGTTGAAACAAGTATTCTGTGCCATTTTCTTTGTTGTTCCAAACAGTCAAAACACACAATGAATTGCTTTCTTTGGACGAGACAGGTTTTAGGGTCAATCATTGTGCTTAAATGGTGATATTCTTTGAACGGATTGACCAATTTCAGTAATTGTTTTCATCTTAAAGTAGCTTATGAAATTGGCTTTCCAGTCATTATTATTTTTGGCGCTACATATTTTTTTTAAATAGGAAAGATATTTTATGGGGTTTGGGTTCCGCTTTTTTGACTCATCCTGTAGGATCATCTGCATTATTCCAAAACTGAGCTACCGAGTTTTTATCAGAAATCTATGCTTGGATTAAAGATCGTACTGGTATTAAACACCCCGTGAAATTATTCCATCTGACTTGCTGTCATTTAGAAGAAATCCAGAAATGTAGGAGATTTCCTACGATCTGTCAATTAACTGATTTTTTGGAATAAAGAGTGTTATAGACGAAATCGTTTTTCGTGATCAAAAGGTTGTGCATGGTTTTTCACTGTTTTCTCGAAAAGTGTAATAATCCACTGAGCTGAAACTTCAACAGGTTAGGTTTTGAACATTTGACTTTGAGTTTTGAGTGCTGCTATTATGGGAAACGAACAACATTTTATGAAATGCAAATGATATTCTGCCTATCCCTAACAGTCCTGAATCCTCCAAATTCAATAGGATTTTGCACACCCCCTGGGGAGTTAGGGTTATGGGAATGTTTATCTTGATGTCATATTCTTTGCTCGGAAATGATTACAATACAGTATTCCGTAGACATCTGCCTAACTAGAATTCCATCTGTTTATAAACAAACTAAAAATATAAACATGTCTGTTACACACTGTGATTTCCGGGAATGTGGGTCTAAAAATAATTACCAAAACGAGGGAGCTCGGAAGGGTAATGCATTATTCACGATGTATCGAAAATACCTCCGGCTCTAGGGAACTAGCGGCAATTTAAACCTGCTGACTCGCCAGAACTCCAGGAAAAAAAACCCACAATGATCTTTCTATCCAGACTAGGAATAACTTCAACTCGCTTATAGGACTGAAAGTGATATGTTGTGGCCGAAAGAAAATGGTAATGGTTTTATGCAACGCAAATTATACACGAGACGAAAATAACACTCTTTCTCGGTACGGTTTGTTAGTGTGTTTGGCCTTTGGGTGTTTGACGTATTTTTTTGTTTAGGTGTGAACGCCCATCAGCGATGTTTTATAACTTCAATTAAGTTGTGGTTGTAATTAGAGTTATAAAGTCGACGGTAGTCAGCAGGATTGTGTTGAGGAAGAACTTTCCCTCAGAGAGTTTAATGAATTGATGTCAGCGTTGTCCAGGGTTCCGATCTAAGGAAGCAATTTACACACTAAAACGTCCCCCATCAGATTTGTTCCGGAATCAAGCTCTGTTTTACCTCATCTCTAATTTAGGGTCAAAAGGACACTTTACCAAGGTTTAAGGGTCAAAACACCCTGGTAAATGATGATGTGTCATTTTGACACGGAGAGGTGTCATTCTTGGAACCTATTCTTTAAAAAGTAACAAAAATCTCACGTGACTGCACGGGGTTTGTACGCTGAGAACGCGTGACGTCACCCCCTCCCCAGGTCAGGCTCACGTGCCCGGCAACGCGGGTTCGTGTGCATACCAGAACGGCACATTTCACGTACGTTTAATACACACGATCACAGACCGCAGTTTTACATTCCACTTTTATGAAACATTTTTCACAGACTAGTACCTGAAAATGGTTGCCTTTCAGCAGATTGTCACCACACCAGTAACAACCAAAGTTGTGGACTTAACGAATACAATTTGGTCCCTATTAAGTGAGTTCCCCTTCCCAATGAATGTTCGGCATTTTGTACATGGATGACAGTGTGGTGCTATAATTAGCTAGTGGGAGTGGGGGCTATAATTAGCTAGTGGGAGTGGGGGCTAGTGGATCGGGTTCTTGACTCATGATCAGAGGGTTGGGGGTTCGAATCCAGCTTATGTTGTGTCCGTAGGCAAGCCTCTTCATCCCCACTTGCCTCTCTCCACCCAGGAGTACAAATGGTACCGGCATTAGCTGGGAAGTGACTTGCAATTGACTAACATCCCATTCAGGGGGAGTAGAAATAATCTCAGTCGTTTCATGCTACTGAAACCGGAGATAAACGCCGGCCTGGTTGGCCATATTGGCTCGTGACAGACTTTACTTGCTATTACTAGCTGGGCAAATTATCTTCAGCTAGCTTTTATATAACTGCAAGCACAATGCATCGTAAGAAAATTCTAACAAAAAGCTTCTGATAAAATGCTTATCAAACCAATGTTCTTTTTGACAACATTTTCAACAGCGCAAGAATGATATTCTCACTGTTTAAATCTGTCTCATCACTTCCAAATTGTCTTGAAGACTCAAGGCATTGCTTCTATGCATAACAAAGATGATATCCCTTCCCTGAGATGCAAGTGTCATAATCTGATTTAATCTTAAATCTTCTCTCCGGGTTTTTTCTCTTTGTGGTTGACCTCTGATCTCTCAAACTTTCCCACGTCATGAGAAGTCTCTGCTGGTTTGATTGCGACGAGTTATTTCACCAATCGACCATGGAGAAAATCGAAAAACTCTTCCCCCATTCCCTCGAAAAACAACCGAGAGTCCCAAGTGGGTTGGGGAAAATTAGATCAAGGCATCAGATCTAGCGGCCGGGTGGGGTTATTGACGTGAGCCGCGGCCCCATCGTGAAGTCATTAGCGTTCGGACGTGAGCTGAACCCGTCGGAAATGCTTGAGCTTCGGTTCCCAGTCCACCAATTATTAAACGCTGCCAGATGCCGTTGTGTCAGAGCAGTCATCAACTATCGCGTGGATGGATAAAGAGAATCTTAACGCCCCTAGCTAGCCACGAGTATTGATTTCGTCTCGAAACTTTGCGTCGGGAGACATGTAAATTTCATGTGCGGTTTTGCCCTTCGCCGACGCATTTTTATAAACACCGTATACTCAGTGTTGCCCCAGGGTTTGTGAGAGATAACTCACAAGCTTACTCGGGTGGGACTCGAACCCACGACCTCCTGCTTACTAGCGCCAACGTCGTACCACTCGGCCACCGAGCTTGCCAGGTCGACTGGCCGATTCGAGTCTGATGTAGCAGCGAGTATTGCTACCAAAATTTACGTCTGGGACGTGTCAATAAATCTTCCTCCGTGAAAATCAATTTGTATAATAATGTCTTCTTTCCGTTATTAAAAGTGTTCGCTTACTCAGATCATCTTATTTTTGGTTTGTTTAAAATACTCGGATCATCATTTCTTTTGTTTTATTTTATTTGTAAGCAAGGATATAATATAAACGTTAATTTCCCTCATCGACCCGTACATCAAGTCTGCCACGTCTAGTAGTCTGTTCATTTCCTTATATATCCTTACATGAATGCTGCCGACATGGTGATTGTAATAATAGACGTCTCTTTTCCGCCGACGTCTTGCCATAACAGCTCGGAGAAGGAGTGTGCGTGGTGTGTCTATAATTAAACTACCATCTGATACGCGCGTTCGCCTGGCTGCATCGCTGGACGACTGTTCCGGCGAACACAACGCGCTCGCGTGTCGCCAGGCGAGGAAATCGTCCGGATCAAAAACAGATCAGCCCCACAGACAAGCCGAACGGGCCAGGGGGGAAGACGGCCTTTTCCCGTCAAAAACATCTTAGCAGGGAGGGGAATAAACAAGAAGTTCTCTCAGTGTTGTGGGATAAAACAGGCTGGAATCGAACTTAGCCGTAAGGCCGTTTCGGCTTTTTGGAGTAAACAGTGAAAGCCCAAGACGTGCAGCAATGTTGTGGACACACACACAAAAACACGCAGACTTACATTACATACCTAGTGTGGACATTGCTTTGTTTTCGTGTAGTTAAGAAAACTCGGTACAAAAAATAACTTTACTTAAACTGTGAAAACTCTTTTAACCCAATTTTTTTTCTATGATTCCCTATAGTGTTTCTCTTCATTCTGCTACGGATAAACCTAACCCAAAAATGCCTCTAAACCTGTTTTCCAGAAAGGGCAAAACCTTATGTGGACACGGCTTAGTCCACATAAGGTTAACACAACCTGCATTATGTGGACCTCTTTTGTTCACAAGTCCACATAGGGTATGTAACACAAACTCACGAAATGTGAATCAAGATTCCACCGAGTAATATGCTATACTTGGTGACTGCTCTATGTTCCGACACCCCTATGTTCCGACAACCCGCACATAAGATTGTGTTAGCCCGTTTAGAATTAGGTTTATAGGGTTAGGGTTGGGGTATGGGTTAGGGTTAGGGTTAGAGTTAGAAATATGAGCAGTCGGAACATAGGTGTGTAACCCCTACACTGTAAAAAGAAAAATTGATAAAACATTTTTGGGTATGATGTTATTATTTTGCCCAACATTGGTATGAACTTACCTCATTGTTGGACAATTCGGGTAAAAATTGACCAATCATTGGGAAGAATATGGCAGAAATGTCGGCAATCTGTTTGCTGATCAACATGGGGCAAAATACCAGCCCATTTGCCCAATTTACATTTTTAAGCATAAGCCAGCTTAAATTAACTCCCGTTCAACCTAAACACAAAAACATCTGCATGGAATGAACCAATGACGTTCGGGTGAACTCGATAAGTCAATGAGCATCCATTTCAAGGGTTTTTGGTTTTCATCCATGCACACTGAACCCATGTTTTGGTACTGCAGTAGAAGTAAGGAGTCAGGTTGGCGCAGTGGTTGCTTTCCTGGCCTTCCAACTCTAATGGCCCGGGTTCGATTCCTGCCCTGGTCCACGTGTGGATTGGGTTTTCGGTCCCTAAACCTGATTCCGTGGGTTCTTCCCAGAATATTCTCTGGGGTTTTCCTCCCACCTCTAAAACTGTAATTTCTTCTCATTGTCTTCTCTCTACAGGTTTCTTCAGGCTTGCGAGCTACAGTGCCAAGGGCACTTTTGAGGAATCCTTGGTTTCATAACCAGAAAGAAATAAGATAGAATTTATCGGATGTAAACCACTGCAATGCCAATGACATGTTGATTTGCGAACATAGTATTTATTTCACGTGAGAGTGTAATAAATTTTGTGGAAGATTTTTTTTTCTGGTTGCTATGGTTACAATTGGAGTAATGATTTAATGGATGCTTCAGATAAACAGGTGATTTCCCAGAGGGGGCGAGTTGGTCCGACACCGAAGACTTGATTAAAGGCCCATTACGGCACTAATGCTGTTATTGCGTATCACGCGTCAAGTGGTTCAACGTAAAACGAAACCGGTCGGGAGGAGGCCAAAACAATTCTGCAATAAATTGGAATTCGCCGGAAGACATTTTTGTAACAGATCCGGCTTATCTTAAGCATGAAGAAGATGACGTTATAAAGTTGTTTATCCCTGTTTATACTAACGGCAGAGTATCTTTTGGTATATGAAATATCATTCCGATTTTAAAGTGCAGCTAATGACTTAAATATATTAATATTAAAGTCATAAACACAACCCCCGTTTTCAAGTTCTGTCCACGAATCACAAGAAGGTAGGTGTTCTTTCAGCAAAACGAAAACGAATCACATAGGGATGTGTGTGAATTGTTTTCGTTTTGCTGAAAGAACGCACACATTTTGTGTGATCCGTGGACAGAACTTTAAAACGGTGGTTGTGTTTAAAATTCCGTGACTTGAAAAGTACATAAGTGATTAGAATGATTTATATACTTAAAGAAAGCTTATGCATTGGGCTTTCATAATCATATCCTAGATTTTGAAAGTGCTACATGCAGAACTTCACTAAAACAATAGTCCCGGCATTTGGGTTTCTCTTGTTTGTGACTCACCCTGTAGATAATAACTTGTTTACTTCCAACTTCATGACATATTGTAACTTATACCGCCTACACATTGTTTTCTGCTTTTCGTAACAATACTCCTGATGCGGCACACACCTGCCCCAACACCTGCAAATAAACTAGGTATCGAATCTTTAGCCCATATCTCATAATTTATGCATCCCTTTGCCTCTACATCTATTGCATGACCAAAAGCACGCGGAGCCTGCAAAAACATGACATTGATGTCACGATAAAATGGAAAAACAGAGGCCTAGGGCTTGTTCCTGTTTGTGGTTGAACGGATGTTTTAATTTTTTTTTATTCGCCCACAATTCGCCCACCAGATACTGAATAGCAGATACGGAATTTGAAAGTTAATACCCGCCTTTGTTTTCCAATTTGTGAATGCCTTACACTTGTCAACAGCCTCGACCTCCAAATCATAAATGACAATGGTAAATCAGGTTCATTTCAGCAGTCAATATCTATTTGCGCCAATGTAAAATAAGATACGTGTGCAATACAGTACGGTACAGAAAGAAGGAAAACCACCTTTGAAAGGAATGTTCACCTACTAACTGAACTGATTTCAAGGGTTTGTTTTTACAATGTAGTGAGGTATAGTTCTTCAACCATATACATGGTGAAACAAATCTTTGCAAAATCGCAAGAATAGTGTTATTATGCTAATTTGAATAGACATATACAAGTCCCGAAAATCACTGTTGTCCACTTGTAAGTCTAGTGTAATGTTTGTCTTCAAATCAAGCTCCGGAGCTCAGTCAAGCGGATGGAATAAAGCCGTCCATGGACAAACAGGTTTGGCGCATGAAATTTTTAAACTACATGTACCATAATCTCAGAGACAAAATATGTATTTGCAATTATTTATTTTCGTCACTTAAGTTTAAAGATCAATATTTTAAGACCATTAAATTGAATTTTGAAATATGCTCAACAAGTAGGTACTCTGTACATTGTGTTTTCTATAAAGTCAACACGCAAAGTTGAATTAGGGTGTTAAGAAATAATAAATTTGACAATGGGTTTTGCCCTTTGCCGACGCATCACTTAACTGCCCAACTAATTTTTCAACTGACATTGGTTCAAGTACAAACCAGAAAAGAAGAAGCAGTGGAAGATGAAACGGATTTAACTTGTTTTCCTTTCGGAAATACCAACACTTGCCGGCAGTTGCGTTGCTATCAAACGCATCCACCTTTCCAATTTTCTAAAAACGGCCGCAACTAGAAAAAGTGCCTTTCCTACGATGCGGTCAGAGACGAGCTTCTTTATTTTTACTTTCTTAGATACAATCAATTGATGGAGGCGGCCTTTTCGAGGCACTTGTCAGTGTATGCTTGATGTACCTCGGCCTAAAGATATATACAGACCCGAACGGGCAATGGTAAAAACCTTAGCATGACGTCATTAATAGCTCAGTATGACGTCACAGCGACGTAGTTGTGCGTGCTGACTCTCTTAAACTCGCCACTGACATAAATGCCGTGGCATCTCGATCACTTAAAAGGCCAGCAAATCCTTGGGCCGTCGGTAATGCATCGAGGATGTCAAAACCCTTACATCCATGCTAAAAAAAAAAAACCACCACTACTTTTACAGACATTTAAGAACACCACTTTTTTTTGGTCCTCGAGCTTAAGTAGTTCTATAGATTACCAAAATCATGAACGTATATCTGTAGAAATATGGCGTTGGCGGTGAACCATAGAACTCTCACGCGAACACACAATTCGTGTCGTTTGCGGTAATATTTTATTCATCGGGATATTTCAGAATATTTTCTAGTCTCGTGCGATAACTGACTGGGGAACACTGGAGAAGGAAAGTAGTCAAATGTCATCTGGGTTGAAAACACAGCACTGGAGATCAAGATATTAAGTAAAACTATTCCTTGGGGAACCTCAAAAAGTTACCTCCATCCACCGATGTAAACCTTTATCACACTGACGAAATACCAGCGGCAAGGCGGTGAGACCCAGATCGAATTATTTTTTTTTAAAGGGCCCGTGATATGAATTTTACTTGGGATCATATTTTGTGCAACTTTCTACTTCTCTGAAATGTATGAAAACAACTTGACATCCATTTTATTGAAAAATTCACTTCTTTAAACAATCAACATTTTCCATGCTTTTCCGGACAAATAATGTCATTTCAGGAAGACACTGTTCATGTTCAGTTGAGATTATGGTGGTTTTTTTTGGTAGAAATTGTGAATCCAAAATTTGTTCATTGCAGACATGTTGTGAGAAAAGTTTGCTCATTGGCTTGCTGTCATGTACTGACACAACAACGAATCACCAAAGAAAAGAATATTTAAAACAAAAAAAATCAACATTCCGGAATTGTTTTGTCCTGAAAAAGTTGCTCGTGAATATGCAATTTTTTTATTAGCATTAAATCCAAAAAGGTACCGAAATGCCCCTTACAATGGCAACGTGAAAATTGAAAATAAGGATTGCACCAAAAAGAATTACACTATACATTAAAAAATGGAGTAAACAACATTGAAACGAATTTTCAAATGTAACAATTTGTACCGTAGAAGAAATAATGCGGAGATGGTACAAGAGACGATAACGAGACGAGATTACGTAATCACTGTCACTTGCAACAACAGACGGATCCATTTAGGCCGCGCACGTGCATGGGCAACACGTGCGCGCGCCCTTCCAAATGCCTATCCGGTTCGTATTTTGTGACATCATTTTCAACTTAATAAAACCACGCCCACTACAAACGGAGAAACATTGAAAATCATTGGGAACCATTGGAACCCGAAGTAGTGTAAGGTGGCGCGTGTTTAGCCAATGTGCGCAACTAATCGGTGGTGCGTGCGCGTGTATGACGCAGTCACTTACGAACCGGATAGATCTCCTTTACATAATGAGATCGCGGCTGTGATTGGCCAAATATTATGTAAGGCGGGGCTTAAAGTGGGCCAAACCTTACCCGAGTCTTTTAAGAGTGTACGACATTCACGTTATCGTGTCATTAATTTTATCAAAAACCCAGTATAAAGACAACGGTATAGTACTCAAAAGACAGTTGAAATTTCCAGTAATTTAAAATGCTATTTAAATTACTGCGGCAACTATATCCCCTTCATTTTGACTCCAACATCCAGAGCCGTGTCAGACTTTGGTTAAAAACAAAGTTGTCATCTTCAATGCGAAATCTGTTTCCGCGATGTACCGTATAGAGCTGGTGCAGAAATGACTCGACTACGTCACCGTGTCGAATCAGAAAGATTGGTCTGGGTGAAAAAAGATTTTGTCACGGAGGAAGGAAGGAAGGAACGCGAGCAGGGCACATCTCGGGACATCTGCCAGGGTTTGCTCGGCCGTCAGAGCGGAGGTTGGGAGCGGGGGTACGGTGCGGAGCAGCTGTTCAATTGTAATAAGAATCCGTCGGTTACGGAGACGGAAATGTCGTCAGGGAACTTAATGTGATGGATTCAAGGCGATCCCCCCCCCCCCTCCTCGGTGATGACACACAATTCTGCATCATTGTTGGGAAGTCTAGGCTATCGTAAGCACAGGGAGTTCGGCGTTGGTTATGAACATTATTGACGTGGGTAAACCCTAGCCATGATGCAGGCATACATTATGCCCGACCACAACCATAGACCTTAAAGCTATAGTCCATCATTTGCAGCCATCCGAAAAGGAACTGGCGTAATTATTGTTGAAAAACATACTTGGTTGAAAGATAGTAAGGGGACTAAACTCCCTGTGATATTATTCTTTCTGGCAAGCTGTCATTTAGAAGTAATCAACGAAAGAAGGCCTTTCCAACGGTGTGTCTTAAGACGCACCGTAGGAAAATTTAAATTAGTAGTTCGTTTTGTTACTTCGGCGAAGCGTGCGCAAGCATTGGCACAACGCACACGCGCGCGCGGTTGCTATAATTCGTCGGATCAGTGCGCGACATCGCGTAGCTGCAATCGGCTCAGTGAGAACGTGTCTCGGACGCTGAATTCAGGCCCAATTCAAAACATGATTCAGCAACTTTTGATTTGAAATTGAGATCCTAGAATGCTGTTTTTCTCGAAATATACAGCTGAAGCTGAGCTGAAACTTCATCAGGTTAGTTGTTCAGTATCCTTCATTAGATTTTGAACACTTTTGTTGCTTCAAACGAACAAAATGCACAAATTACAAATGATGGACTATATCTTTAAGCGTTGTAGGTATCTCAGAGCGTGTTCTTTGTTAGTTTAATCTAGTAACAATGAATGTACAAAAGATTTACTCACGCCAATCCAAGCAACACAAAACCACTGCCCTTAAACTCCGCCCTATAGCGCACAAAGTCTATTCGTATATACTACAGCACACGTTCTGGGAGCCACATTAAAGCTCAGAAAAATGTTTCCTTTTTTTCACTGATACTAAAAAAAACATAAATAAAAGAAAGTAAAATGGATTGTTTTATATACGAAATCACTCTAAATGTGGTACAATCGAAGACACCCCAAAACACAACTAGTTTAATACAGAGTACCCGGAAAAGACTCATCGGAGCATGAACAAAAGAGCCGTACATCGACACGAATGAAGACTAGCGCCCAGACACGGAAGGAGACTAGCCAAGATGAAAGACAAGCAGTATAAAGTAAAATCTGACACGAGCCAATAATATTTCAATAGCTCCCTGGATGGGATGCCAGGCCATCGCAGGTTACTCCCCAGCTAATGCCGGTACTTATTCATACTCCTGGGTGGAGAGAGGCAAGTGGGGATGAAGTGGCTTGCCCAAAGACACAGCCCAAGACAGGCAACAGGATTCGAACCCCTGACCCTCTGTTCATGAGTCACGAACCTAACCACTCGGCCACACTCACCCTGTAAAAGATCAGTGCAATGACACACAGACGATATCACAGATCGAGGCATGAAGAACGACCAGGCAGCACCGACACGAGTTAAACATAATGGGAAAACGAAGGAAGACTAGCACAGACACTACTAAAAGACATCATAAAGACACGAAGCAAGACTATCACCAAGACACGAGGAAAGGCATCAATTGAGAAACAAATTAATCAAAGATTCATTTCGAGACAACACAGCCATGACGAAAGACTAGCTCAAACACCACATACACAATGGCATTATACTGAGAAACGGGCACAGAACACAGAGACACGAAACAAGACTAGAGACAAAAGACGTCAGCAATGTCCTTGCTTGCAGGCACTGAGTAAACCTAATCAACGTAATGCAATTAGTCTTTAATAAGCCGGTGATTTCAATTTAATGACCGGAATTTAATTCGATCAGATACAATGTAAAATGGCTGAATGGGCTTCCAGGGGCAAGGTATATTGGGGGGGGGGGGGATAGAAAGGCAGAACATGTAGCTGGCTCCAGAGGGCCAGCCTCACATACTGATTGTCATTCGTGAACCGGGCAGTGCTATCACATAGGATTACCCGTAACGCCAAGAATGGGCAAAATTCGGCCCATGGTGTAGGCCAGATGTCTGAAACACTTCCAGTAAAAAGCCATTCTGAATCAATTGAATATAATGTTTGGGCTCTAGGGCAGCTGTGCTAGGCCTGCGTGGTGTTGTTAGAAAAATGGATTATTGATTGCATGTGAGATTGGACGTGACGTATATTACACCTGACGCCGACGCAATGGTCCCGAGGCGATGCGTAATCGGGTGGGTTGTTAAATTAATGTAATATCGTACACATATCGTACACAAAAATATAAAACATATGTGACATTCTATGCACTAAACGAATTAAATAATCACAGTTTCACCCTTTTTGTGAATTTTCCTGTTGGACATGAAATGTTTTGTCTGGGGGAGCGAACTATGCCGCTACCCAGTTGTAAGTTCGCCACATACGTAACGCGCTACGCGTTTGTGACGCATATTACATACCAAAGAGTGTTGCAATGATGTTAAACACGAGTACCATACACAAAATCGAAAAGAGGTTCTTTTCGTTCATTGTACTTCTTAAAAAATGTAAAATTGCACCAGGACAACATTATTTTCCACGAGTGCGAGTACTTTGCAACGAGTACCAGTGTGCCAGTACAGGTAATTGTTTTTGCGAGTGCGAGTATGAGTACAAGTAGAACATGTGAAAAAGAGCATTCCCCAACAAGTATCAATACTACAATACAAGAAGAACATCAATGTAGGATGTATGCAATATGAATAGAGTCTGCACTGTTTGCTATGCATCCATGGCAGGGTGTTAAAATAAAGCCTAGCGCGTGACTTTACTGCATTACTACTGCTAAAAAAAGTATCGGGTAGAAATCACCCTGGCACGACTCGCTCACGAGACTAACGGAGTGAAAAGTACAAAAAGATGCACCGACTGACTGACTGACTGACTGACTGACTTACTGACCGTCACTTGTAAATTAGACTGGTAACCTATCTCACTGACTGTCACTTGTGAATTAGACAGTTTACCTATCTCACTGACTGACTGCCACTTGTGAATTAGACTGGTTACCTATCTCACTGACTGACTGCCACTTGTGAATTAGACTGAATCCAAATATCATTACAAAATCATCCCAGAAAACTGGATTATAGGCTTCCAACCGCCCCTTTAATATTAAATGATGGTACAGCGAAGGTCTGGCAACTCTTCCGTGAAAACCCATTACAAAATGTAATCTCCGGTCGTAGATGTCACGACTGGTAATGCCTTCATCAACATAGTCGCATCCGGCACTCCGTAACCTAATCACACCACATCATACACGCAGGATCACAACCCAATCCCCACTCGGAATCCACATTGAGAACCCCTTATGCTGTGCGTCTCGTAGAAATATGATGACGTCACATTTTCGAGTGACGGCTCCGGACTTTACCACGCCACTCAAGAAGTCTTGACTGATGCGAGGTGATGAAAGGAAAGAGAAGAAGGCTGATTTACTCCTAAGTGATATAAAAATGAATGCATTACGGTTAAAGCAGGAAGTGTGACGCGTCTTGAATACAAATGAAGGATCGGGCACAAGGTGCTTTGCACGTCCACCGGCATTCACTATAAAACAAATAAACTGTAAGTATAAAAGTTTGTCACAAGCCAACATTTATTACATTTCTATTTCAAAATGGCCCATCAGGAAAGCGTTTATTTCCAGTTTCTTTGGCTTGAAATGGCTGAATATGTTTACATTCCCCCTGGATGAGATGCTAGTCCATCGCAGGCTACTCCCCAGCTAATGATCGTACCCATTTATACTCCTGGGTGGAGAGAGGCACGTGGGGGTGAAGAGGCTTGCCCAAGGACACAATCCATTGCCAGCGGCTGTATGGGTACAAGAAAGAACTATTCCAATATTAATTAAAAAATGAAATCATTTAAAACCTTATACTTATGACCAACTGACAGAGTTTTAATCAAAATATGTTACGGGAGTCAGGTTGGCGCAGTGGTTACTTTCCTCGCCTTCCATCGCTGTGACCCGGGTTCGGTTCCTGCCCTGGTCCACGTGTGGATTGGGTTTTCAGTCCCTACTTGATTCCGTGGGTTTCCCCAGAATATTCTTCTGGGGTTTTCCTCCCACCTCTAAAACTGTAATATCTTCTCATTGTCTTCTCTCTACAGGTTTCATCAGGCTTGCGAGCTACAGTGCCTAGGACACTTCTGAGGAATCACTGGTTTCATTGCCAGGAAGCCATAAAATTGTTATAAATGCTGTAGCTAAAAACAAAACAAAAAAAATCGATCTCTTTGTTATCTGAGGCATACAATTTGACAGACTTATTTCCATTCCAAGCCATTAAGACTTCATTTCCTCTCCCACCAAATCACTACAAAATTGCAAATTTAAAAGTATCAATCGTCAGCGGCGTTAAAAGATATCCATGGAAGATTAAAAGATCAGTTAAATCTGTCTTCATTGCAGCAAAAAAAAAATTGTCCGTGTTAACTAAACTTCGACCGAAGCTTGCCCCAAGCAAGTAGTCTCGCGATGACGCACGTAGAGCGAGACGCTAAAACGGCTCTACCCGGTGATTTGACTTTAAGATCTGTCAACCACGAGCTAAAACGAGTCGGGTCGATCGGACGTGGATAGGCCTGCATCCTTTAATACAACCATACATTCCTGTTTGGAATCTATAAGGATAGACATTTGGGCAGTTCTTACCATTTTAGAAACCGGTGACGAGATGTTTGACAGTTAATTGTCAGGATTCAACATTTCGTCCGGCGTCTTACCTCCAATGACGCAATCGTACGATGTTTAACTTCGTGTTCCGTTTTTTCTCAGAAGGAAGGGTTGAAAGTGCAACTCGCAAATACCGTGGAAAAGTTAGGTAACTCATAAAGATAACGTACAAGTAAGTTTTTTTTTTATCTGAACATAGATCGAGTCCATTGCAAAATCAACTACTCGTTGTTCGCCGACACTGTCATGTACATCATTCACCTCAAGTCAGAGTTCTATGAGGATTTCACAACAATTCTTGCAAACAGATGACTACTTTCTCTTCAATTCTGATGTCACTGAATCTAACTTCAACAGCTCTTAGTTTCAACAAGTGCAACAATATAACAGAAATTCTGATGAACTTTAACCCCAGCTAAAAAAAAAGTCGGGCTAAGAATCACCCTACAATCCCTTCAGCACGTTTCGAATGCAAAATCGTAGAGCATCAGGTCAAAATTGCAAAGGTCACATGCAAATTAGCAAATAACACGCAAAATATAAACAAAGGTCAACATTTACATAAAAGCTAATCTTGGAAACAACTGAGCATTTCGACACATTTTACATAATTATGTGGCATTTTGTGTTTCCTTTTAGAGCATTTCCAAAACAACTCAACACAACTAAAGGGTTCAAGCCAATAAAATAGATACATAATTTTGAAATATCTACGCGACACGTGATGACGTCATCATGATGTCACTCGTCGATACCCCGTAGGATCTTTGTTTATGTTAAGTTTCACTGGGATCTATAACACTGTTCAATGTCCAAAGTGCATGGCGGGGATACAAAGTGTACAATGTATGGGCTCTGGGAAAGAACAACAAAGGAGAAGATATTAAAAAAAAATCAGAACAAAAACAAAGGCTTTACCGCAAATTGCGGGGAAAAAGCCAAAAACAAGAAGAAGGTGGGCGTGAAATCCTGTCCAGTTGGACAAAACCACAAGGCGTTTTAACGAGCACTTGGGACCGTACTGGCACCTCCAGCTCAAGGGACTTTACGAGTGTTTACATTTTGGCCGTCTGTGGTTTCTTCGAGAGGAAAGAACGCTCGATCCCACCGCCTCCTTGGAGAAGACAAGTGCCGAGGTGAGGTCAAATTGAAGATTGCAAACCGCACCACTATGCACAAGCATGTCCTGTATTGATGGTAAAATTACGAGAAAACCTGCAGCTTTCATTACAACTCTCCTAGCCGATGAGGACTAACTGGGCTGCATGGTTATTAAAAAAAGAATCTGGCGAGATGCGGAAATTAATTTTTTCCTCGTATTGAACACAAGCAATTCCCCATGTTGCTGCAAGATTCTCGCCAAATTGCTATGCCACCGGATCCGTTATCCAGGCTGTACGTGTATATAAAGACGGCGCATAATTATGCAGTGATAAAATGTCAGGCTGAGCGCGTGGCTTGCGGCTAGCAGATACAGTGAAGAATTGAATGGAGACTGGAATAATGGGGAGTATTTTAGGTCGGGAAGGATCAGAATTTTCTGCGTTGGCAGGCAATGTGCCGTGAATAGAGAGAGGTGGAGAAAGGACGGGGTTTTGATCGAGATCGCCCGAGAGCCAGATACGTGATGACTGGCGAGTTTGATTCAAAGATAATCATCGCGGTTTCCAATAATCATAATTATATGAATTCGCAACCTGGAAGCTAGATGCAGGCTGGACAGTTAAGAACTCATGATCGTTGACAAACATTTTATTGTACATTTTATGTACTGCATGTTCATGGCTCTTTTATAGCAGGTATATTAAAGTTATGAAGCCGTCTTCATCTAAAAAAAAGAAAGAGAGAGAGAGAGAGAGAAGAAGCAAATACATAATAAAAACAAGTCAACTCATGACTAGTAAAGCTGGTCCCAGAGTGCACATAATTGTATTCAATTGATTCATAACGACAATTCACTGGGCAGGATGTGGCCCCTTCATTGGCGTTACGGGGTGACCCCATACAATGGCACTACCCAGCTCAGGGGAGACAGTCAGTCAGTCAGTCAGTTAGTGAGATAAGTGCAAACGTGGGCGTCGCGGGGAGAGACAATATGGCAGACTTTGGAGTCGTTGGTGGCAGCAAACACACCGGTCCTGTTTCAATTGTTAACGTCATGTTCGACGCAGCTAAAGCGCGCATGCTCAATATGACGCAAAACATGGGAAACTGAACCGGTGTGTTTGCTGCCACCAACGCCTCAAAAGTGCATTGGGGTTGAGAAGAGGAGATAATTCGGCCGAGAAAAATAAGTCATTCAGATGAAAACATCTTGGCACACGATGCAGCCAGACAGAAAAACTCAAAGCAATCAGTCTATAGGAAGAGGAGACTTGTGGGTGAACAATGCGAACCGAATGATAGTAACCAAACACCAAATTGACGACTGAGTGCAAGCCTATTTGCGCACTTACATTGCCACCTCCCCGAGGTAGAAAACACTACAGGCGAGGTTGTTGACGTCGCAGAAAGTTAAACTATGAACGTTACCCAAGACGCTCTAACCAAATTACACCCTTTTACGGGACTTCAGAATCTAATTTATCTGTTGTGAACTGAAGATTCCTGTTTTGGTCGGTTTAGTTTTGCCTTCTCTTGTCCACCTCGAGACTGTATACTATCTGAATAATAGATTCTTGATAGAGTTGCCTTGCTGAGTAAACACGGTAATGCTTTTTTGTCCTGCAGAAAGAGACCCCTTTCGAGTCTTCGAGTCGAGAAGCGAAGCTTCTGGTGCAGTCGATATGGCGACATGAGCATTACAAATACAAACACGTTCGAGAGCTCTTACACTGCATTACCGGAGCCAGCTCGGAAGGTAAAGTTTCTACCGAGCAAAATGTCATGTCCACAAACGGGGAGGATATGCAAACACTGGCCATTTTCAATTATTTCCGCTAAAAACCCGATAAAAATGTGATAACTTTCAGTAAGCACTATGTACACGTTCGAGTTATGTCTGGTTTGATGACGTCATTAGTTGAAAGTTACAGGTTCATACCATAAACAGTTTAGGAGAAAACTCGCGGAGAATTATTGTCCGGACAAAAAAAACCAAACAAGGAAGATTTATCAGTACAATTCTAGACAGTGGTCGGGTTATGCCCTACCACTCAATAACTCATCAGTAACTTTGAAAATTTCACGTAATTTCCACACTCTATTCACAATTTATTTATATATTTAAAGGGAATATACATCATTTGCTTTTGCTGTAGATTTCAGAAATGGATGGAATTGGGGGGTTGGAAATATAAAGCAAATATAGTTACACTGACTTTTAGGAGGTTTTGGGTTCGCAAATGCTATAAAAACCAAGAAAAACGATCATTTTCCTGTAGTCTGGTTCCCTGACTCCATTTAAGAAGAAACAGACTAGTTTACATACATTGGGGAATTGTAAGGTCAGGGAACCAGTCTAGCTGGCTCGTACCCGTTCATAGGTTTGTAATCGATTGCAAACAAGTGCAATGGTCAATTGGGGCCAGTATTTGAAAAAAAAGCCAGTTGTTTCCAACGCTGATCGGCCGATCAGCGTTGGAAATTGATACAAAAATACCACTTTTCTTGAAAATGACAGTATACCAGGTGCCATAATTTTACAGGATGCTTTAGACTGTCATTTACCAACATCCTATTAAGGTATTTCGCAAAAACTTGGTAGTTTTATTTTTCGATGTTTGCAAATGTTGTATATTCCCTTTAATAGATACACCACAAAATCCCAGCTGTCCACCACTGATCATTTTACCAATACCCACTGATTAATACCCCATGAATACAATGAACGAAAACTTGCAAAGGAAAACAGACAATTATCAACACTTTCCAGAACAAAAAAAATCGATTTATTGCCCATATACAAAACACAAAATCTGACAGTAGAAAAAATAATTCAGTCTTTACTCAATGAAATCTCAGTTCTATTTGAATGCCTGTGTGAAATCCCTGGTTCTCAGTCGGCTGAATAGCCTCAAATTATTTATAGAATTCCATGCATGGACAGCTGTAAAAATGGTTTCTTGTCGTAAAACATGCATAACTTCTGATCGCAAGGATCAATTTCAGTAATTAGATACTTGGTATTTTTTTCTGATGAGAGTAAGACCATCATGGCTCGATTAACACATGCTTTATTGATGTATCAAATTTAATTGCTTTTTAAGGGGATAACACTAATCCAGGTCGCTTTCTTTTTGACTCTCAGTAGCCAAGCGTTAATTCAGAACAACGAAGTATACATATTTTCAGTGGATAATAGCAACATATACAAAAATAATTGGCAAAGAAATAATTACGCATTTAATGAAAATCCTGCACTGATTCAACTAATCACGGCAGATGTTTTACGACTTCGGCTTCATGGAAAAATAAATCCAGTGAATAATTCGATACGATGCAAAAAAAAAAATGTTTTAAGAAGACCGCCCACTCCAATAAATGACTGTTTTTAGACCACGTCATTTTCGTTCAATAACACCAAATCGCTTTGGGACTACTACCCGGCCCCGGTAAATGTCAACGTTCTATCTTGGTCATCATCATGGGATATTGACAACCTATTTCCCCCCAGAAGGTTAAATATAATGGCGGATGGCAGACATCTTGGTGACTTCGTGTTTGAATTGAAGACGGGTTTATTCTGCTCAGAGTTTACATCTGAAAAAAATGTTCTCGGAAAGCTTCATTTGTATCAAACGTCATTTTTTTTTGGCCCTGATTTCCCAGTTATTGGGTGAGTGGGATGACATTTAACGAATTTATGGACAACAGGAAACAAACCACTTGAAATATTTTACCTCACAAAACTAAATCCAGTGTTCGGTACAGCTTTTATAAAAAATATCTTAAACATAGACCGACGACTATCTCAAATAATAACTAGAAGCACTCAGAGAGCGCAAACCTCAGTCAAGGCTTAATAATTCCCCGCCGTATTGTCAGTACATTCAACATAAATACTCGCATAAATGGTGAAGAATCCTTACAAAATCCTGAATCCAGACCCAAAATCTCATCGATTTGTACTTGTACCAAGGACCACTCCGAAAAATGTTCATGCAATTCCATCCATAACCTTTTTGAGTTATCTTGTTAACAGACAACCAACCAACCAACCAACCAACCAACCAACCAACCAACCAACCAACATATCATAGGCTGCAAAATTTGTAACGGCATGTGCATTTGTTTGCTGATGTATCTATTCTTTAATTAAACATTATTCTTTCTTCTATCACATTTCTGTTTGCCCTGTCTCCTCGTTTATTGCCCGTCGTAAATTTTTGTTTGCAATAAACTTTGTTATTAGCAAAGTTTATTAATAATTATATTACTTAAAGTAATATCATTACGGAAATATAGAAGCGTTGATGTACAGGCGTCGGCTGTTTGCAGCGTATAAATGACGCCCTCATTTGGTAACGGTATTTATAGTAGCATTTGTACTGAAAACTTGGGAAGTAATATCAAACCCACAACATGCTTGTCTGCGTTGCTCATGGGCGTCAATCGGTGGGAGACAGGGGGGACATCCCCCCCCCCACCCCACTTTTTCAAGTGGAGGGGATATCATATACTTTTTTCCGTTCCCCAATATAAATTGTAGCCAAATTTGATTCCACAGCTAAAATGTACTCCAAACTCGAAAATGATGATTATATGATGACAGAAACTGCCTCAGATCGCACACACAGAGCGTCTAGTATCCATACTTTGTCGAACCTTAGCGGGCCCCGAACCCCACGCCGTTAGAGCTTCGCATTATTCCTTTTGCTTCTACTCATCTACTGTACACAGCGCCCTCTATGTTCTGTACAAGGTATGGTCCCCCCCCCCCCCCCCTTGAGAAGCTGTTGACGCCCTTGGCGTTGCTCATATTATGAATCCACGAAAAATTGTGACTTTTAATATCGACTTCAGTTGATGTAACTAAGAAAAAAAAGTTTCCTGTTTTTCCCAAAATGTATCGAACTTATAAATGTACAAACAATAAATAATTATAACAACAAAAAACACCACTAGGGATAAATCCTGTCCCATGAAAACAAAAACAAAACAAACAACTGAAAGAACATAAAATCGACAAAAACTGTGACGTAAGGTCTGATTTTATTAGAAGTCATGTTTGCAATATTGATGTTCAACATTTTCGCATTTCAAAATTAAAACTGAAAACAAATAAACAGAAACACTAACATAAAATAATAAAACTTTGTACAGAATTACAGAAACAGAAACAATACTTTCTACTCAATATCTGTTGATTTTGACTTGACAAGTAAAGTAGTTGCATATTTTTTATGAGTATGAGTGGGACAACACAATGATGTGCTATAGCGTGGCAATAAAAATGTAGCAGTCAACCATAAATATTGAAAATACTAGCACTTCTTTTGCAAAACTTATCTATAGAGTCTGAAGGTGAAAATACTCTACACAATGGTCTTTATCCCATCTCATTGACAGCCCAGTCCAGAGATACAGCTAATTGAATGAAAGGACTTGAATTCCAAATTGGGTCACTTTTCAGATTATCTGGTATCTGATTAAAGACCATACCAAGAAGGTGTGTTGTTGCACTTCACACCAAACAAGTGCAATTTATCAACTTTATACTTGCGTCAAACACTTGACTGTTGTTAGCTTTTGAAGAAAATGGACATTAAAGGGAAGATACAACATTTGCAAACATCACAAAACGAAATGATCAAATTATCGCGAAATACCTTACTGGATAGTTAGGGAATGACTGTCTAAAGCATCCTGTAAAATCGTGGCTCCTGGTGTGCTGACATTTTCAAGAAAAATGGTATTTTTCCAACGCTGGTCGGCCGACCAGCGTTGGAGAAAACTGGCTTATTTTCAAAAATTGCTCCGAATTTGTCATAATTAGTTATTCCGCATTTTCTTTGCAATTGATTACACACCTGTGAAGAGGTACAAGTCTGCTAGCCTGATTCTCTGACCTTACAATTCCCCAAAGTATATTAATTGCTCCGTTTCATCTTAAGTGGGGTTCAGGGAACCAGACTGCAAGAACATGATTGGTTTTCTTGGTTTTTCCAGCATTTACAAGCCCAAACGTGAAAAAAGTCATTTTAACAATAGCTGCTATAACATACTAATCCTCCAAATCCATTTATTTCTGAAAATTGCAGCAAAAGCAAATGTTGTACATTCCCTTTAAAGTTTATAAAGTAACTTATACTTAGGCCACAGAATTGTTACCTACAAAGCTATGATTCTGAAATCATTCTTTATGAGGAATAATCCTCCACCCATGTTACAAATGGTGAAAACAGGTAAAATTTGTGAACAATAAAGAAAGTGGCCAAACAAGAAAGTGGCTTAACAGATTTTGACAGTCGTTGGTCGTTACAAGCTTTGCCGTAACTTTTAAACAAAAGGTCTGCATCACTTCGAACAAAAATCCTGTCAATTAAGGGTAAAGAAACACTCTATCATCTCATGGTAACTTTTTCCACAAAAAAAAATTAGTTTCCTCAGACAAAAATGCTGTTTGACTGCTACATTTTTTTGAGAGATGTTGTACATGTACATCACTACTCAAACATGCAGGTCTCTGTCCCGGGGGAAATAGTCATTTTGATTTTCAACATCTTCATGTTGTTTTTTTTGCGATACATATTACATGGTTAATCCGTCGCTGTCAGGATTAAGCCCAGGCATGGCCTTGCCGTTACGTCCCTAGAGGGCCTTGTGTGCTCCAGTATCAACAAAGTTGGAGTGAACGTTATCCTTGGGGCTTTATTTTAGTTTGAGATGCGGAGAAGATGAGATTGCAGATTATGTGATTAGCGACGAGGCTGCAATGGTTTCCAAGGAATCGGTCTTGCTGGACCCTGGTCCATGCCCCATGGCCTGGCTGTGACAGCACACAGCCTGGGGTGTTGGGGGGGGGGGAGATACGCAGCGCGGATTATCAAATTCAAAATTGATGTTTGGAGAGCGCAGCATGTGCAAGTCAGTTCATTCTCAACGTGTGTCTCTTCCAAGGTGCAGTTGTGTAATGTGATTGACGATAAGTAATTGGATTTGCGGTAAATGCAGGAGCGTGGAGGTCACGCCTGCAGAGGAAACGTTTCGCAGCACGGGGGTCGGGACGCCTACAGCTCATCACACCTGCAAATTGCTTTCCAATCCTGTTTTGCCCTTGATACATCGAATGATGAGTTCTGATATAGAAACTCCATTATCTAATCTCACACTAAGCAGTCACTGAACTGGCTGAACGAGTGGTTCAGGGCCAAATACATTCATTTGTCATCTTGAAACGGCTTGAATCTTCGATGGGATTTTCAGTACAAGAATGGTAGCGTGAAAAAAACAGCGAAATACAAACTTCCTTTCATTTCATCCTAACCACCCCAACCCTTTAAAATCCAACTGCATATTTTGTTGGAATCTGTTGGACTGAGAACTGCACTAGTAAACTGATTATGCTTTACATGGGGTCAGGCATGCCACCATAATCAGAGTCCAACAGTTTGGTTGCATGTGTTTCCATATTGTGTTGGATTATTTTTGCAAGAGTGAGGAAGGTTCCTAGTAAATCATTTAAGGGGTTAGGGGCTAGTTTAATAAGCTGCTGGTTCACAGGCAAATACTGTAACTTTAGCGGATAAAAAATATACAATATTCACAGACTTTGAAGTAGTAATTAAAAAACAGGAGCAAATCGTACATGCACCTAATGTAATGGCGTATAGTTAAAGTTACAACTTTTGTTTATAAATCTTACAAAAAATAACTGCGTTGAATATACATCGATATTTACAGTGATATTGACAGTATTTTGTGAGACGATGAATTTATGTAACACAAATATCAACCCAGAGATGCATAAAACAGGCTTGCGACTGCAGAGTCATGAAAAAAGAGGAAATCACATCTTAACCAGACCTACTGCAGGGTTTCCAAATTTAATAGCTTCCGTGTACAAAACAAGAAAAAACCAGCTGATCCTAAGAAAAGTCGCACGCATGATAATAAATATGACGACTGGTACGGCCACATTTTGGATGGTTTACGTAGTCCTGATTTGATCAATCAAATCTTGGACAGACGACGTGGAAATAGTACAAGCACCATGTGAAAAATATTACATTTTTACAAAAAAAAACTACAACCAATCATAAATGTTGTGTTTAACCACTTCGCATGGGGATTATTTTTGCCGAAAATTTTGATTTTCGCAAAAGGCCAAATTTACCAGCCAACTTCTGGTATACAGCCAAACGCCACACGTACTGATTCGCAAGAGTAATTTCAACAGTATTTGTACGATATTTCTTGCCGAAACCTTGTATGTTTCAATACTCAGGGGTGTGCACTGGAGCGTAAATTGTAGAAAAGGCCGTGCACAATGGTCAATTCAAGATCAACATATGGTCCACCTCCACAGACTTTTGTGTGTGTGTGTGTACAAAAGGCACGAGGGATTAGCGTGTTTGGACATCACCCAGAGGCGAGGCGAGGCAATCTGGACATTTCAACCCGTCAGCCATGCCTGGGTATAAAAAACAGCCAGTGCGTGTTTTCATTTCCTCCGATGCGAACAGGTTTAAGTAACAGCTCCTACCGATTTAGTGAGAAATCACCGTCCGATTTAATGTGAAAAACATTGCTCAAAGTGAAGATAGGACTGGTATCAAATCCCCTGTGAAATTATCCCGCCTGAAATAGTATCGTTCAGAAGCAATGGTTGAAGGTGGTTGTCAAAAGTGTGCACTAAGGCACACTTTTTTAAAAATTAGACGAACTTCTTGAAGTACTGTGAAGATTATCCATCTACTGGGACCTCGACGTCACGCACACTTACTGCCCGAATGAGAACCGTGTCCCGATTGCTGACTTAGGGATTACAATGTATACACAATAGCGTGCAACTCAAAATATTAAACAGCAACTTTTAAAATCGGAGGTGCTGCCAAACGGAATCCACTTACGAGGCAAGAAAATCGTGCCATGGTTTTCTCTGTTTTTCTCAAAATGTATAGTATCTACGGAGCTGAAATTTCAACCGGTAAGTTGTCACACCCCCTTCTTAAGATTTTGAGCAATCGTGTTGCTTCAAACGGAAACAAAATGCATAAAATAATAGATGCAACTTTAACTGTATTTACAAGACTTAACACAAGGAGCATAAAGTCGATACATGTGTTGTCAAGAAAACTTAAATATAAATCAAATTAGGTTTTGCCCTTTACCAACATTTAAACACTGTATACTCAGTGTGTTACCTACCGAGTGAAAGATGGAAAAAAAATCACTTGTGTGGGACTCGAACCCACGACCTCCTGCTTTCTAGTGCAGATGTCTTACCACTCGACCACCGAGCTAACGGGATCAGTTGGCTGGTTCGAATCTGATGTACAAAGCAGCGGGTACCGCATTAACTATTCATAAGATGGAATTTTGCGTCGGGATGATATAAATTAAATATAGGTGTGGTAATTATTTCCGGGGAATGGGCGTGGCATGGTAGTAGGCTGAGGGGGAGGTGGGGGCGGGGGTGGGTGATTATGCATATTGGGATAACCTGGAGGGGGTGGGGGTGGGGGTGGGGGAGGGGGGTTAAAACTGTTGGGGTGGGGATTAGGTGGAGGCGGAGGTGGGGGCGGGAAAGAATAGTCCCCATAAGGGGCGGGGCCCTGTGGATTAAATGTACCTGGTAATCCCATGAATTGATCCGGATTAAAGGATGATCCATGCTGTTGGTACGCTTGTGGATGCCAGGGTGGGCCAAAAGGGGGTCTCGGATGATGGGGTCCAAATGGTGGGCGTGGCATCCCCCGCCCTCTCCAGTTTTGGAATGGTTGTCTCGGTCTGGCATCAAAGGCAGCTCTTCCTCGTGGTCTATGTTGATTGGTCGATTCTAAACGAACAATGAAGAGATTTACTTAATACGCCAAATGGCATTCATTATCACAACTTTTTAAATTGAAGTTGTCTTACTTGGTGTCAATCCAAATAAGGTCAATTCATTGGCAAGAAGTCTTGGTACCAAACGCTGACTAGTCTAGTCACAGACTCCCGCGTTAGAATTTACCGAATTGTTATCTGTGTTTAAATCGTTTAAAAAGGAAGTTGAGGTAAATTTCTTATTTTGATAATAGTCATCAATATGCAATATTTTCAATATGTTGCAAATTGTAATGCTTTCTTTTTTTTGGAAATACCCATTTGTTGCCCTTGATTGGATGGGCCCAGTCAGGACACAAAATAAAACCAAAAAAAATTAAAACATTAGGACATTACACACATTGCGAATCTTATACATGGTGCCCGGATGTACAATACTCTGGTACAATCTCGCAGGTTTTTGAGGTCAACTTCCACGCTCTAGTTAGTATAATGGCGTTCTACTCTAGTCTTACTCTTGTTAATTTTGACAGAAGAGAAAGCAAACTAAGTAGAGTTTGAAGGGACAAACACACGTTGTTGGGCTAGAGGTTTATGTCTGTTTAATTAACAGAGCATATGGCTTTTTCGCATTGTTGATTGTTGATTGTTATTGTTGATGTTGATGATTGATGTTGGTTATTGATGTTGATTGTTGATGATGATTGTTGACGTTATTTGTTGATTGTTAAGGTTGATTGTTGATTGTTGATTGTTGATGTTGATTGTTGATGTTCATTAGTTGATGGTGATTGTTGATTTGATTGTTGATTAGTTAATGTTGATTGTTGATGTTGAGTTAATGTTGATTGTTGATTTTTGATGTTGATGTTGTTGAATGTTGCTTGTTGATGTTGATGTTAATGTTGCTTGTTGATGTTGATGTTGATGTTGATTGTTGATGTTGATTGTTGATGTTGACGTTGATTGTTGATGTTGATGTTAATGTTAATGTTGACGTTGATTGTTGATGTTGATGTTAATGTTAATGTTGATTGTTGATTGTTGATGTTGATTGTTGATTTTGATTGTTGATTGCTGATGTTGACGTTGATTGCTGATTGTTGCTGAGGCCCAACACCTAATAAATGTAAAACTGAAATAAAAACAAGCCGAATGCTGAATCACTGTCGAAGATGACTTGCGTCCTTGCACTCTAGTTTAAGTCTTCTTGGCATGTGATCCATCTTCGGAAGATATGACTTTTAAGGCCCCAAGACATTTCAATCACACAGAGGAGAGAGAAGTATTATCTATATTGATTTTGACCTCAAAAGGATGCGGCGGAGAAGCCGAATAAACCAAAAGTACATCTTACCATGGTAACCGTGGCGATTGCCTGATGGAAACTGATGCCTTGACGGCAAGCTCTCGTCCGTTGCCATGACAACATCCTGCATGTTGTTTCGGCTGTTGGCAGGGAGTAAAAGCAATTTTTATATTAGATGGATGTTTGTTTAAATCAGGCGAGACAGCTCAGAATGTGCCTGCGTGCCTGAAAGATGAAACATATAGATAATTTTGCAGAAAGTTGACAGCTGATGTTACACTAACAAATTATGATTTGTGAGCAAATTTGAGTCACTTCACCGGACACATACCTCGGATTTGGAGTTTTTCTCTTGCGCTTGTCGTTCTTTTTCTTGTTCTTTACGGCACGCTCTTGTTCGTCGTCGCTGTACTCAACGCACTCCGCAGGGGGCTCCTCGTCATTTTCCCACGATGCATCGGAACCTTTCAACCTGTTGCCAATCAATTAAGTATGCAAATCAAGTTCGTAGCCCTTGTTCTGCCAGGCATTGATAGGCGGCGTCGGAATTACTTGGCTTCGACTGCAAATAACAAATAACTGCGCGATGCCTGTGCAATATAGATTATGGAAGCTTTGCCCCCAAAAACTGTATCTTGTTGTAAAGGGACGACAGACGATACGTACATTTAATATAAATCCTTGCTAAAATATCAGGGTTCGTGGTACATTAGCGGTAGCCCGCTAGCCAAATGCTTGTCAAAACAGCGGCGGGCTAGTCAAACTATTCCTTAAGTAGCCTGACTGGCGAGTCCAAAAAAAATTGGGATACAGCAAAGATGAAAGGACATGAAGAAATCATGAAATTCAGAGAGCAATTAGTAGATCTGTTTATTAGAAACACTGACAAGATTGCATGTATGCACATTGTTGCTTGTGAGACACTCTATAAAAGAGAAAACATGCGGGCTAGTGAAAATGCCTGTGGGCTAGTTAAGAGTCTGTCTCAGTAGCCCGGCTGGCTAGTGAACAAAAAAAATTAAGGTCGAACCCTGAAATAACACGATGTCGCAAATCTTGTGGTTGAAAGGATTGATTCCACTAAAAAAAAAAAATTTTAAGCACTGCGTTGCGCGTTAGATACATTGACTGCATTCCTAATGTAAATGTCCCAATTAGTGGGACATTTCAATTACACAATTCCAGGGGTTGAGATCGCACAAGGCATGATAGGAACAAACCCGGCACAGCAATATTGTACCCATGGAAACAAGGTTGGTCAGTCACATACAAAGGCCAAGTTCGCGCAACGACTATAGTTGACCAATGGTTAACCATAGTCCGACTAACGCTTGCCCGAACTCTGTCTAGTCGACAGTGGTTGACTACGCTAGTCGACTATTTGGAACCAACCTACAGGGGTTGGTTGCATCGCTGGTAACCAATAGCCGCGCGCATTTATAACGTACAGCAGGGAGCCAGGACCCAGAAGTTTTGCAATGACATTTTGACCAGCGTTTGACTAGAGACGTTCGCACGTTGCTATTAGTGCGCAGGCGTAAAGTACGTCACAAATCAACCACTAGTCGACGAATGGTCCTTGCCCGAACTTGGCCAAGGTTGGTCAGTCACATACAAAGAAAACTATGGGCTCCGTGCACAAGTACCCCCTCAACGGTAAGAAAGGGAGAGTTGTGGAGGACCACTGGGCGAGACATTTGAACGCATTGCTGACGATGCCTGATGCTCTTTGAGCAATTTCACAATACAATAAGTTGTGCATGCTTCGCGCTATCCGCTCCGTTCACAAGTACCCCCTCACCGGCAAAGGAAGTACAGTTGGGGGTGACCGACCGACGCCATCTTGCCTGACTGCAATTCAAAGCTCGGCCACTGCGTGTGCATAATACAAATCCCCTGGTGTACGTGCGTCACACACAAGGAACGGTGCGCGTCAACCAGCTAAATGTCCCGCCCATGGGACGTCGTTGTTAGGTAATAGGGCGCCCTCTTTTTTTAGCGCACGGAGCTCATACACACGCAAACCAGTACACGTACACGGCGTGTCCCGCCAACTGGCTCTCGAAAGCGGTACAAAAGCGCCCTCTCTAGTTTGCGAACAGAGCTAATAGGCTGGTCTTCTTAGACTGGCAAAAAAATCCAGAAATGGATGATACATACTGCTTGAGTCTCTGTGTGAAGACATAAGTCGTCATGTCAGGGATTCTCGGAGCAAAGAAGACTGGCATCTTTAACTCAATCTTGAGATCTTGGACGTCGGTCAAATTGTTGAATCGGACAGTGTACAGCGGGGCTATCACAGGGCCAAACACTTCAAAAATCTAAGCAAAGGCAAAGAAATGAGGTACATAAATACAGTGTTTAAAAAACAGTAAACTTGCGTTAAGTCAAATCTCAAGGGAAAGGATCAAACAAGTTGAGGGATCCAGTGTTCGAGTTGAGCAAGTTTCCCAATTTTTCTACAGTCATGTCATAATAATAATAATAATAATTTGGGAGGCTAATAATCCTTACTCTCAGCTGGAATGCTGAATTGCGAAGGACGCGGCTACAATGCAGTCAGGCCGCTGGCACGTAAAGGCGCCTATGGCTGCCGGCCTCTTCGACCCATACATGACTACGGAGCACAGCCTGAGATCGAAAGTGTTTGATTTTTCCGGAGGGAGGAAAACCGGAGGGCACGGAGAAAAACCCTCGTGGCACAGGAGAGAACCAACGCACAACTCCAGTCACATGTGATCCGGGCCCAGGATTCGAACCGTGGTCACCTTGGTGAGAGGCGAGCGCTTTACGCACAAGCCACCCATGCCACCCTACACGTACACATGTACATGAATGGATTCCACCGTAACTCGCTATGCCCGGCCATAAAATACACATGTTATTTAGCACACTTTCCTCTTTTTTTTTATTCTAATGGTGTAAAAGTCAAAAATATTCGTTTTACTCAGATTTCAAATATTTTTTTACCTAAAAGTGTCAGCTCTATAGCAAACGTGACAAAGCCTCTCAATTTTGTAACTGCATGTAGCAAATCCTTATTTTGTGTCGTTTGTCTATCGATATCGACGGACATGATTGTGGTTTTTCGATGTGCAGTCACATTGCTGATCCTATCTAAACTAAGGTGTACCAGCTGCAACTGGACCAGCGGTAGAGACCACGTAGCGGAATGGCCGATATTTGTCAGATTTCAAAGAAGATATTTGAGGCTAGGGGCAATAGTTTTTCTGTCGTTTTCATTTTCGTATATTTCACGAATCTGTATGAGGAAAGAAAATGGGTAGCTTCGATTTAAAAATGGTCATAGATACACTCTTCTTTCTGTTTCGGTTTAATTCTTGGACAAGGATGCTTGTTGTTTTCTGGCGTGGGGGGGGGGGGGGGCATGGCCCCCGTTGGCCCACCCCCTCCCCACGGGATCTGCCAGTGTAAGCCAATTACTT